>NC_135375.1:78867173-79204673 GCF_049243985.1 Paroedura picta | reverse complement strand
GACAAGGCTGGTCACCTGTCTCTAGAACTGCAGGCAAAACTCACTGAGGAGACTGCCACAACCCTCGAGGAGGAGTCTGGAGCTCCAGACCACCACTCCTACAACAAAGCCACAGTATGACCAGGCTGCAGCATGGCAGATCCCGCTCCCTGCCAGGAAGCCAGGCACCAAAGAGAAAAAGTCGACCTGGAAGAAGGAACCCGCTAAAGCCAGGAGCTCCAGCAACATGGCACCCAGGCAGCCAAGAGGAAGCAGCAGCCCACCCGCAGTCATGACTAAAGCACGAGGCATTCCGGAGCTCCGGAAACCACACATACTGCAGACGCAAACACCCGCCCAGCGTTGGAGGCCAGGCTGGAGGAACACAGCGTAAGTCAGGTGGGGCTGGCGAGTCCCACAGGTGAGCACAGAGTGTTGGCCTTACACCCCCCAGCCGCCAACAGAGCCATGGGCACTCCAGAGCTCCAGGTACAAGCCCCAGCAAGTCACTCTCGCCACTCCTGTCAGGAGAGCTGCCACACTCCCAAGATGGCACCACCTACATGGTACCCTGCCACGACCCCCCCCCCTCTCCCGGGTTACCAGGTTCAGCATCAGGCCCTAGCAAACAAGGCTGGGAGGGCTCTGTTCCTGACTCCAGCCCTGGTCACTTGACAGGTCCCTCTCATACTACTGGAAAGGGGGGGGGGGGGGGAAACAGGCCTACCAGCAATCTAAACGGGCCTATGCTTATACAGAGGAAAAAGAATTAGATGAACAAATGTTCCTAGAGTTTTTACAATGAAAGCAGTTTCAAGCCAAGAGGGAGACATTGGCCTATGACCAATATGCTTCTGAGTCTTCGCAAGAAGGCGAAGCATGGCTCACAAAGGTTTGTGGGGGGGGGGGGGAGTGCTTCCGCTCCTAGGCAATGCTCCCATCTCACTTCTGGACAGCATGCCTACAGCCCTGGCACTCCCAGCGAGGCACATTCCACTGCATCCTTATCTGAGGTGCTGTCAGACAAGAAGGAAGAAGAACACTCAGGAAAGGAAGCTGCTAACACAACAGACACTTTTACTAGACTATTCCAGGCAGAACATTTACAGTGTATCCTGCCTAAGGTGATATCCACCCTCAATTGTGAAATGGGAATTGCACGAGAAGCCCCGCTCCAAAGCTTCTGCCAATCTGGATACAAGAAGCAGTGGAAGGTTCAAGGATCAATATGAGGGCAGTGGAAGGATCAAGAGGGGTGATGAGGGATTTGGGGGCACTTGGATGGCAGCAGTATGACTCTTCCTGCTGCAGCTGCATTTTTCTAAAAAGAGATGTTCCAAGGTGGCTTGCCATTGCCTGCCTCTCCTGAACAGTCTCCCATCCCAGTGGTGTCCTGGGCTAACCCTGCTTAACTTCCTGAAGATGACAGCTTCAGAAGGTGGCCTGGCTGGGATCATATTCCTGCTGAGCTTCTTCCCCTCTTCAGACTGGCCTTCCCAGGCTCCACCCCAGGAATTTCTTAACCCAGGATTGGCAATCCTTCCCCAAAAGTATCTTTGGGAGGCTGGAAAAAGCTTCTCCTGCTTGCTTCTGGCCATGGGGTTTTCATTACTTGCTTCTCTCTCCCTCTTTGCTTCTCTTTCTCTCCAATAAGGACCCACATTGGCTTTTACATGACTTGTACAAAGAACTTCTATATTTTATTCCAGACTAAAATATGGCCGCTATACAACTTTGGGTACCACTGCTCTGCAGAATCCAAACTGCTGGTCTAATCACCTATTCCTCTTTGTCCTCTGCCAGAGGACCGTTACCATGGTTCCATGCACCAACTAAAATTTACCTGACAATTAAAAAAGCTTTTAAAATGCAAAAAAGGGATAATCACAAGCATAAGACACCAACATGAACTACCCATAGTGTGGAAGTTGCCAGCAACTGGATCCAACTGTAGTGGCTTTCACATAGTGCTCACCTTATGCCAATCAGCTCTGGCACAGATTGAGCGGTTCCTCCTTAGACCAGGAATTTCTACTACTGTTTCCTCTTTCTCCCCTGTAATTCTTGAAGAGCATCTTTATACTGTTGGATGTTTTCCCCTTAGGGAAGAGGAAGAAGGATGGCATAAGGCTCTTATGAAATCTACATTCTAGATGCACTAGCTAGAAACTGTCAATTCTGCTATCTTTCATGTATTAAGACGATGCTTGCAAAACTGACTAGAATGCTTGTTAGAGCAGTGGTCCCCAACCTGCGGGCCACAGCCCGGTGCCGGGCCGCGAAGGTCATGGCGCCGGGCCGCGGCTCCCTCTCCCCGCCCCCCCCCGCAGTAAAAAACTTCCCAGGCCGCAAGCTTGCGGCCCGGGAAACTTCTTACTGCGGGAGGGCGGGGAGAGGGAATCGGGGCCCGATTTGCGGGCGTGGCTCGCGGGCGCGGCCCGATGCGCGGGCGCGGCCCAATGCGGGGGTGCAGCCCGCGGGCGCGGCCCGATGCCCTGCTGGTCCCCAACCTCAGAAAGGTTGGGGACCACTGTGTTAGAGGACTGCCCTATTAAAGGCAGGCTAGCTATGACACCTACACAACACCATGGAAAGACCAAACTAAATGCAGTGGGGGCAGGATTAGTGAATAACTTGTCACTGCTGTTTACATCTCCAAAGGGGTGGTGGAGTCTAGTAAAACAAAAATGGAATGGGTAGGTTAGGGGTGCTAAAACCTGCTGTTCCTTACTTTACTGTGTTCTACAGCTTACACTAATTTTCTTTGGTCCTAATTGACTCCCAGTGTACAAGCTGGGCTTAAAAACTTTTAAATTGAAAGAATGCAATAAGATGAGGTTAGGAAAGAACCCCTCCCTCATATTTTATACTTGTTTTTCTTTTTTAAGTACACACATGCCTTAGGTGTGAATGAGTGAACATATAAATCAATCATTACACTTACTTCTTCATTTAAATCCAGCCAAGAACAGTAAGAAAAATTAAACACGCACACATTATTTGGTCATGCTATTAAATGGGCTTTGTAATTAATGTGGTCCAGGGGTCTGTCATCTATTGAACAGTTTACAAAATTAAAAATATCAAATATACAGAGGAAACAGTGTTTTGAAAAAGACCGTCGTTTAATTGTGTTTTACTTTCCAGCAGCCACTGAAGCAGATTATAAAACAGTTTTCTTGCCTTGCTCTTTAACAAAGTCTCAGTTGAAAATCCCTGGATCAACATACGGGTAAGCAAGAAACTCTCCTAACTTGTTGCCATCTGCATCATAGTGGAGCATTTGGAAACAAACGTCACAGAAGAAAGAAGGGTCTTGAGGAGCTAGGCTGTCATCGTTGGTCACCCATCTGTAAATTTCAAAACAGAAGTGCTTCATGTTAGAATGACATTTCCCAGCCTTGTGCTCACTTCTAGTTTCTGAACAGATTGAAAACAATGAACACTCACTCGCTTTTTCAACCCTGGCCCTAACCTGGTGGAATGAGCTACGGGCCCTGTCCAATTTGTCAGCTTTCCGCAGGGCCTGTAAGAGGGAGCTCTTCCGCCAGGTGTATGGTTGAGGCCATGGTAGGGTCCCGGAGTTACCATCAGTGGGTCCCTTAACATCAGTTAGATCAAGACCCTCACTCCCAATGAAAGAGAGTTCTTGGCCTCAGTCAGTGGGAGAGGTTGGGGGGGGGGGTAAAAGCCATCTTTTAATGATAATGTCAATGTTTAATTGTTATATTTTAAGGGGTTTTAGGGGACTGGACTGGTTTTTATTGTTTTATTGTAAACCGCCACAAGTCCAAATGGAGTGCGGCAGTATATAAATACGAAAACAAATAAATATAAATAAATAATCTGTTGAGTTTTGCTCAGTGGCATTCCCCACTCTCTACTTTTCTATCATGTTTAGACTCTCGCTTTTTTAACAAGAGGACTAAAATGTGAATTGTGGTCTTTGTGTATGTGACATTTAACACACAGGATTCACCACTTATTACCAAAATAAAAAACATTAGGGGAAAGTGGTCAAGATTAAGGTGGGTAGCTATGTTGGTCTGAAGCAAGAGAACAAAGTCTGAGTCCAGTGACACCTGTGAAGACCAACAAAGTTTTATTCAGGAAATGAGCTGTTGTGTGCAAAGACACTTTCCATCCGACTCCGTGACAGCCATCAAACTACAAATTCTAAGATCCACCCAACATCTACCATAAACACTGGACCAATGGGCATTTACTTCTTGCTCCATTCCAGAGTATCTATGTTTTGTGTTTAGTAGAGGGTATGCAGACTTTGGTTATGAGACTCCTATATCAACGCAATAATCATCCTGCCAAGAAAGAGAAGTAGTCACAACAAGAAACCCAACAGCATTATTTAGGTCAGATTAGGGAAGCAAGGTATTCCATTCAAACATGCTATAGTCAGCCATGGTTTGGAATCTCTTCTTTTCATTCTAGCTCCTAATTTAATAGTGTTAAACAACATCTCCCAATTGTGGACAGCCACCTGATGCACTTAATACCACCATGGATAATACCTATGCATTACCATAAGAACAATGTGTCAGACTAACCCACTGATAGCGGATAGCTGTGTTGGCCTGAAGTAGCACAACAAAACTGTCCGAGGAAGCGTGCATGCACACGAAACCTCACGCCTTGAATAAATCTTTGTTGGTCTTAAAGGTGCCCTTGGACTCCAATGTTGTTGTGCCACTGATACAAAGGTCAATGTTTCATTTAAAAGACACCTGGCTCACTAAACTATAAATCCTGGAGAAGGTAATCATATTCTTTTGAGACAGTTTATTTCCTTTTTGCTAACTATCCTCCTTTTTCCTCCATGCCCTCCCCCTCCTGCCCCCCAGTGGCTGAGCTGGTGAGTAACATCAACACCTACGTAGGTACATTATGAGAACTGATATTCACCACTCTCAACATTCCTCATCAGAAGGGCAGAGGTTGGGCTGGGCGGTCATGAAAGGACTATTCTCTGGTTTGCATTTACTATCTAAGTCAAAAAGGGAAATACAGCTGCTGGGAAGCTTGTCTTGCTTGTCTGAACTGCTGAAAAATATATTCTGAGCTACAGCGGTATACGTTTTGTACATCGTCAGCATCTCTTGGGAAAAATATCCCCTTCCTACTTAAGAAAACTGAAGAGGGAGTTTTGTGTTTAGTAGAGGGTATGCAGACTTTGGTTATGAGACTCCTGTATCAATGCAATAATCACCCTGACAAGAAAGAGAACTCTGTGGGAGTTTTGTGGTAATATGTCACTTTGAGAGCTTCAAAGAAAGAATAAAAGTGACACTCAACCCAGGCAACTGAATAAAACTTGCAAGCCTGATTTGTGTACAGATTCATCAGATCTGTAACACTGCAAAGCTCAGCACTTTACCCTGCTTTTGGCAGTCCTTTAAACCAACAATTCCCAAATGGTAGCCACCCAATCATTGCAAAATGTTCACAAATAGCTACTGTACTTCTCAACCCTTTGTCCTCACCCCACCCTAAAATATTGTCCGCTATCTCCATTCCAAAAGACTTAGTTCTTCCCAAACAGCACAGATTGTTAAAAAATAGCTGTAGTTACTGGATACAGACATTTCACTCATTATTCAGTTGTCTGTGGCCTAGTTCTCAATGAGGTAGAAGACCTGAGTCTGGGTTTACTGCAGGGTGAGGATTCACATGACCGACTGCTCCTCCACACAGACAAAACAAACAAACATGGACCTACAAATCAGGGACAAAGTTAAGCAAGGATCCATATTCCTGACATAATTGATTTTTTATGTGAGGATTAAAAAACAACAGAAAAGCAGCCAATTCTTTTGTGAGCTCCCATGTGCAGCTGAAGTAGTTTATGGAGTAATACTACCTCAGTGAAAACAAAGCTTATGAAACTTATGGTGATGGGGTTGGGTAGCAGAGAACATACACATCTAGCTCCTTTAACACAAGAACACATTTCCGAAAATCAGGACATAATGGGAAGAAAGTCCCTGCACAGTTAACCTTAGCCCACTGGACTGATGTGGTACAGGTGTATCACTTCTTGCCACCTATAAAAAGATCAGCACTACAGCTTGTAGTAACCACCCCAAACAATCAAGATATGCTTGAGTATTTTTCTTGGAGGCACAGCCATAATGACCTGCCTAGAGACAACCAAAACCAACATATCAAGATCACTCACCTGGCTGTGTACATTTTGCATACAAAACACTTCTTGGTCCACAGCCAATGTTTTTTAATTAACAAGGGATAAAGGCTCCTATCCAGGCAGTCATCCTGATGAATCAGCCTTAACCAGAGACAGAATAAGAAGCTAATTAGAATACACTGATTTCTGTACATTTCTATGAAAGGCAGGTAACAATATAGGTCATGAACAAACAAACAAAGCTTAATGGCAAGCCCTTTCTGCAACTTATCTAATTTGCTCGATGCTTTTGGGTAGAGGCAAGCTGGAAGCCAGCTCCTGCCTTCTTATGACATTATGCACTCTCTGTGGAAAGAGGATGCTGTCAATGGATCTGAGATTGCTCTACTGAGTGGCTTCTCTTCAGCCAAACTTGGAAGGGCACAACCTGAAGTACTGGGTGATATTCCCAGAAGTGAGCAGACATTCAAACCAGTGATGGCTGCCCACCTGCCTTCTACAAGACCCAAGTGCGTTGAATGTCCAGCAAAGGACTCTCTGATCCCCTTTGCATTTATGGAAGAAACTGCATCCCCAGAGCCCCATCGTCTCCAAAATAATTATGAAGGAAGAAGCTAACTACTGTAAGTTGTTTTAATAAATAAACTCAATTGTTTTGTTCTGTGTGTTGCCAGATGATGGGAATGGGGGTTATATGTTCTGTTTTATTCTTTATCTAACAATCAATGTCGCGTTTATATCCCAGTCTACAGATTTGTGGCGCAGAGTGGTAAGGCAGCAGACATGCAGTCTGAAAGCTCTGCCCATGAAGCTGGGAGTTCGATCCCAGCAGCCAGCTCAAGGTTGACTCAGCCTTCCTTCCTTCCGAGGTTGGTAAAATGAGTACCCAGGTTGCTGGGGGGTAAACGGTAATGACTGGGGAAGGCACTGGGAAACCACCCTGTATTGAGTCTGCCATGAAAACGCTAGAGGCTGGAAAGAGGCTGGAAAAAAGCCTCTTGTCAGACATGACCCGGTGCTTGCACAGGGGATACCTTTACCTATACTTTCAAGAGATCTAAATTCAAAAATTGAGCAGCCCAGGTCAATGGATAGTTCTTTACCTGATATCTGTGATAATAACTATGTGCTCACAGTCTCCTTGGTGGCAGTACAGGTATGGGAAGCCAACTTTGATGTTCAAATCACTAAATGCATAGTCTTCCATTTTAGCAGCTTGAAGATTCGTGTAGCCTCTCTCTCGAGATTCTGCCCACTCAATAATTGTCCTGAAATTATCGTCACTATTGTTATTTCTGTACATTACACTCTCCTTGATAAAGGTGCAAGGATTGAGAAAGATATAAAGAAACAAATGTCAAATTGGACCTTGAATGTGCCAATGTTAAAAGCAGAAAGATTTTATCTCAAGTTCCAGGTAAATTGTCAGAATACACTTTAATTCTACACAAGCCCAAACCTTTCGTTCAACAAGAAGTCTGAGGCATGGGGAAGAGAGAAAAATATTTATGGTGGCAATTTTTATTCAGGCTTCACAAGGGAAAAAATGCTGTTGTTTCAGAGAATGGTAACTACTCAAAATAAATTAAGTGAGACATGCAGTAAGTGTTTTCTATATAAGTACAGGCAGAATTAAATGTTATGAAGGAATTCCCAGACACAAGTTTCCCTCACAATCCTAACGTGGGAACTGGAAGTATTTCTAAAGTATGTCAGTGGCAAGAAGTGTGATATTTAATGCTTGTTCCTTGAGACATTTGTTCTTCCATTTTCTTTCCTCCCAGGTGAGCAACATAACCAGAAGTGAGCCCAGCTGAGAGGGGAAATCAGCCTCAGGAGGGAGGCGGAATCCTTCCCTGTTACATCCAACTCTATCCTCACACAGGGGGACCAAAGCCAAATGCACAGAATATTTGCTGGTTAGTGAGCAATCCAACCAGGTACAGATGTACCTTGCTCCAGATTTGGATTGGCACATATAAATGTGAATTCTTTTTTACCTGCTCAGGTCTCTGCACTCTGGATTCCTCATATCATTGTAAAAAATGCCCTCAAAATGAAAAAAGGCAGACTTGAAAAGATCCTAAGGGAAAGACATGGAACAGAAAGAAGAAAGTCCTTAGCGTGGAAACTAATATCTAAAAGACTGTCTTCCTCGCTGACCCAAAAATATGAAAAAAAAAATCAACCAACATCATCATATTAGTCATATCTTCCAAGCATCAACTTGACACACTGCATTTACATTTTCGTTCTAATTATACATAAAGAATATGTTATTTTTGTTGCCCCACACTAATGTCAAATAGGATCTTGGAGGGCCCATATTCAGCTAGTGCTGAGGCAGCTGCATTGGCTACCAGTTGTGGCCCAGGTCAGGTTCAAAGTCTTGGTGTTGACTTTTAAGGCCCTTCGCAGACTGGGACCCACATATTTGAGGGACTATAGAATCATAGAGTTGGAAGGGGCCATACAGGCCATCTAGTCCAACCCCCTGCTCAACGCAGGATCAGCCCTAAGCATCCTAAAGCATCCAAGAAAACTGTGTATCCAACCTTTGCTTGAAGACTGCCAGTGAGGGGGAGCTCACCACATCCTTAGGCAGCCTATTCCACTGCTGAACTACTCTGACTGTGAAAATTTTTTTCCTGATATCTAGCCTATATTGTTGTACTTATAGTTTAAACCCATTACTGCATTCGCGCATGTGCGGCCCGTGCAGGCGCAGCCCGATGCGCGGGCATGGTCCGATGCCCTGCCGGTCCCCAGCCTCAGAAAGGTTGGGGACCACTGGTCTAGACCATGCTTTGGCTTAACTAAATGTTCCATATCATTAATGCAGTTCTGAAAGCCTATCGCAGCATGGGATATGCCAACCTTCAAGTGAGATCTAGAGTTCACAGAGTTACAACAACTTCCAGACTGCAGAGATCAGTTCACCTAGAAAAAAAGAAGCTTAAAAGGATGGCTTTATGTCATTACATCTCTGCTGACATCTCTCTCTTCCCCAGACTCTACCACCGCAGGCACTACCCCCAAATCTCCAGGAATTACTAACTTGGAACCGGCAACCCTAGATGCTAGTAAAATAGTATTTTCCCTCTGAGATTCATGGATCCTCCAAGAATTTTGTGACTGAACCATGCCTCCACAGCAGCTATTTTCAAAATGCCAAAAGTACTGGGACATTCAACAAGATCAGGGAATCCTATGGCAGCACTGCTGGGGCTCCCCCTCAGCGTGGCACTGCACAGCTGCTGCTGGCAGCGCCCCCCAGTGGGCGGCGGGAAGTCAGGGGCGCCAGCAGGAAAGCAAGCGGAGCAGCGGCTCAGGCGGCGGCAGCAATGTCCCTCGGCAAAAGACTACTCTCCCCCAGGCCTCAGTAAAATTGTCAAGCGTTGACTGGTCCCTGGTGATAAAAAGGTTGGGACCACTGCTCTAACTTATGAGGCAGGGACAGGCTTTTTGCTGAAAACACAACTGCCTTTCAAAGGACGATGCACATATTATGCTATTTAGGTCAGCATTATCAATGCCCACATGAATTCTGCAGCTGCTCAACAAAAAATGAAACTAACATGCTGCATGGTTTACACTGAAAGTGAAGATTTCAGCAAACCTGTTCCAACTTTCCTCCTTAGTAGGCACGAAAGCTCTCTTGAAAGCTGAGGGACAAATTAATTTATTGAGATGAAGCCACAAGTGACTGAAAGCCTTGCGTTGACCAACTGTACAGCCTCCACAATGACACACTTGTCTCCTCTAGCAAGTGACAGTCAGGGGGAAACGTCAGCTACGCTACAATGATGCTTGATTTGTCATCCATATGGCCCCACCGGTTGGTCATCTGCCTCTGAAGGGCATCTCTGTCCGAGAACAGACCTCTGGTGGCGGTGTGCTTGTCAACAAGACTGGCTCTCTGTTAGTTAGTTTGTTTATTTAATTTAGTTATTTAAAGCACTTGACTTATTTGAAGGATTTTTACCTACAGGAACTCAAGGCAGCTTACAGTATAAACAGCTGGTGACTTCCACTTCATCATGTACATGCACATGAAATCTCACACCTTGAATTTGTTGGTCTTAAAGGTGCCACTAGAAACTTTGTTCAAAATAAGACAGTAACTAAACGCTTTCCGAAGGCTCCAATATAACCAACTACTGCAAACATTTGTTACATGAAAAAGAGCAGTTGATCTCCAGAACTTGCTAAAAAGACTAGCCATCCTAAGCAATAACAAATTCCATTAAAATATCTTAGGACTAAAACAATGCATCAATCAGTCGTAAGCATATTAAAAATTAATGTTAGGGTACCTTACTGATATATTCTGGTGCTTGGTCAGGATGACTGCTAAATTCCCCACCAATCTGAAGGTCACTGACACAGGAAATCGAATCTCTGACCTCAGTAAGTTTTTGGCTGCCGAGAACCAGCATCGTCTGATAAGGCTTGCAGGTCTTATGCTGCAGAGGAGAGACACCAAGAGCTAGAATTAACCATAACTGAAATCAAAGCACTTCAAGCTGTCACCAAATTCCTGCATATGCCAAAGGCAGTAAGTCACCATCTTGAACACTTTGAGCCTTTGCAGGACAGAAACAGTAAGCCTTTCGTTAGTTTCTGGAACAGTAAATATGAGATATAGACCATGCAGCTTTTTCTTCCTTGGATGTAGTAGATGAACGACAACTGGCATGAAGCAATACAATCACTGTGCCCTCCGTTTGGATGGCAAGAGGACACGGGTGGCAATCATTCACATAGTGGGGCACAGGAAGGATATTCCAGGGGGAGGGGATATAGTACCTTTACCAGAGACAGAGAGGCCAAGGCCAGCACCATGCAGACACACAGCTACTGAACAGTTTGCAGAGCCCAGTGCCAACGAATGTTGTCACTGTACAGCATCCTAGCCACACTGTGTGTTCCATATACTTACTGTATGCCAATGGTGCTGCAACACTGATGCAGTGGCAGGTGGCTCACAAAGCAAAGGAAGCAGACTCCCCATAATAAAGTCTCACCTCCATCAACCAGGACCGGCTCGTCTGCCCAACCCACCCACTAAAAACTGAACAGCATTCTAGTAGAAACTCCACCAAACCTTCTTCAGGGCAGCTGGCCTTTAGCAGGAAAAGAACTGAGCTTCTCTTAGTTCAGAATCACATTGCTTCTCTATGGGTCTAGAAGGTGTTTTGATCTTTTGCTTTTTTTTCCACCAGTAGAGGTTCAAGAATTACAGCCAGTAGCTAGGGGGTTTTGATAAAAACCTAAGAAAAGATGTACTGGAGCAGGCGAATGCTCTATCTAGCTGAGCATCCTGCTTCACACAGGAGCCAACCACAGGACATAAAAGCCAAGACCTTCCCCTGATGATGCCTCCTAGCACTGGTATTTAGAGATGTGCGGTCTCTTCAGCATGATGGTTCCCTTTAATCACCGTGGCTAGAAGCCACTGATGGACTTATCCTACATGAATCTGTCTTATCTTTTCAGAGTGTTTGCAAGCATTATTCCATTTGTTTCTTGTTTTACTCTTTCCTCCCTCTGCCAGCATTCTTTATGGCATCGCTTTATTTGAATATAACTTAGCATGCATAATATGAAACCACAAATTTAAAATAGTGGAGTTTGTGCCAAAATTAAAATTCTTTTCTCGTGGAGTCTAAGCCTAAGCCATCATGGAAGCATTGTAAGATTTTACTTAGACTGGGCTTTTGATAGTTCAAACACGTTCAGTGCAACTGATCTGCTTTTAAGTGACATATTCACACTTTAAAGCCTTTCTGACTCACAGCTATCCAACGATCGGATATCCTGGAGCACAACTGGATACAGCTCCCCTGTAAGAGAGCCAGTTTGGTGTAGTGGTTAGGAGCGCGGACTTCTAATCTGGCATGCCGGGTTCGATTCTGCACTCCCCCGAATACAGCCAGCTGGGTGACCTTGGGCTCTCCACGGCACTGATAAAGCTGTTCTGACCGGGCAGTGATATCAGGGCTCTCTCAGCCTCACCCACCTCACAGGGTGACTGTTGTGGGGAGAGGAATGGGAAGGCAACTGTAAGCCGCTTTGAGCCTCCTTTGGGGTTGGGAAAAGCGGCATATAAGAACCAACTCCTCTTCTTCTTTTTCTTCTTCACCTAGAATTGCCCTAACGGATCAGGACTAGTTGTGTTGAATAATAAGAGAAGTAAATATCTGCAATGCACATTATTTTTTTTAACCGAAAAGCATCACTAACCTTCTGAAATATAACTGGATAGAAAATATTGAGAGTTAAAACAAGCTCTCCCTCGTTGACCAAGTTTGCAGGATCATTAGGTCTCTTTCCAATTGCATGAGATTCCTGAAAAGAATGAAGACAGAACATTATTTTAATGCTTGCTGAACAACAATCCATCAGAATTGATAGAGAAGGCAAACAACCACAAATTATACCAGAACAAGTTGAGACCTACGGTTCTCAAGGCCAAGATTCCTCATCTCTGAAAATTCCCCTTAAGGCTGGGGGAAGCAGGAGACTCATGGGGGGGGGGGAATCCCCCCACCCTTAGCAGTTTCTGGCCCCATAAGTCACATTTAGCTGGTGGCAACTGTGCCTGGGAGTTGCTCTGAGCCCAGAGGAGTTCTGAGTGTCTTCTGCCACTACCCACAGGCCAAACCTGGCCCAGAGTCCTGACATGGCAGTTGGGCCCAGGGCAGCTCCTGGACTATTCCGCGGAAGCATCTGGGCTTGGGGAAGCTCTCAAAGTGCTCCGCCGCAGGGACCATGGCCAGGTGCAGAGTGGCTCCTGGAGTGTTCTACTGTAGCACCTGGTCCCGGAACCTCTCCTGGTGCCTGTTGCACCCAGAATCAGGCTGCTCCCAGAAACCACCACCACCAAGAGAGAATCAACCCCCAGAATGCATTGCAACCATAGCCTTGTGGGGTAGATCGAGATAAGAGTGTTCATCTGTCTGGAGCAGCGAAAAAGAGCGAGATCGGCATGGTGGGACAAGAGGCAGAACTGAACTGAGAAACCCTGGGAAAAAAAACAATTTATATACAATCATGAACAATGAATCTTCACGCTATTGGTCAGTTTTGGTTTAATTTCTGTGAAAGAACACTTGCATAATTTTATTATTGGGGGTCACCATACATGAGGAACTGTATTAAAGGGTCATGGCATTAGGGAGGTTGAGAACCACTGGACTAGGGTATACCTAAAGTGGAAATGGATTAACAGAATGATACTTTCTAATTGCATTAAGATAGACAGAGGCTAAGATGCAGCTAATGACAGCAACATTGGTCAGTTATGCTATTAATCTATACTACCCCATACCTCTGGGGACAGAGAATGATTCCACTAAGTTTCCTATTTGTAGCATTTTTCAAACCAAAGATGTTCTGAACTGGGATAAACAGTTTTACTTAAATGAACAAGGCACATGTGCCTGTTTTGCAATACTTTTTAGCATTATTATTTATGATTATTAATGTTTAAACCACATTTTCTGCCAAAGGGGCACTTATTAGGATTTTCCATTAATGCAGTTATGTCTGCAAAAAAGTGGACCCTTTCTGATTTCTACAGATGGAAAGATTTCCATCTATGAAAGCCAACTACACACCCTTCCACAGGATCCCAAAATGCACAAAAGTGCTGCTCCTGGGAGATTGGAGACTGCTAGAAATAGCTGGACATGGGAATACTCTGTTGTAGGAGAGGAAACTCAGTAAACAAAACCCTCACCTGCTGTGTGGGCAGAAGCTTTAGGCAGGATCCAACCCAAAATCTAGAGAGATTAAGCCCCAGAAAAGCCAGCATAACCCATTTATTGGCAAGTTGTATATTCCATTTTATTGTATACGCATGAAATTAAATACACTTCGTAGTCTCTGCTGTCCATCATTAACTAATTTCTGGACCCATATCAAGAACAAATACCTTTGCAGTTAAGACATTTTGTTGGCCGTTAACAATCTGTTATTTTTCCTGAGTTCAAAAAACCACTGTACAGGATAGTTAGGACAGACTGCAATTAACCACAGAAACATGTACATTACCACTTCCAAGCCAGATATGGGGGGAATAACCTCTTCCTGTACAGCAGCACGTTGGGACTCTTGAAAACCCCCTCTTGCTGAGCCACTTTTTTTATTGCCCTTTGGAAGGACCCAGTACAGAGAGACCAAGGATGCCATACTTCCTGCCCTGTATGCTAAGAGCAGCAGGCCAGAGAGGTGAGATCATTCAGTGGTAGAAGAGATTCCTCTACAGCAGGGGTAGTCAAACTGCGGCCCTCCAGATGTCCATGGAGGACAATTCCTATGAGCCCCTGCCAGCGAATGCGAATGCTGGCAGGGGCTCATGGGAATTGAAGTCCATGGACATCTGGAGGGTCGCAGTTTGACTACCCCTGCTCTACAGTTCTGATCCATGGCTTGGTCCTCACAAGAATACATCTCTGGTATGCGGCTTGCATTCCGTTCCCAGTAATTTAAGCCTGTTGTTCATGGCCCTGGCAGTGAGTTCCCTCCTCTTCCAATGATTTGCTAAATCTGGAAAGGTGGAATACCACTGCTGCACAGGATAAAGTCCATCACCCTCAACTGAGGACCAAATGAGATGTGACCCAGAACACTGTGACTGGATCCCCAATATTTGTTTTTAATAGGTAGTTGCTGGGTTCTGCAAACTAAGTCAGATCACTAACAATGGAGAGAGCTTTTTAAAACCCCTTTTAACCTTCTTCTCTGCCATTTTTCCCAATCAAAATCATCCCCCAAACCCATCCCCTGACCCGGCAAAATGCAAATTGATCATATTTTATATATTTGAGAATATAGCTAACTTTCGAGGATTACAGCTTTAATTTTAAAAATTCAAATAGGTACTTGGATTGGCTTTACTTGTCACACAGACTATGCATAGAAGACTGAGTTAGAAAGACACCTCACCATTTCATAAATAAATGTTTCTAGTCTACATGCACGATCTATAATACATGTTTCTTCTCTCCTCTCCAGGGCCTTCTTCCTAATTCTATAGAAGAAAGAAGAAAAAAGCTATTAATATTTAAGCGAACATGTGGAAAGGCTCAAAAAAGTAGGACTCTAAAACCATACAAAGATTTGGGTATTTTACATTACAAAACAATCTCATTTATACAAATGCCACTTTCCATGGGACTTTCCGCAGGCCTACGGCCAACCTCAACAGATATTTGAGCAAAACCATAAGGTTCTCTGCTCCTTTTCCTGCTGCAAACTCTGGGAGTGAAAACCACTAGATTTAGCATTCTGCTCCTTTTCCCTGTCCCACAGTGGGAGATATCTACAAACCACTGAAGGATGAAAGAATTAAACCCCCCCCCCAAAAAGTTCCAATTAAGTATGCCTGATGAGCAAACAGCACAATGAATTACGTATTCCCACAAGTTTCTTTTCAGACAAAAATAAAGCTAGAAACAGGAGGATCCTCAAAAGATGTGCTTATAATTTGTAAGTAGCAGTCTTTAACCTGACAGCTGGGGTTAACCATTCATTGCCTGCTCCAGCAAGCAACAACTAAAAACATTCTAGCAAAACACACTAGTAGGGAGGAAAAAGAACGGATTTGGATTTTAATTAGAACCAAGTACAACATACTTGAGACCAATTTTGGGGAGGGGCAGTTTAGAAATCCTTAAATAAATAATAAAAAGCATACGTGAGAGTTAGCAAATTAGTATCTTCAGGTATTTCTTCTGTATCTTCTTTTCCAGGGCTCTTTAATGCATCAATACTGAAACAAAACAAATACACAGGTCCTTGGTACAGTCATCCTGTAACCCATATAAGAAGAGTTGAACAATAAGATTGCAATGTTGGTTTCTTATAATGTATAGCTCTACTTTTATGTTTTGCATTCATACTTTATTGCACCATTTATAGTGCATTATTTGGAATAGAAAGCAACAGAATTTATTAAGAATATATCAGAATATTTTACCCTTCTTTTTACTACCTGAAGGAGTGGCTTACAATCACTCTCCCCGCAACAGACATGCTGTGAGGTAGGTGAGGCTGAGAAAGCTCTGAGAGGACTGTGTCTAAACAGTGGAAAATAAAGGCAAACATTCTTGTTATTCGTAGCATAAATCTATTTTAAAAGACCCTCTGCATACCCCTAAAATGGGAATGATGTAAGTAGGCCTGGAAGCAACTCTTTTAAAGGGGTAAATGATCTATTTTAATTCTGTTGTTTTTAACTGTTGTACACCATCTGAGATGGCTGGGCCAAGGCAGTCAGTCCTGTAAATTTAATTATAAATAAATAAAATCCTGATTGGACCCATAAGCTGGAACAAATCAAGAAAAAGGAGAGCAAGACTTTGCATAAATAATACATCATGTGACACTCAACACCATTTCATAAAACATCTGTAACAAGGGGATAGAATCATAGAGTTGGAAGGGGCCATACAGGTAATCTAGTCCAACCCCCTGCTCAACGCCTAACAGACTTCCTCTGAGGACAGCATGAGGCAAGAGTCCTCAAGAAAGCATTGCAATGTTTTTTTCTGGTAACTGGGCAGGGAAACTGCCTTTCAACCTGACCTACCTACTGGTTCCAAACCATACAATCAGAAGCATCTTCCTGATAATCCTATGTCTGAGGTTACTATTAAAATTATATTCCACTAGCAATTTAGAGATCAACAAGATTTTCAGGGTCTAACCTTCAAGAGTCAACGTTCTCTTTATCACATACAAGCAGGTATGGAGATCTCCAAGTCAGTAGGTGGGAGAGGTGTTGTGGAGAATACCTGTAAAGGTTCCAAAGGTACAATGCACATAATAATTATCATATACGTTGCATCTTTGCATCCTTTACAAGCATTCTTTACAGTACCCCTGACTCAGAGATCTCCATTCCTGTGTTTGACAACTCTCAAAAGTGGAAAAATCTTGTTAGTCTCTAAGATGCTAATAGACTCGACTCTAACTGTTCTACTGCAGACCAACACGACACTCTTGGAAACTACCAGTATGAGTGTCAACTGAACCCTATTTTGAAGGAACACAGGGGACCAGGCTCCCAGCACCGTTAGGACCAGAGCTCTACATCTTCATCCTATGCGTGCTCATTCAGGAGCTCTAAATGTAATGGAATTTAATCCCGGTGTGTATAGAACTGCCCTCATACCAGTCTTAGCACTCGGGGAGAGGTTTGCCGCCAAACCAAACGTGCACCGGAGTGCCTCTTACACGAGCGCTAAGCATGCAGCCAGATCCTAAACAAGCGCATTGCGAGCCAAGCCCTACAAGCGCTCCAGTCGCGGGGCCTGTGCCTCACTCGTGCGGGGGGAGAGGCATGTTGTCTCGCAGCTACCTGCACACAGCCCTCAGCTGGGACACAATCTCCGGCGGGCAACCAAACTCCTCGGCTACCGCGGCGTCCTGCTCTTCAGCCGCCGTCTGCTGCAGACTCAGGTCTTGCGGGCGCAACGCGTCCCTCCAAGCGGCCCCAAAAGACGCCACGTGGAAGGCCCGAGTGTGCGTCTCCGACGACTCATCCTCGTACTGGGGGATGTTACTACGGCAACCCCCAACTCCGCCACCCCACCGGCCGCTTGCAGCCATTTTCGCGAACAACAGGCCGGCACCGGAAGTCCCGGTGGGGGTGCTCGTTGGATTGTGGGAATTGTAGTTTCTGCTCAGCCAGCTCCTTGGAAAGCCTCTCAGCTCGTGATTCATCCTTCCAGTTTGCTTGGGCTTTTTTCCATCGCCTTGCAAAAAGCAGCCGGTTCGACACGTCTTCCGTCCGGCAGCGTTACATTACAAGGAGTGAAGAGGGCGGGGAAAATATTAGAGAGCATTTGTTTTGCTGACGGTGAAGGCTGTTCGTAGATGGAATGTGCTGCCTCGGAGGGAAATGGAATCTCTTTCCTTGCAAGGTTTTAGGAGGAGATGGGATGAGCCCCTGGATTAGATCTAAACTTCTACTTGAGGGCATCAATTAATTTCTATTTAAAAATAAGCTTCGTCTCTACCATCTCTACCGATAGCAAGGTTAAAATAAAAGGATAAAATGACTAGCTGTGTTCGTCTGAAGTAGCACAAAGTAGCACAATAGTAGTAGTCTGACAAAGACTGCTTGCACTTGAAAACTCACGCCTTGAATAAATCTTTGTTGGTCTCAGAAGCGAATGGGAAGAACAAGAGATGGGACTCTCGCGGCTTCAACTGCTGAGAACGGTAGCAAACTATTGTACCACAAAAAGCATGAATCCACCTTTTCACAGCACCTCCATGGTACAGGAGCATAGATTAAAATTTCGTGAATTCTACTCAGGTTTATGGAAAACTCATCAGGAAATCATGTACCATGTCTATGCCCACAGAAAGAATCCCAAAGAGCACAAATCCTACTCTGTGGTACTGTCCCTTGAGGCAAAAACTGCAGTAAATACTTGAGTCCTTAAATGGACTTCTCATTTCATACTACATTCTGGAACACTTCACACAGAAATTGTGAGGAACAGAAGTTTTTCTGTGATTTTCTGTGTCATGGTGGTACCATAATGTTTTGGATTTTTTTTAAATGGTAAAAAAACGTGGAAATGAATACAATCTCTTCTTTGGCAATGATTTTTCTCAGGAACTTTTATGTAAAAGTGGTGGGCATCCCTGTTGTGCCATGGGCTAGCATTATGATGGCACTTTGGGGGAAAATGCCATTAATGTTGATGCCATCTGTGATATGGTCTATATTGGCATGTTCATTGAAGAAATCATGAAAGTACAATTTGCATTGTGGATCCATATTTTTGCATCATTGCTGTGCCGCAGAGTCTGATAGTGAGTTTGAGACCATTGAGGATCCATGCCACTTTCAGGAGGGTGGTATAGAAATTTAATAAATAATAGTAATTTTGTGCTCTGGTGATGCCACAAGGCAATGTGTCCATGATTTTTCTGATGTAATCTGAGGCTATGGACTTTATACAACCCAGAGGCTATGGATTTCATGCATCCCAGGGCAGCTGAGCTGAGGCAACTCAGTTCAAAAGTTCCAAGGGTCCTTGGGGATGCATGCTTAGGAACTGTGTTTTTTGCCCGTAACAATGCCATGAAGTGGTGGATGAATTACAAGCCTTTGTGGAGCAGTCCAAAGGACTATCTTGTCCAGCTTCTGGGAAACACATGACTGTAAATAAAGTAAGATAGGTCTATCAGTTGTTATTGTTGTTCTTGTTATTATTAATTATATTTCTAGCCTGCCACTCCCAATAAGGCTCAAGGTGGGTTACAAAACGTGCATAAAACCCCCCTAAAACAATCAAAATCTACTCCATAAAATGCACAAGAATCCAAAGGTAAAAAATGTCCAAACCAACAGCCAGATCCCACTCAATATCAACCCTAGGGGTGGACAAAGGGATTGCAGACCCTTAATCCGCCGTCAGAATAAGGGGGGTCTAGATCTTCCTTAGCACGCCGGCCTCAACCATAAACCTGGCAGAAGACCTCCATCTTGCAGGCCCTGCGGAACACAGAAAGCTCCCGCAGGACCCGTAGCTCTTCCGGGAGCTCATTCCACCAGATAGTTACTACAACCCATGGTGACTAAAGGGGAACCTTCCATGTTCAGAAGCAATCAACCTCTGAATCCCAGTGCTAGAAGGCAACATCAGGGGAAGGCCTTTGTGTCCTGTTGTTGAACTGCAGGAGAAACTGGATGACCACTGTATGAGACAGGATATTGAGCTAGCTGGGCCACTGGTCTGATCCAGCAGTGCTCTTCTTAGGTTATGTTTCTAGACTCTTAAATAAATAAGCAGGGAAAGAAAGTAGTAACTATTGTACCCCACAACACCCTCTGTAGCTGGCATTCAGAGAGGTATGGCCCACTCATTTACTAATAACAAATTTTGAGTCCAGTAGCACATTTAAGACCAACACTTCTTCAGACATTGTATCTGAAGAAGTGTGCATGCACACAAAAGCTTATACCTTGAATAAAATGTTGTTGGTCTCAAAGGTGCTTCTGGAATCAAAATTTGTTGCTGCTTCAGATCAACATGGCTACCCGTTTGAATCTATCTTCATTTACTAATAGTTTGTCTTTCTCCCTGAAACTAAAAAAAAATTACAAAATTAGAAAAATAAATCAATAAATAAATCAAGCAATCTAAGACATGCCATGAACAATGCAACAACTAGAGTACAAAAATTAGAAAACAATGCAATACAAACAAGATAATATGTCCTATAAACAGCACAATAAACTACAACCCTAGTCCCTGTAAGTAAGTGGCCTCTTGACCAACTAACTTCATTTACTAACCCTGTTTCCTTTATTTAAAAAGGTGAATGCCTCTTTTGAGCATAAAGGGTTCATTTAGCTACCATGACTAATAGCTGTTAATAGAAGATGAGGTTTAAGCAACCTAGAATGCGAATACGAACCTTCTCAGTTTCTCTTCTACATCCTGTCCTGCATTATTAACACACCTCTGCACACAAATACTACAAGAGAAGATCAGAGGTACATTTTTAGTGCCACATTTTAAATAGTAAATGTCTCCTCGGTGTGCCTGTTGTGATGGACCGACATGCTTAGTATTCATGCAGTGCTCTTACTAGGTGCTTAAAGTTGACTGTGATGGCCACATTGGCAGCAGTAATTATTGTAAACAATTAAAATACATTCTATGGGCATAGTAGAGTTGCTAGCTCTAGGCTGGAAAATATCTGCAGATTTTGGAGGATGGAGCTTGAAGATAGCAGGGTTTGGAGAGGGAAGGGAAATGCCTTAGAGTCCCCCTTCCAAAGTGGCCATTTTCTCTAGGTGAGCTGATCTTTGTCACCTTAAATTAGTTGCAGTCCTGGGAGACCTCTAACTACCACCTGGAGATTGGCAACCCTGGGGCATAGTGATAGTGCCTCAAATGCTGTGTGTGTATGAGTATAGTCACTGTACCTAATAGTTAGGTGACAGATGCCAAGGCAAATGTTGAAAGGCAACCTTTATAGGCTAAGCCACAGACAAGTTAGACTTATTACTTAAGAAGCAAGGGACCAGCAAGCAACTGCTGGGAGGGGAAACTCAGGGGCTTTTCGCACGCCTTCAAAATCGCACAATGGTTGCCAATTGAAAACGCTACTGATTTGCCATTATGCACAACGTCGTTGACAATCTGCCACACACCTGAAACCGATCCGCAAAAAGCGCTTCCTTGTAGCGCTTTCAGGGAAATCCCCAAAAGTGGATTCACCCTCCGGAAAGCGCTACACTCCTGCAACCAATCTGCAACACTAGCGGGAAAGTTCTGTGCGTTACCATTGTTGTGGTTTCTACAAAGTCCCTCCCCCTGGCTCTCTCCTCTGATCTTCCGGCAAAGCGATCGCCATTTTTTTTTCTCCGAGCGAGCGGAGTTCAACCCACCAGCAAGGCTCTGTTTAGAGGCTTCCCCGGCTTCAGTCCTTCCCCAGAGCTGTTTAGTCACTAAGCACAAACAACAGAGAAGCCCGTTTGCTGATGTATTTTCCCTTTATTTTTTACACTGTTTTCGGCCGAAAATCGGGCCCGTGAGGGGGGGGATTTTTTTTTCACTCGGGGGGAGCGTGGCAACGATGAAACGACAGCTCAAACACACCTGCCAGCTGGATGGGTCTCTCCGTTGCAACGAATCAACACATATTCGTTGCAATGGGTGTGTTTAAAAAAAAAAAACCTTTCTTAAAGGGAAAGGGGCTGTTTGGGAGCATGCTAACGGCTGCCCATTGGCTGCTTGACGGCCAGGGGCGGGACGAGCTCGGCAATAGCACTTCCTTTCTAGCGATTTTTGCTGAGACCGGAAGCTTGTGGGAAACGATGGAAACGCAACTGGATTCCACTACAAAGTCAGGTATGCATAATGACGAATTCCACTATTTTAAATGGCGATTTTTCGTTCAGCAAACAATTTGCTACAAGGATCCCGGTGCGGAAAGCCCCTTATTTTTCTCTCCTCCATACTGCCAAAGCTTCTGTAGCCTTTGTATATGTTCAGCATGGCCACCTAGTGGCTCTGTTTAGTCATTGTTGGAATAGGATCAGACATGGCTGAAGGAGGGGAGGGGGTACGGGTGGGTGTGTGGTTATTCCCTCTTCTGAACTGTTTCAAGGTGACCTACACCATCATGTTGACTGATCTGGGCCTTGTACATTGCTCTGGTGACGAAGATGGGATTGGCCAATATCTTTACACACTGTATGTAACAGTACAGCTGCTTTAGGACACAGAGTAATTTCCCATGGGTTCATTAAGGGATTGATTTGGATGTGAAGAATTGGATCCAGTATGCAGAAAAAGCCTCCTCTCATCACTACTTCCCTGGCAACAAGGTTACTGGCAAAAAGAAACTATGGTGATTTTGCTGGGTGTTTGTGGAGCAAAGACAGAAGTCTGGTAGCACCTGAAAGGCCTGCGGCCAAATCCCTTGAGGAACTGTTTGCATTTCTTTCAAATGATCATAACCCTAAGCTAGCCTTTCTTGACTTTTTTACCTTTGAAAATCCTGAAACATTCTTCAGGCCTTGAGAACCCCCAGAAGTGGTGCAATCGTGAAGAATATGTACAGCAGTATACTCATTCACCTGAGGCCCTTCCCTTTCCCAACCCCTCCAGGCTGTTCATTGGCCATGGGGGGTTGACATGATCATATATGGTTATATCACCCAATAAATGTTTAACAGTTTTCTACTCTTACAGCCATGGACACCTTATCTAATTTCTTTTAGCAGTTTCAGAGGGTTGCCATGTTCTTCTGCAATTTAACTGCTAGATTTGAGTGCAGAAGCTCCCTGAGAGAGCAAGAAGAGTTATGGAGGTTCAACCACCAGCTCGCACTAAAAGATCTGGCAAATGCAGTCTTTGGTTAAGGTTAAGGGTTACAAAGAATCCTTTAAAACATGCTCCAGAAAATTTGTCTCCCAGACAATGGCTGAATCACTTAGATCTCTTGGAATCCATGAGGACAGCTTGTTAATTGATGTGCTCAAAAACAGCACTTCAGCAATCCCTGCTGTGTGCACAGCAGAGATTCACAGCCACACTGTGCTGCAATTATGTGTGCGGCAGACTTCAAGATTGCTATTGCAGACTTAATAGCCAGAGAACTGGGTCAAGCACTGTTGCCATTCTGGGTGAACAAACTGTGTGGACTTATTTTTCATTTATATACTATTTTTCTTCCCAATGGGTATCCAAAGTGGTTTACATCATTCTCCTGTCCTCCAGCTTATCCTCACAACAACCCTGTGAAGGAGGTTAGACAGAGAGAGAGTGACTGGCCAAAGGTCACACAGTGAGCTTCCATGGCAGAATAGGGATTCAAACCTGGGTCTTTTAGACCCTAGTTCAGGTTTTGCCACCCACAGTACTGTGGGTGCCATGAAGGTTTTCAAAATGGCACCTGGGAAGGGACCTCCCACCCCATGCTTGCCATTTCCAGCCCTAAACAAAGAGGAAATAGATATTTTTTTCAATTAAAACAATTCTACCCTTATTTCTGCAGGTTGACCCACCTCTTTCCAAGGTGGCCAATAATGGGGGCCTAGAGGGGATTGGAAGGGGCGGGGCTCCGTCCATTTAAACCTTTGCTGACTGAGGCTCCTCTCGCTTCTGTGTATGTGTGGCAGGGAGGCATGGCCAGCTGCCATCACTTCCTGGTTCCTCAAGGCCTGAAAACTCTCTCAGCAGTACCTCCATGGTCAAAAGGCTGAAAAGGTTGCCCTAGTCTGAAACTCTATTCACAATACCACATTAGCTGTCAACTAGACTTTAACTTTTCCTTCTTTAATATTTGGCTTCTCTGTTTTTAGAAGAGAAGTCTAAATTATGGGAGTATTTTCAAATCCCCATAGAGAAAAAAAGGGTTAAATGTATTTAATGAAATAGGGGGGAAAAATCAGATGTCTGAACAAGTAACCTGTCAGACCACACATGCATGCAGTTGTTGTACCTTAGAGCAGTTCTGGTAAAGGTAAAGGTAAAGGTATCCCCTGTGCAAGCACCAAGTCATGTCTGACCCTTGGGGTGACGCCCTCTAGCGTTTTCATGACAGACTCAATACGGGGTGGTTTGCCAGTGCCTTCCCCAGTCATTACCGTTTACCCCCCAGCAAGCCGGGTACTCATTTTACCGACCTCGGAAGGATGGAAGGCTGAGTCAACCTTGAGCCGGCTGCTGGGATTGAACTCCCAGCTTCATGGGCAAAGCTTTCAGACGGCTGCCTTACCACTCTGCGCCACAAGAGGCTCTATGGAGTTCTGATATATACTGACATTTTCATGCAGATTAGAAGCTGGACACATTTCTAGCCCCAGATCTGAAACTTGGGTGGCGGCATAGTCTGTCAGCTGATGCCTCCAAACGAATGGGCTCTGGTTGCTACCACTGAGATGATAGGAAAGCAGCTGGCAAATTTCATTCTGGCCCTTTCAAGGATTCCTGTGCAACACGGAATTACCTCAGAACTTTGTCTCTTCCACCAGCCTAGGATACGTGCCTATCAACTACAAGCTCTTACTCTAGACTTCAGGACCTTTCTACTGATATACAGCTTGATGCCCCTTAGGTCCACGCTGACTCCATCAGCTCAGTGGAACCCTGGTTGTCTAGGCTGATGACAGTCCATATTCCTGGGAAGGACAAGATGGTCATTGTCATGTGCATGGGGTTGCACGTTGCTGGGCCTGAATAGAGAGGTAAGCTTTCAGAATTAGGTTCCATTTTCCAGTCTTTTAATTAAAACCTCACTTTTTTGTTAATGGAGGAAATATCAACAAATTAAACATACAAATGTTGCTCAAAGGGCATGAAATCAAGAAACACACACAGACACCAGCTGAAAGGACATGAGGATCTTTACATCCTCCTCTTCACTGTGTTGAATGGAATTTATCCCCAAATGGGTATGAATTGTAAAATGCACATCTCCCTCTCCTCTTACACCTTTCCCAGTTCCCAGGGATGGGGATATTTTCAAATTGCTGCCTCTAATAAACCAGTTTCCCTATTGATGCTAGTCATACCATTTAAAATTGGTAGCATGAGTTGCAATAGTTATTTCACATAGTTCTGCCCGGGGCTGTCAACTGCCCCAAAGGAAAATATCCTTTCTCTTTAATAGATGTGTGTGTGTGTGTGTATCTTAAGTACTGTCAAGCTGCTTCTGACATGGTGGCCTTCTGACATGGTGGTCCTGTCCTTAACAGCCTTTCTCAGGTCTTGCAAACTGTGGACCATGGCTTACATGCTATGTAGGCTTTCTTGAATAAATGAAATGAATTATTACTAGTGCCAGAATATTGCAACATTATGATCAAAATCTGAAAATGTGTACTAGGCACATAAGGCATTTAATCAGTATTGAAGGAGATGTTTAGAGGATCCATACTGACTTTGCCCATTGAACACATTAAGAAGTCAGCTGCAGCACCACAAATACTTGTAGCTTCTCAGTTAATTCCCAGTAATATGATGAAGTGGTATCTTCCTGACATAATTCTGACTTTGCTGCAAAAGTTCTACTTACCTGTATGTATATCTGAGTAAACAGCAAGGCCATTTCCACATGAAGAGAATGTTCCTGGACAGCCTTCACATGTTGGCTGCATATAGAGTACCCTCCACATGACGTCGCCAATATCTCAAGGTTGTCCAGTAGCCGGATCGCAATTTGGCCATTTTTAACTCGCAATTTCGGGAATCAGCAAAACTGGGGGCCATTCCACATGACTTAAATGTAGCAGAAGTCTTACCTTTGGGAAACGCTACAAATTCAACATTCCGCATGACGTAGCACACAATCTGCAACACTCCTGCAACACTCGTTATAACGCTTTTTGGGGAATCGGGAAAAGTGGATTCCCCCTGAAAAAACCGCTGCACTTCTGCGCACAAGCTGCAACAAACCAGCGAAAGACATGTGTATTCTCAATGTAGCGGTAGAAAGAAAGTCCCTCCCCCGCTCTTGCCCCGAACTTACGGAGAAGCGATCGCCATTTTTTTCCCCTTACACCTGCGAAAGCAACAAGCGATGCTTCACTGGCAAAAGTCCCTCCACAGAAGTGATTTAAAATAAAACAAAGCTCCCTAAGTTCCCAAGCACAACACAGCCCCCTGTTCAGCACTGCCCATAATTTCAGCCATAAATCGCGCCCGTGGGGGGCGGGGGGGTTCTACTTGAGCGTGTAAACGAGTAATCGCCAGCTCCTACGCCAGCAAAATGATCTTTCTGATGCAATGATTGAAAGCATATTCGTTGCAAAGGGTGTGTGTGTGTTTTTTTTTTAAACAGTTCCTAAAGGGAAAGGGGCTTTTTGGGAGTATGAACACAACAGCCCATTGGCTGTTCCGTTTGATTGACGGACAGGGGGTGGGAAGAAGCACAGAAAAAAATTGCTTCCTTTGTTGCGATTCCAGCGAGACCGGAAACCTGTGGGGAATGAATTAAACGCTACTGGGACTTATATATTCCACTAAAAATAAAGGTATGCGGAATGACAAAATTCTACTATTTAATATAGCATTTCTGCAATCTGTGAACAATTGGCAACATTGGTCCTTGTGCGGAATGGCCCTGGATTTACCACCCTAAATTGCACAAACCACCAGTAAGCAACCAGGGGTAAGACCATATGGAGGGGGAAACGTGATAGTTTTAGCAGCTTTGTCCTGCCCTCGCACCCATCCTCCCCTCTCCATTTCCTGCTCCAAGTAATTTTTTTAATGCCATGGTCTGTGTTGCAGCATGACCTCAAACCTACATTGCCAAAGGTAAAATAAAATCTTTAAAGTGGCCACAGTCTTTTTGGGATCAGGCAGGCAAAACACAGCCCCTTTTCTGTTACCTGGAGGTGGAAAATTATCTGGGAAAGGAGGAGGGGGCTCATCCAGCAGCATTCTCCCGACCATACAGGAATCTGAGAACATTGTTTTAAATCCCACCATTAGCACAAAATGTCTTTTTGGGCTCCAATTTCATGTTCAGGGTCTCAGAAATCCACCCAGACAGAAATAAAGTGAAAAAGAGCATGAATTCCCCCCAAAAAAGGGGAGGGAATGCTGTATCGTTCTGGCGTTTCTCCATAGCAACAGGCCAGTTGATTTTTATTGAAAATACATCTGCGTTGTGGTATTACCACATAGCAACACAGAAGTGCATTTATAAAAAAATTAATTAATTTGGGGGCTGGGACAAAGTTTCAGTCCAGGGGAGAACTGCTGTGTTTTGATTAGAGGCTTGCTGTGATTGATAAGCCAAGGAGTGGAGGGAGAAATTAGTGTTGCTTTCCTTTGCTGCCTTGTCAGGAAGCAAAAAGCTGTGATGGAGCAGAGGAAAAAATGTGAGAGGGGTCTCCCCGTGAGGGGGCTGCAAACGCAAAATCCTGCGTTTGTAAGCAAGAAGCCACTTGCGTTTCACCCCTCAGTGTGGAAATGGCCATTATTCAACTGAGGCTACACCTTTGTACAGTGCAGCATATAAACATTCACCTTTATACATGCCAACAGATTTTAAATGATGTTTGCTTTGCTGGGAACGGAGAGGACTTTCGAGATATCTGCAGTGTTAAAATGTTTTTCAGTCTTGTGCAAGCTACCAGATGTAACAGCAGATTCCTAATCAGAATTATTCACATCTACACTTGTTGATTTCAGGGGGTTTAGTAACTAAGCATAGGATTGCACTATTGTCATAAACTTTAAGAATTTATTCTTATATTCAAGAACATATTTAGATGCTTCATGGCAGAAGGATATATACACTGTCTTTTAGCTTCCTTGGGAATGCATTTAATTTAATAATGGTTTAATTATTTCCATTTCCCCTGGAGACATTTAAGACTTGTTGGGGATTTGGGGGGGGGGGGGGGCTTTCAAAAGCACTTATTTGCTCAGTAAATTATTTGACTTGCACTATTTCGCTTTGGCCTTTTCTCCAAGTAAGAAGGGCCCCTTTTCTGTTGCATAGGCACAGTGAGCTTGTTCAGAGCATAAGATATGGAGTGGCAGATGGGGAATTAGGGTTGCCAGGTCTTCACTGATAGGGAGGGAAACATATGCTCCTGTCTGCTGTGTACTTTCTTAAAGGACTGACTGCCAGCAAAGGTAGTAAGAAAGTAAGGCAATTGTTTTCTTTTAGTCCCTTTGAAGGGTGAAGTAGCGGCATGCAAAATAAGTAGGCATTACATGACAAAATGGATGCTGCAGAATTTGGTATTTGTCAGCAATATTGGTGAATTAGTAAGGGGAGGAAAGCAGTTGTTAGGGTACAGTGAAGGAGGGCTAGAAGAAAGCAGGTATTCAAAAACAATTTATAACTGATTATATAACCCTGTGGACAGCTTTAAGTCAGCAATGTCATTTTATGATCAATAAAATAAATAATGGAAACATTTCTTCTTTGACTATGTGATAAAATCAGTGACTAGTCTAGTGGGTTTTGAAGCCAGTAACATCCACAGCAGTGATTATCTACACATCTTGAAATTGCCAACTGTTGGGGGGGCTATCCAGTTACAGCTTCAAATATATTACAATAATTGCTTAAATTGTTTACTACATTAGCAATCTTCTCAGTCAGAATGACATGACCTGTTGAGTGCGAAAGCTTAACATAATTGGTTATTGGGTGTGGGGTCCCAAATAAAGGTTGCATGGATGAGCGTTGTCAGCCTACAGCAGTGGTCCCCAACCTTTTTATCACCGGGGAACGGTCAACGCTTGACAGTTTTACTGAGGCCCGGGGGGGGGGGGGAGGCGTAGCCTTATGCCGAGGGACATCACCACCGTCACCTGAGCCCCTACTCCACTTGCTTTCCCGCCAATGCCCCTGACTTCCCACCACCCGCTGGGGGGTGCAGTGCCACGTCGAGGGAGAGCCCCAGCCATGGTGGCTGCTGGAAAGCATCAAAGGTGAGCCAGCGGCAGAGTGGCAGGACAGCCCCCATGGCAGCAGCCAAGGAGGAGGAGGAGGAGGAGGAGCCGCGGCCCGTTACTAAGTGATCCACGGACCGGTACTGGTCCCTGGACCGGGGGTTGGGGACCACTGGCCTACAGCACATAATTAAATTTGTGGAAGGAACTTGGTTGCTTAGAGCCAATCTACACGATGCTGAAATTCAGTGCCTGGAATATCAGGGGTATTACTTGCTCATAAAAAACACCTAATGGAACTCAAATATGGATTGGGACCTTGGCTGTTGAATGGGGTTGCCAGTCTCCAAGTGGGACCTGCGGATCCCCTGGAATTACAGGTCGAGACTAAAGAGATCAGTTCCTCTAGAGAAAATGGCTACTTTGGAGGGTGGACTCCATAGCATTATACAACACTGAGATGCCTCCATACCTCAAATATTGCCCACTCGTGGCTCCACTGCCAAAGTCTCCAGTATTTCCCAACCCAAATCTGGCAACCCTACACTTGAAGGAGTTCATTCTCTTCCCTGTCCACAATTTTGCTGGTCAAAAATTGCCATTCCTAGGATACAGGAGGAATGAAAGGCATAATATGGGCATGTTTTTCCGCCTCCTAGCAAGGCTTAAAATAGCCTGAGGGAGCCCATTTCAAGACAGGGAAATAGTGACCAAGGATAATTAAGCCTGTCTTCCCCAGGGCTAGAGCCTCAATCCTTATTCTCCACCCTCCCAAAAAAATTTAGTATGAAATAATCTGGCTTGAAGACTTGTCACAGAATCCAGAGGCGCATGTAATAAGTACATTATTATTCAAGATTGCTAACTGAAAATCCCTTATGGCTTTTTGCATGAAAAAGAAAAAAAGTAAACTGATGAGTTGTGAATTTCATGATTAAGGAAAAAAGGAGAATAGATTTAGGAAACAGAAAAAAAAGAGGGCTTGGTATGATATTATTTCATTGCATTGTATCTGGGTTTTAAATTTTGTAAGCCACCCAGAAACTGTTCTGGAGAGGGGCAGCCTAAAAGCTAAACAAAACAAAATAAAAGCAGTGCATAGGTCTCTTCCATTTTCTTACGTATCACACTTATGAAATCAATTTTAATAACAGACTTCAGATTTTATCTAGACTGCTCATATATAATTAAAGCATATCAACAACTCAGGATCAAAGTGATGTAAGAGCGGAGTAACTGGTTGTTGCAATTTAAGTATTCCTCTTGTCCCAAGTAAGCATGGTGAAGCTTAGTGAGAAAGACAAACCGGTAAGTCTTGCCTCATAATCACAACAACATATTAAAACCAGGACCACAAACACAAACAGCTCTTGAAAGAGGACTTTCAAATGAGGTTTATGAGTGTGGTGGTGATTATGTCACTAGGCAACATTGTCTTCTATGGAAGATCAAGCCAGGCTTGACAGGTGTCCTGCTATGGCAGGAGAGGTCACAGCAAACCTTGAAGGTTGGTAGGAGAACAATGGTGACAAATGGTGAGGAGTGCCAACAACATACCAGCAAATTATGATACTTCCAGAAAAATCCATAAATAAATCAAATATAAGTAATATAAGGTGAGATGCTATAGGCAGTGGCATACCAAGGCAGTGGCATATCAAGGGAGTAGTCACTGACCTGGAGCCAGGCATCCTGGAATGTGAAGTCAAATGGGCCTTAGGAAGTCTGAGCAACAATAAAGCTAGTGGAGGTGACAACATTCCAGTTGAACTATTCAAAATCTTAAAAGACGATGCAGTAAAAGTGCTACACTCAATATGCTGGCAAATTTGGAAAACTCAGCATTGGCACAGGATTGGAAAAGGTCAGTTTACATTCCAATCCCAAATAAGGGCAATGCCAAAGAATGTTCAAACTACCGCACCATTGTACTCATTTCTCATGCTAGCAAAGTTATGCTCAAAATCCTACAAGCTAGGCTCCAGCAATATGTGGACCGAGAACTTCCAGAAGTACAGGCTGGATTTCGAAGAGGCAGAGGAACTAGAGATCAAATTGCCAACATATGTTGGATCATGGAGAAAGCTAGGGAGTTCCAGTAGAAATTTACTTGTGGTTCATTGACTATGCTAAAACCTTTGATTGTGTGGAGCACAACAAATTGTGGCAAGTTCTTAAAGATATGGGAATACCAGAGCATCTTATCTGTCTCTTGAGAAACCTATATGCAGGTCAAGAAGCAATGGTGAGAACTGGGCATGGAATCACTGATTGGTTCAAAAATGAGAAAGGAGTCCGTCATGGCTGTAGCCTTGCCTATTTAACTTGTATGTGGAGCACATCATGAGAAATGCGGGGTTAGATGAGTCACACATTGGGATCAAGATTGCAGGAAGAAATATCAACAACCTCAGATATGCAAATGATACCACTCTAATGGCAGAAAGTGAAGAGGAACTAAAGAGCCTTTTGATGCGGATGAAGGAAGAGAGTGTAAAAGTTGGTTTGAAACTCAGCATCAAGAAAATGAAGATCATGGCATCCGGCCCTCTCAATTCCTGGCAAATAGATGGGGAAGAAATGGAGATAGTGACAGATTTTATTTTCCTGGGCTCCAAGATCACTGCAGATGGGGACTGCAGCAAAGAAGTTAAAAGATGCTTGCTCCTGGGGAGAAAAGCTATGGAAAATCTAGACAGCATCCTAAAAAGCAGAGACATCACCCTGCCAACAAAAGTGCATCTAGTCAAGGCTATGGTCTTCCCAGTTGCAATGTATGGCTTTGAAAGTTGGACCATAAGGAAGGCTGAGCGTCAAAGAATTGAGGCTTTTGAACTCTGGTGCGGGAGAAGCCTCTTGCGAGTCCCTTTGACTACAAGGTGAACAAACCGGTCAGTCCTAGAGGAGATCAGCCCTGACTGCTCCTTAGAAGGCCAGATCCTGAAGAGCTGAACCACCCTGAACATGCCCAATCTCATCTGATCTTGGAAGCAGAGCAGGAGCCGGCCTGGTTTAGTCATAGACCTTCTGACACCTTCTGAGTTTTCACAGGCTTCTCCTTATCCGTAAATGTTCCGAAGGGTTTCAAAATGACAATCTTAGACCAAAGCTAAGATGGACAGAACTGTAATATGGTTAATGTGCAAAAGAGGTCCAGCATGCTATGTATGTGCAAGAAATATTGCACCTGTTGAAATTCTTGGGGTGACAAAAACATATACAACATGGTTGTGCTTATCTGGAACAGATTCACTATATAATATAAAAAGCTAAGGCTTAGGTGGATGGAGAGTAGGAGGGGCCAGTCCAATCTTTGGACCTTCCAATTTGTCCAAAGATTGGACTGGCCCCACCCCCTGGACTTGGGACCAATAGGGAGGTGACACAGCCCACCACCAACCGGTTCAGGGGCAATCTGGTGACATCACTGTCAGTCTGCCTGCCTCTGACCACCACAGGAAGAGGAGGTCGTTAGGGCTGCTGAGGGGGGTTAGGACGGAGGCTCGGACCGGCCGCATCAGCCCTTTCCCCCCCAGGGCTGTCCTAATTGTCTCACCCAACAAGTTCCCTCACTTTGGCTCAGACCACTGACAAAGTTGTCAGGTGACTGATATTCTCCCTCCCCCTCTCCCTCCCTTCAGGCCTGCTGTGAAGAAAGCCTCTATCAGCCCCTGACTGAGGTGAGAGAGGCGTTTCTGACAGCAAAGCAGACAAGTCTGTGGAGGTACTTGTGCTTTCCTTTTGAGGGGGGAAGCTTTCCTCTTCTGCCAAACAGTTGGCTGGCAGGGAGGACCAAGAAAAGCCTCTTCTCACTTAAAAAAAAACTGCTTTGGGTGGCCTTGCTGCTGGAGAGAAGATACAGCCAAGCAACTCTCTGCAGAATTGAGGCCTACTTCACAGTGTTATTGTGCAGACAAAACTGGATGCTGTTGCAGAGGGTCTTTTGTCTCCTGTTTAATCTGCACAACAACCCTGTGCAGTAGGCCTTAAGTCTTTCAACTCAACAACAACCTGTGTGGGAAGCCTTAAATGTTTTTTCTTCACAACCCTGTCCAAACTCCAAAGCAGCTCTTTCTGCCTGGGGAGCTGATTTTTACATCCTGCAGATGAACTGTAATTCCAGGAGCTCTCCAGGCCCCACCTGGAGGTTGGCTAATCCTGGATTGGAAATATTCCTGGAGGTTTGGAGATGGGACTTCAAAATCATACAATGCCTCAGAGTCCAGCCTCCAAAGTAGCCATTTTTGCATGCAGAGCTGATCATTATAATCTACAGATGAGCAGTGATCTAGGGACAATGGCAGAAGCTTAAAGACTGAGGTTGGGGTAGAGTGGTGCAAATGTTTCCATCAACTATGGGCTATGGTCAGCCCTTACCAGCAACTGTTTGTATTCTGGGACGCAGACAGACAGACAGACCAGCATCAGTCCTGCAAGTCTGGAAATTGCAGGAAGATCTAAATATAGAGTATTTACAGCCTGAAACTGTAAATAGTGAACAAGTAAATGGCTGGAGAGACATGGGAACTGATGTGACTTTTTTAAAGCTTGGCCTGGTAAATTTAAAAACAGTATTTGCCAGGAATGTCCTATGAACTCAAAGGCATACGTGGCCCAGAATTATTTATTTATTTATTTGGATTTCTATACTGCCCATTCCTTGTGGCTCTGGGCAGCTTACGTTGAACATTAAATAGCTATTACATGGAACATTACATAGTCTGCAACATTGAGCAACCTTCAATAAAACATTATAACAGTTCAACAGTAATACAATATATAATACCATTGGGAGGTCAGTTATTTTGGTCATGGGAGGGTCATGCCACAATTTCAAGTGGAGTTAGCTTTGTAGGAAAGTACACAGTGAGACTTTGGGGGAAACTAGGTGATCCACTTTTTATTAGGCAATGACTTGGCCTTGCGGACAATAATAGGGAATGCAGTTGATAGCAGTAGGCCTCAGGCTTCAGAAGGGCAGAAAACAGTATTTGCCAGGAAGGTCCTATGAACTCAGGGGCATAAGTGGCCCTTGCCTTGGCCTTGCAGACAACAACAGGGAATGCAGTTGCCAGCAGTAGGCCTCAGACTTGAGAAGGGCAGACATCACCAACCAAGCAACCACGTCTGGGACCACGTTCATTCCCTTTTGAAGGGATGCATGTGAGGGGAAAGAGCTCTCCCTTCAGCCTAACTTGCTGTAGATGAGCCGTACTTCCAGGGGATTCTCAGACCTCACCTGGAGTTTGGCATCCCTAAGAGAGATACAATGCTACACAGTCACTCCTCCAAAGCAGACACCTGAGGCCTGCTGGGTGACTGCAGACCATTCCCAGTTCTCTCAGATCTCTCACAGCCCCAAATCCCTCACAGGTTGTCTGTTGCGGGGAGACAAAGGGAAGGCAATTGGAAGCTGCTTTGAGACATCTGAAGCTTGCTGGGTGACTGCGGCTCATTCCCAGTTCTCTCAGACTTCTCACAGCCCCACATCCCTCACAGGTTGTCTATTGTGGGAGACACAGGGAAAAGGTGTTTGTGAACTGCTTTGCGACTCCTTTGGGTAGTAAACAGCAAGGTACAAAAATCCAGCTCTTCTATGGATCAACCGTGAAAGAAGCATGTGGGCATATAACATTTTATCAACAGTAAAAAATGGAGACAGAAGGAGCAGGGCGGACACCTGTGTACTGTGACTAACCCACGTGTATTACGGCAGGGGGACATTATGGTGTCTGTGGCCTAATTCACACAAGAAGGGAAATGATGTTGAATATAGAACTGGGAGGAATTGGTTGCCATGTAATCTCCCCCTAAGAAGAGTCTCCAGTCTGATTTTCCCTTCACATACCTGAAGACATGTTTCAGGAAAGCTCATCTGTAAACACTATGCCACAATTCCCAAAGGTCAGTTCTCTCCCATACACAACGAACATTCCAAACCACAGGTTCTTGACAACCATCTATCCACACTAATGCCCTCATTTGTTGCCACACCACCACAACCTCCCACACAACACACGCATTCAACCCCATGCCTTTACAGACTGGACAACTCCTCCCCTTCCTCTTCTCACTGCTAAGCTCTAGTGCCCATTGTATTCCTGGATACAATGGGCTTTGCCCCTAGTGCTTTATAATTCACCTCTTTTCTGAACAGAAATCAATTTCAGATGAGAGTCACAGTCTGAGCTAAGAAATGCTTATCAGTACAGCTGAGTACATCATAGAACAAGAACACTTTACCACTTACTGCCTGCATTCCGAGTTGTAATTCTTATAGATGGCAATTGTATTCAGAGAAAGTTATGTGACTAACATAGATTTGAAGGTATCTAACTAGCCAAAGAACAAAGAATCCTAGTTCTAACATATCAAAAGGTGTCCACGCCAATCATGATAGTGGTCTGTTCTCAAAGGAACGAGTCCTGCCTTCAATTCAGGCTTCCTGGATTCAGCCATCGTTAAAATAACAATAGAGATCGGGCTGTGCTCTCAAGGAGCTGAAAGAGCACATGGATCTCCTCTTTGCCTTGTGCTAACCTGCCAATCTAGCTTCTGAGTTTCTGAGCTGACTGGAGAGAAGGGAGACTGGGGAAACAGGAAATCACCCTCTAGGGACAAGTCAGTGAGATCAAAGGTGAGAGGCCAGTGTTCCTCTCTATCTTACTATATGGTAAGATAATTCCTGTTTGCACCCCCACAAATCAGAAGACATCGCACAGAGAGCTGTTTTCCAACAAACACAGTGCTTTATGCCAAATGAACTGAATAGAAGGCATTTTAATCATTTACATAATAAAAGCAACACCCTACACCACCATATTTACAGCCTCACTGCACCCTCACACTAGCACAATAGCTGTGCATGACATGACTAGGGGATCCCAACAGTAGACTTTGAGGGTTGAAGTGGATGTTGCCACATAATTGATCATGTGATTGTATTATAATCAGAGATATGAATGCTTTGTTTTAGAGAGCCTGTGTGGACTCTGCCATCCCGGATCCCTGCTTTTCCTGCAGGAAGCCTATTCCTCAGCTGATGAATAAAAAGATAGGTTACTTACCCTTGGTGTTTTCTTTAATTGGAGTGTTGGGGACACCAAGTTAACAAACCTGTTTGACTGAAACTTCAGTCAACAATTCTACACAGCTATTTAAATTAAATGGTCTTGTTGAAACTTTAATGAATTAAGGACAGTTCCAGTGCAATCCTAAAGAGTGCTTCATCCTTCAAAGTCAAAGTCAGTGGGCCAAGAAGGGTGTAACTGCTTAGAATTGTACTGTGCCTTGCTTAATTTTCTAAATTAGCACTATTATTTTGTTATGAGACATTATGAGCTGCACCTATAAGATATTGGATACATTTCACAAGATCACAGAGATCTAATATCTTTGTAAATGACATCTGTTTTTTATGATTAGACCAGGGTTTCGTGAAAACCTGGGATTTCTTGACAACCCTGGAAGGGTTTCCCAAATAAGTTAATTAATTTTAATATGTTTTTTAATTGGGGCCTTTCAAAATAGCCAGTGATGGGCCTAGAGGGGATGGGAAAGGGAACAGTCTTAAGTGGGCATGTACATAAGTTACGCTTCCCAGCCATATTCTGCATGATTGCACCACTTATGGGGTTTCTCAAAGCCTGAAGAATGTTTCAGGGGTTTCTCAATGGTAGAAAAGTTGGGAAAGGCTGGATTAGACCATTCATATCTGATGAAAATTTCTTGGACCTGCTAGGACATGACTTCCTCCAGTCTCTAGATTCTACTCAGGGAGGTATTGGGAGTTGTCTTACTGGTATGCTCTTTTTTTTCCTTCACTGTTTAAGGAGGTGTACATTCATACAGGATAATTCCTCTTTAAAGAAAGTTTTTAAATTTTCAAGCCCTGGTAAAATGTTCAAACCTCCACAGATCTCCTATGTGTGTGAAGAATAGGAACGGTAGCCCAAGAGGCTAGGATTCTAATATCTCTAGGGCAGCAGGGGAAACAAGCAGGAAGAAGAGTAATACAGGCCACTGTAATGTAGAGAATTTCAACATACTTATACATTAGCATAGTACTGGTGCTTCTCCTGCCCCCATGTACATAATTTGCCAGTGTTTTTTTCAGTAAATAGTAGGAAAACTAGTTATATAATGAAACACATTCAAGCCCTATTATACTTAGACAATTAATAATTATTATAGCATGCTCATTTTATATATCTACTTGTAGTAAAGCCCATTATGTGCTGTATTGCAACAGGCTCTAGCTCATGGTTTGGTGTGGGCTTTGTACCCCACTGAGAAGCTGGCAACCCCAAAGAAAATTTCCAACTCTAGGGTCAATGTCCAAGTGGGGCCTGGAGTTATCAGAATGACAGCTAATCTCTAGACTATAAATATCAAGTCACTGTGCAGAAACCGCTGCTTTGTAGTGTGGACTCTGAGACACTGTACCCTTTTGCAGCCCCACCTCCAAACCTCGCTTTCCCTGGACTTGGCTAGCAAGATCTGTTGCTTGGCTGGTGATGTCTGCCCTTCTGAAGCCTGAGGCCTACTGCTGGCAACTGGAGTTCCTGTTGTTGTCTTGGAGGCCAAGTCATTGCCTAATAAAAGTAGATCACCAAGTTCCCCCCAAAGTCTCACTGTTCACTTCCTTGTAAAGCCTTTGTATATGACAGCTAACTGAAATTCTTGGCCGCATATTCCTTTGACTTCATAGGACCTTCCTGGCAGGGGCTCATGATAACTGTAGCTGATGGACATCTGGAGACCCACAGTTTGGCTTCCCCATCCTATACAATGGGAAGTGTTTAAATGCTTTTGAAAATATCTTATAACAGGAGAGTCATCACTATCCTTTTACTAGCTATGAAGTTAAAAGTAAGATGTCTTACTCTGCTAGATCCAGGACTGTATCTGTTTTGTTCCACAGTGAGGTCGAGGAAGAAATGCAGTAAATAAATCACATATCTACTAGCTGTTGGGACTGTTTGTTAATGGAAAAAAATAGCATCATGGTCTATGGGTATTAAATGTTCAAAAGTATTTCCTGTTTTTATCGATGAAAGATAATCCAAACTTCAAGTGTGAATAGCCATGATTTCCATTTACTGATTCGGTGCCCCTGACTCATCATTTTGCTCAGCATATGTTTGCAGTTTAGACGTCTAGTTGACACTGCTTCCATTCCCCATTGAACAGACTATTATTCTGTTCTTTATTTTTGCCTTCTCTTACCAGTACTTTTGTTGAGGGTTTTTCTGTAAAAAAAAAACTGGTTGATATAAACAATTTTACTGGGTCGTTAGAAATCATAGAATCATAGAATCATAGAATCATAGAGTTGGAAGGGGCCATACAGGCCATCTAGTCCAACCCCCTGCTCAACGCAGGATCAGCCCAAAGCATCCTAAAGCATCCAAGAAAAGTGTGTATCCAACCTTTGCTTGAAGACTTCCAGTGAGGGGGCACTCACCACCTCCTTAGGCAGCCTATTCCACTGCTGAACGACTCTGACTGAGAAAAACTTTTTCCTGATATCTAGCCTATATCGTTGTACTTGAAGTTTAAACCCATTACTGCGTGTCCTCTCCTCTGCAGCCAGCAGAAACAGCATCCTGCCCTCCTCCAAGTGACAACCTTTCAAATACTTAAAGAGGGCTATCATGTCCCCTCTCAACCTCCTTTTCTCCAGGCTGAACATTCCCAAGTCCCTCAACCTGTCTTCATAGGGCTTGGTCCCTTGGCCCCAGATCATCTTTGTCGCTCTCCTCTGTACCCTTTCAATTTTATCGATGTCCTTCTTGAAGTGAGGCCTCCAGAACTGCACACAGTACTCCAGGTGTGGTCTGACCAGTGCCGTATACAATGGGACTATGACATCTTGTGATTTTGATGTGATGCCTCTGTTGATACAGCCCAAAATGGCATTTGCCTTTTTTACCGCTGCATCACACTGCCTGCTCATGTTTAGTTTACAATCCACAAGTACCCCAAGGTCTCGTTCACACACAGTGCTACCTAGAAGCGTATCCCCCATCCAGTAGGCATGCTTTTCATTTTTCTGACCCAGATGCAGAACTTTACACTTATCTTTATTAAATTGCATCTTGTTCTCATTTGCCCATTTTTCCATTGTGTTCAGATCTCGTTGAACTCTGTCTCTATCTTCCGGAGTATTTGCCAGTCCTCCCAATTTGGTGTCATCTGCAAACTTGATGAGTAGTCCCTCCACCCCCTCATCTAGATCATTAATAAATATGTTAAAAAGTACCGGGCCGAGCACCGAACCCTGAGGTACCCCGCTACTCACCTCTCTCCAGTCTGATGAAACACCATTGACAACAACTCTTTGAGTGCGGTTCTCTAACCAATTCCCTATCCACCTAACGATCTGAAAATCCAGATTGCAGTCCTTCAACTTATCCATCAGAACATCATGGGGAACCTTGTCAAAAGCTTTACTAAAATCCAAGTAAATGACATCAACCAAATTTCCCCGATCCAAATGAAGTAAAGGGGTTAAAAAACCCAAAACGTTTCCACAGTGTAAGTTTGAGTGGCCTTTGAAACTACACACTTTGGGACAGTAAACACGTAAGAACTAGAATGACAACAATATTGCTTCTCTGATGTAAAGGGTAGGGAAACAACAGAGATGTGAAACACGTAAGGCAGCATGCATAAGGGAAAATGCTTTGATAATATGCAGTGTGTCATGGTCTACATCCCAGAAGCCCACAGTTCCAGGCCTAGTGCAAGACAGGGACATTACCCTAATGAATATGGGCTTTCCCCAGGGTCCTTTGTAGCTCAGCTGTATCATGTGAGAGCTTAGTGCAGGTCTGCCAAGTAGGGTAGAGAATTGAAGGGGGGGGGGGCTATAATGGACAATACCTTTAAAAGGTATGCGAATTCTGGACAGCCTCAGACCTTCAGAACTACCTTTATTTGGCACTAGTTGTAGCACAAGCCAAAGCAGCATAAGGTCTGAGTGGCAGGCAAGGCCTTCCAATGACCAACCGGTATAGAATAGGACCTGATGTCATTGCAAGGGTAGAGATTTTGGAGGTGAAGCCTGAGGAGGCGGGATGGGGGAAGGGAGGAACCACTGGTGGTGGGAAATGTTATGGAGCCAGTGATGACTTATATGGCAACTTTGCAGGATTTACCAGGGAAGAGATATTCCAGAGTGGTTTGCCATTGCCGGCATCTGCATAGCAACCCGAGGCTTCTTTGCTAGTCTCTCATAACCAGGGTCAGCCTCGCTTAGTTTCTGAGACCTGATGAGATCAGGCTAGCTTGATCATCCTATGCATACATATTTGGAAGTATGTTTAACCGGATCCAAATTCTATGATCAACGGTGCAATTTCCAAGTAGACACACCCAGGATTCATTTCAGTGGATCTTCAGCCCCATAAGCAAACAACTCAGAGACTTATGGTATCTTGACTACCCAGCTTTACTTTCTAGCCCAGCAATATAAATATTTAGCATGCAGGCTCTAATCAGGTGAGTCTGTGCAAGAATAAAGCTCATACATGTGTCACATGACTTCTGCTTAATTTTGGTGCAGCTGGCTCAGTCAGCTACTCCCCCGGAATTATGACCTAGATGAGTAACAAGCCTTTCAATTTTCCAGGGTTCCACTAAACGAGATATTACAGCAAAACCAATTTCCCTCCCACTCTCAAGTGACTAGGCAGTTGCAACCGAAACACCAATCCCAGAGACCGCCACAAATCCTGCCGGACCGCGAAACCCACCATGGGTATTTTTTGCGCCCTACTAAAAGGGTACCTCGCCCAACCTGAGGTCTCCGGAGCGGGCTCCCTATTGGTCGTCCAGCTCGGCATGCAAATAAGGTGATGGGGGGGGGGAGTCGCCGACGCAAGAAGCTGGGAAGTGAGGAGGCGAGCGGTGGGCGGAGCTTAGTATGCAAACGAACCGGTCCCGGTAAGGAAGGAGAGGGCGAGGCCTTCAGCCGGCTTCGGGGGCGGGGTTTGATATGCAGATAACCGTGGGCGCGAGCTTAATGGGTAGCCGCCTGAGCAGCGTTCTATAGAACCAGGCTAGTCCGCGGCCAACGGCTTGCCTGAGCCGAGCTCGGGGAAGGGGAAGAGCGCGAGCCGCGAAGGGAGCCGTCAAACGGCGCTCGTTTCCACACGCGCGCGCCCGGTTCTGGAAAGTTACCGTCGCGGCTCCGCAGGGAACATGGCGAGCATCAGACATGGATGCGAAGGGACGAGCGGCGGCGGCGGCGGCGAAGAGGTAACCGAGTTCCGCGGTGAGGGAGACGGGGCTGTCTGCGGGAGGACGGACCCTGCGTGGCGCAGCTGTGCGTGGGGATGAGCCGGGGCTCTTGCAGCGCTGGTGGACGAGCCGGGTGTGAAGACGCCTGGGACTGTCGCATTGGACGGGAGGGGCTTTTCTTCTTCCCGTGCCCACCTCGCCAAGCCTTCGATCCGGGTGGCCTGGGAGGCGGAAAGGATGGAGGAGAAGGAGGAGGAGGAGGCCCGGCGTTTGCTAGCAACCATCCCGCCCGCCTCTTCGCTCCTCCTCATTGGGGATTTGACGCTCCTTGCCTGCTGCCAACAGGTGCCAAGGTTGATCCTTCCGTTTAAGCGGCGGAAAGTGGTGGTGGGAGAACGGCCTTTTGAGAGTTTGGGCAGACAGGTGTCACCCCCTTAAAGCGATGAACCTTCCTCAGCGAGGTGGGACCAGGACCTCTTCTGTCAGGTTGCTTTCTTCAAAGGATAGCAATGATGTCCTGCACTATTGCATCCCAGGACAGGAAGGGAGTGTGCATGCAGAATTTACTATGTAGGCTTCACAACAAAAGGCACTTTGCTAGGGCATAGTTTGTTTTTAAAGGCATTCAGAAGGTTTCACTCAGAGTAAGAACAAACGCACAAATACTACCACTAGTATGTATTTGTAATCAGGTTTTCCAGAGGTCCTTTCTGTGTTCCAATGACTGAAATCTGTCTCTCACAGGTGTATGTCTAAATCTATCTAATCTTCTAAATATAACATAAAAGTAACACAAAGATCCAAGGATATATATTTAAGGTGAGAAAAACAGATATATGATAGGTGCCCATAGCACCTGCTTCCAAACCAAGCTGGACTTAGTATTCTCCCAAAAATCCATATAGGTAAGAACATTAAATACTTGGGTTCCCATTCTGCAATTGTGCAAGCTGTGCTGTTCAGAACTGACTTAAATTTAATTTTGGTTAATATTTAATTTACCTCCCATTTATCAGTTAATTGATGGTCACCTTTATTGGGACAAGGGAGCCTCTTGTGGCGCAGAGTGGTAAGGCAGCCGTCTGAAAGCTTTGCCCATAAGGCTGGGAGTTCAATCCCAGCAGCTGGCTCAAGGTTGACTCAGCCTTCCATCCTTCCGAGGTCGGTAAAATGAGTACCCAGCTTGCTGGGGGGTAAACGGTCATGACTGGGGAAGGCACTGGCAAACCACCCCGTATTGAGTCTGCCATGAAAACGCTAGAGGGCGTCACCCCAAGGGTCAGACATGACTCGGTGCTTGCACAGGGGATACCTTTACCTTTACCTTTTTACCTTTATTGGGACAAGTTGTCTCTTTACAAAGTGTACATCCTGTTGCAAAAATTGTTCTTGAGGGAGACTTTAATGCTCGTTTGGGTAAAAGCAGCACTGTTCTAGATGCAATTTTAGTAAGAAATATTAATGAAAACATAAGTCCTTTCAAAGATCCTAAAGCAAATGCCACATCAAGTCTATTCATGCAGTTTTGTTTAAATTTCGGTCTTAAGTTTTTTAATGGATCCAATATTTCTCCAAATTTGAATCAGCTTTTTGGTGCTATAGTAGGAAATACAGTGTTTTGAATGGAGTTCTTTAATGTTGATTTGTTCCAACTTGTTCAGCCACATAGGATTTCAGACCAGATTTGGAACAGATAGTTAAGACGTTTTTTGCTATATTCCCTTTGCTTGGTGAAGTGCACATGCGCATGAAAGCTTATACCCAAAATTAAACCTTGTTGGTTTTCAACAGACTTTGCCTTTTCCTTTCTTTCAGGCTTCTCAGGGCTCTGTTTTCTGTCTCTAGAACAGGCTTTTTCAACAGGGGTTCCGTGAAATCCTGGGGTTTCTCAACAGCCCTGGGAGAGTTTTGCTGACTGGGTGGAAGTTAATTAATTTTCTATATATTTTTTTTATTTTAAAAGAATTATTGAGTGATATGCCCATATATGGTTATGTTGACATGCATCTCCCTCCTAAAATGGTTAATGATGAGCCTGGAGGGGGTGGAAAGGTAAGGGGCCCCAGTCATAAAAATCCTCACTGGCCAAGGCTCATTGCACGTGGTAGTGACTGGAGTCCAGAGAGCTAAGTAGTCTCATTTGGGGTGGGCGGGCAGGAAGGGCCCCCAGGGAGTAAAGGAGCAGCAGTTGGCTGTCCCAGCCCTGTTCTTGCCCCAGCAGAGTAGGCTGCTAGTCTGTTTCTGGTATGGGGGAGCCAGGAGGGAAGACCGTGATGTCACATGTGGTGGGAGGGCCTTGGTGATGGCACTTGTGACATGATTTCCAGGGGCATTGCAGGGGGTTGTGGCCTGCTGACATTATTTCTGGGGTTTCCTAAATCCTAAACACATTTCAGGAGGTTCTCAATAATATAAAGGTTGCGATTAGCTGCTGTACAAGAACCCTGAAACTAATGTCCTACCCAAGCCCATCCAATGAGAGGTGAACTAGACATCACAGTGGCATACCCAAATGTATGTCAAATTCATATCATATTCAAATTCAAAAAACCTTTAATGGCATATAAAACATCATGAGAACAAGGGTAATTCATAATATAATTAATTGATAAAAATTACATAGTCTAGATAAACAAATAAAAGAGAATAAAATAAGCAGTAACCAACAGTAGATTCCTCCAGAATGCCCAGCAATCAGTAATTTCCACCAATTGTAGGTGCCCCTGGTCTAGACCTGATTCTTGCCTAGCCGACTGTCCTTTTGTATTACAGTAGCCAAGAATTTGGCCACCAGTTCCGTTATTTCTGGGGACCTATCAGCTAACAAATGGCTGGTTATTCTGTCCATAGGGCCAGAAAAGTCCATTGTGATAGGGACAACCAGTCGTTGTCTAAGCATAGAATGTGATGGGCAATAGAGTAGAATTAGAGTCAGGCTCTAATTGGCAAAATTTACAAAGTCTGTTCCCAATTGGTACATTGCTGTATCTGCCTGCTAGGACAGCTGATGGGAAGATATTTAATCTAGCAAGCATAAAAGCACGATGATGGAGTGGGTTAATAAGACTTTGCATATAAGTAGCTCCCTGACCTGTGTTGGAAGTAAGGCCGAAGAAGCAGGGGGGAAAAGTCCGATTGATTCCCGCTTCGATGGTCTGTCTCTCAATATCACGGATTCTCTAATAATATTGTATATTTGAAACTCCTCATAATTAGCCAGAGGCTCCAAGTTGATACCCAGAGTGTGAATTTTATGTTGGATCTGCCAGTACCATTTAGAAACAAAAGGATCACTTAGCAGATCATACAAGAGACTATTAGGAGTGGAGCGATAATGTAATTTTATCCAGAATTTGATAGTGGATAACCATGCTCTAGATGACAACAGACCAAGACCCAGCTCATTACAAAGGGTGGCAAGACTAATCATATTTGGAAGACTCAGAATACGACGAAAGAAAATTGCGGCTATACGATCCACTTCATCATTCAAAGACTCAATCCAGATTGGTATCTCATATAAGAGTTGATTAACAACCTTCGCCTGAAAAATCTGGATCGCTGCTGGCACAAACTGGTTCCCACTACGAAAGTGAAAACGTGAGACTGCACTTAACTGGTTCTTTGCCGCGGCAAGTGCCGCTTTCCGATGCAAGGACCAATTCATTTGGTGGTGAAAACTAACGCCCAAGTATCTGAAACATTTTACTTGCTCCACAGGATTTCCATTTGCTTTCCATTGGCTGCATTTTCAGGTCTTAGAAGATCATTATCTTAGTTTTATCAAAATTGATAAACAGGCTGTTTTGGGAACAAAAGGATGAGAATGCTGAGAGTAGACGCATGAGCCCAATTTTAGAGATGGAAAGAAGAATTGCATCATCCACATACAACAAGAGAGGAATAGGGTGGGAATTTAACCTAGGTGCATGACCTTCAGATTCAGCCAATTAATTAGGAAGATCTGCTGAAAATAAATTGAATAATGATGGGGCCAGAAGGCATCCTTGTCTCACTCCTTTAGTGACCGGGATCTTTTCAGTTAAGGAACGGTTACTGTCAAACCTCACTTGACAGCTGTTTGAAGTGTGTAATTTACGAATTAGGAAAAGCAATCGCTTGTCCATTCCCAGAGCAGCTAATTTATTCCATAATAGGGATCTATTGATGGAATCAAATGCTCCCCGTAAATCAATAAAAGCTGCATATAATTTGCCTTTTAGATGTAAGGAGTACTTTTCTGCTAGAAAGGATAATACAAGACAGTGGTCAAGTGAGGTACATCCAGAGCGGAATCCTGCTTGTTCTTTGCCTGGTAGATTATTAATAGTCATCCAGTCTAATAAACGTCCCAATAAGTGTTTTGAATATAGTTTCCCCAGTACAGATAATAGACTTATGGGGCGATAGTTGCTAGGAATGCTAGTGCTACCTTTTTTGAAAATTGGGACTATAACGGAGTTCAGCCATAAATTGGGTAGGACCCCAAATTTATCAATTAAGGTGAATAGATGAGCCAGTGGTTCAGACCACCATTCTCGGTTGTTTTTAATTAGGTCTATAGGAATGCCGTCAGGGCCTGGTGCTTTACCTGATTTCATTGAAGTTATGAGATCACAGATCTCTTCTTGAGAAATAGGAGGCCAGAGAGGTACATTAGATGGAATCAGGGAATCATCCAAGGCCTCTGTTAGTACCAATTCTGAAAAAAGATTTGAAAAATGTCCCATCCAATCAAAGGCTGAAATAGATGAAGAGTAGTTCACATTAAGTGGCTGAATGGAGCCCGATGGAGCCCAGAAGTCTTTAGTATTTCTTGATTGGACTGCTTTCAGTAATCAGGTCCTTCTTCAAGGCATGGTCATGTTCCTTTTCTGCCAAAGTAAGCTGGCATCTTTTTCTAGCCTCAAAATAGCTGGAGGCAAGCATAATAGAGAACTCGGAACGTAGTTGTTGGTAAAGTCGTCGTAGATATTTTTTCTGGGCCCAGTATTGGTAGTCAAACCAAGAGGATGTTCCTTTAAAATTACTGGGAGTATGACTTGATTTCATTGAATCCACAATAGAGCGGATAACCGTATGCTGCTATGGCTGCAACTGGTAGTTCGTCCTCAAATATAGCTTGTTTGAAAGACTGCCTCAGCTGTACAAGTCCACTGGTTAAACTGGGCTCTAAGGTCATTAGACCATTTCAATCTCACATGAATCAAATATGAGGTATGGTTAGAGGATGCCTTTGGTCTAGGACAGGGGCTCATGGGAATTGTAGTCCATGGACATCTGGAGGGCCGCAGTTTGACTACCCCTGGTCTAGGATCATCAGGTATTCCTAAAGATAGCCTCATCTGGGTGGGAGAATGCTCGCTTTCCGATCGAGTATCAATCTTAAAATCAATGACCTGTGGAACTAAATCTGGTGATACTAAAATAAAGTCCACCATGCTTGCTCCTCGAGGGGAGATAAATGTGAAGTCCCCAAAATTTATCTCCTGGGAGAGATCAGTTTAATATTCGAAGATTGTGTCTGGCACAGAAATCTGCCAGATAAGGCCCTGCTTGGTTGATTACTTGGTCTTTGGAAGCCCTAGGGAATGAGAATGAAGGTGGAATCAGCTCATTACAGTCCCAGTGCATGTGTGCTGTAAGCTTATCATTGTTAGCACCTAGCATTCAGGTCACCTACCAGGACAAGGGAAGCCATTGGATAGTTAGCCATTAAGGATTCTAAGCAGTTTCTCAATGTCGACCAAGCATGGGATAAAGAGTCGATTGTAGGGAAAGGAAGGATATATGCATTTATCAAAAGCAGCTGACCCATAGTATGTTTAACTAAAATTGCTTGGGCATAGGGAGGAGTTGCCTTTAAATACATTACTTTAAGAGTAGATGCCAGATTCACAAGGCAACACAATCCTGCCTTAGGTCGACCTTTAGAGTTGGTTTTGAAGGCAGGGCTGGTATATGAGGAGAATCTCGATATTACAAAGTCCCTCATTATCCAAGTTTCCTGAAGAAGCACAATGTCAAAAGAATGCAAGTATTTCATTAAGTCAGGGTCATTAGATTTCCTCCCCCATCCTGAGATGTTCCAGGATACCAGACATAGACTTGAGTCTTGAGTGACTGCATTCTGAGGAGATAGTCAGTCCTCAAGCATAATCAGATTGATGGCCTCAAAGGATTCTGGACAAACACAAATTCATATCAAACTCAGTTGGGGCAAAGGAGTATCAAGCAAAGCAGCCTCGATTCCTCCTCCCATGGTATGTTTAATGGTTCCATCTTTCAGGTGTTTGCAATGAGAGACTGGCTCAGGCTGTCTCTCGACTTCCTTAAGGACATCACTGTCTGGACAATTAGTTACATGAGAAACCTGATATCTTCCGATAGGAAGGGGGTGAGTTGGAAAGATGAGGTAATCTTCTAGAGCAGTCTAGCAAGAATGATTCCTACTTGGCCAGATTGGTTGCCTGACCCTGGTGGGCCTAAAATTTTAACAGGCCTAATGATTGGGAGATGTTATGCTAGCTTGGATTTTTACTGACTCACATCTATGGACTTGCTGCAGTATTATAGGAAAGATGACTTTGAATTGTGGCCCGCTTATACAAGAAACTAAGGATGCACTTCATAATACGGATCATCAAATATTAGGAAGTAGGCTAGTTTATGTTTTATGTCACTTGTCTCAAAGTGTTGTGTTGCATTTAATAAATTTCTGCCTACTTTATTTTTCTAAATATTTCTAATAAATATAATTTTTTTTTAAAGGTAATTGGTTATTTTCTTTTTCCTGCCCTGAGAATCCATGGGGTTCTGCTAGGAATTCCTTGAAAAGGGGAATCATAGAGATTGATTGCACAATCCTAAAGGAAAAAAGGGAAAAAGGAAATCCATTTGCTTTAATGGCCTTAGAATAGAGCTACTTAAAGTAAATTCTAAGTATACTTGAGCGTAACACATTATTTGCACTTTAGACAGCTGGGGAGTACAGTGTTGTATGTATTCCAGCTTTGTAAGCTTCCAGTTCATTAGTAGACAATGGAGTCTTTATTAATTAAAAAAGAGAGAAAAGAGTAATCTATTTAGGAGTGAAGCACGCACCTGTTTTAGACACTGGTTCTGAAAAAAAGAAATTGCCAGTGAGGAGTGGACTTGTACTTGATGGTTAATGAAACTAGTGTTCTGGATGCTGGACACTGGAACCTCCTACTGTTAAGATTCCTCTTGCATAGCGGAATTGAAAGACGTATCTTTTCTTGTGGGAAATTTGAGATTGACAGTTCTCCCCCTCCAAAATTAGGGACATGTATTAAGTGATTAATCTATATCTATATAAACCTTTATTGGCATAACCAGTGATTAATCAAAGAGTTAAGGTAATGTATCTTTGGGACGGGGGAAGCAGCAACTCTGTCCAATTTGCCCTTTTACTAGGCCCCCAGTTTGCTGCTGTCCTGTTTCAGAGCATCTGCTGTCATCAAAGAAGAAATGGAAGGTAGTGTGTGTGTGTGTGTGGGGAGGAAGTTGAGTGATGTTGCAGCTTTTTGGATACATGGCATTCTTCATAATACCTGGTACAATAACTTGTAAATTTAATTTACAATGATCAAGTTTAAATTTATAAAATATTTTGTACTACAAGTCTCTAAGTCTAGAGTTGTAAAAGCCAGGAAAGGCAAGTTTTCAAAAACTGGGGAATTAGAGTGAAATCATAGGTAAAGTAGATGACAACATTTTGTGACTTTCTAGTCTAATATAAAATGTTAATTTGATTTCTAAGCAAGGTGCTGATAAAATAATTAGTAGTATAAACATTCAGTTGAGATAAAAACCTGTATTTGCTGAGATAATGTGTAGTTCCACCTTAAACCTTTTCTGTACCAGGAATCCAGCCCAGTGCAGTACTTGTCCAGTCGTGGGGCTAAATTCTGCTTTTGGACAACAGCACAGCCTAGGACAGTCCCAGGCCCGGTGTTATACAGGCCCAGATATGATCCATATTTCCATGCCATGAGGCAAATGAGGGTCTGTGTTGCACCAGGCCTGAGGCTGCCCAGGACTGGCACCAACATCGTCTGGAAGCAGAAATTAGCTCTGCAACTGAACAAGGGCTGCACCAGGCTGGATTCCTGGTGTGAAAAAGGTCTCTGTTTTCCCATTCTTGTATGAGTTCAGGGATGCATGGTATAATTCTAAATCAATGGCATCAAGTAAGTTTGATAGAAGAAAGACAGCTGAGGCATTTTTCCTTTCTGCAAACAATAATACCAAAATACTAAAGACACTCAAATTTCACATTAGTAGTGATTCTGTAATTTGGATAAACTATGAAATAGTGCAGGTTTATGATTCAGAGTTCTAAAACCATCTTAGAATATTCATACATTTTTTCTGCATAATTATTAAACTGGTTAACAGGTTTGTTGGACTTTTCCTAGAAAATTCATATTTATTCGCTGCTTGTTCAAAAATGAAATGGGACTGCAGCTGTATTGTTCAAAATAAACTCATGTCTTAGAGTCCATAGGATTATGCCCTGATGACATATTAGACTATCACTAGGGAAGGTTGGAAATATTTTTCAGTGAAAGATTTGTATATATAAATATATTATATATTCTCTGACCTGTTACAGAGCTCTGTTTTGAAACAAAACTAGCAGTGTTTGGCATGCAGGTAGGCAAAATTTAATTTATTTATTTCTACCTTACAGGAGGAAGTCAAAATACCTTACAGTGTAAATAATAAAATACATAACATGCAGTGTAGAGCATCAAACCTTTAACAGCTGTAGTTCAGTACAAATCTGCATGATGTAAAGACATAGAACCAATTCAAAGGCTTTGCACAAGCACCTGTTTATCCTTTGTAGCTCGCGATAAATTGAGGTAAGATCATAGATATTCCAGTGTAAGACAGTGTAGTTATGTAGCCTGTGGTGGATTGCTTAATATAAAATGGAGTGTGAATCTAATATTTACATGACTTAATGGCTCAGATTATCTAAAAATCAGTTTATGGCTCAGATTATCTAAATTTCAGCCTCATGGCAGTTAATACATATAAAGCAATGGTTTGATACGGTTTTGAAATGAGCTGTGTATAATAAAGCAGAACAAGTTCTACCATTTTTCTTAAACTTAGAAGTCAAGTCTCCCAGAACACCTCTGCGCTATCACAATATTACCACATATGCAAAGAATTTGTATTCTGCTGTCCACAAAACCAACAGCAATCGTTATTTCTGTAAATTCTTGCGATCTTCACAGGTGAAAGGTACTACAGATAAAGATTCTTACAGATATTCTCCCTAAACAAAGTAAAAACTTAGAACGTAGAACCAGACATAAATAAATGAGGCTAAACCCTTGAATCTACAGCAGCCTTTTGCAACTTTTTTATAGTTGAGAAACCCATGAAACATTCTTCAGGCTTCAAGAAACCCCAGAAGTGGCACGAACATGCAGAAGAGGGTTGGGAATCATAGCTGTGTACACATCCACCCAGGACCCCTCCCCTTCCCACCCCTCCAGGTCCATCCTTGGCTATTTTGGGAGGGGTCAACATGACCATATATGGTCATATCAACTGATAAATGTTTAAAATTTAACTGCCATTTGGGAAACCCAGGGTTGCCAACTAACCCCAGGGTTTCATGAAACCCCAGTTGAGAAAGTCTGATCTATAGTATAGGCTAAATACTTCCTTCATTAAAAAAAGTAGTAGAAATCAAATCACTATTACTTTCAATCATGCAAACATAAGTTGACACAGTACCTTTCTTTTCTGACAATCAAGATTCAAGCAGTTCTCCTTTTCCATTGTGGAAGTAACTGAAAAAGTTTCAGATTATAGAAGAAGGGGGGAAGCAGCAGCAACATATTTCAAAAGTACTACTAATAAGTGTAACTAATTTATTTTTAAAAAAACTATTGCATTTTTATCCTGTTCGTTTTCCAAGCTCAGAGTGATATACATGAGACTATCCTATTTTGATACTTATAGATAAATTTAAAATAAGTTTCTGCACTCTTAACATGCATGTTACCAAGGGAGCTTCCAGCAATCATTTATTAAATCAATAAAGCGGTAATAAAGACTAAAATATTTACTGTTATCAAAAACATAATAGCAAATTACCAAGAATAAAATTTACATTTTATAAGAAGATTAGCAAGAGAAGGATAACATTTGTAATTAAAGGAAGTGGGAAAAGAATGGCAGGAGTCATTAATGAAAAACGGATAATGAAAAAAATGTTCTTCAAAAGTTCAAGCTTGTTGCCGGGCCAATGGCTGGGGAGTTCCATAACAGAAGCCATACAGCATAGAAGGTTCTGCTTTAGTTAAGTTTGCCATTCATCCCTGGGGCTGGGAATCCCTAGGCCCCAGTGGGCGCTTCTCTGCTACCACTCAGACAGCCATCGGGGTGGGAGGGGGGTAGAAGGAAATGCATATGATGTCACACACATCCTCTGTGTGCCCAGAAGTGATGTAAGCACATCTCCAGGGAATGCCTGGGATGCTCTGGCATTTGTGTAAAACTCTGGGGTCAAACTAGGGAGTGGTGTCAGAAAATCACCAGCAACATTGTTTCATAGCTGTTACGGGTCCACACTGCTGGAAAGTCCCCCTTGCCTGCCAATCCTAGCCTCAAGTGCTCACCCACCCTATTTCTGAAGGTAGGGGACATGAAGCATTGCCTCCGAAGCTGACAATAAATGACAGGGACCTTCATGTGGGAGAAGGCAGTCCTTTAAATGCTGTGGGACCGGTCTTTTTATGACTTCATAGGTTATTACTTTCAGTTGTGACAAGACGCAAATCAGCAGCTAGCATGGATTTTTCAGTACTGGGTGTGCTCCCAAACTCATAATGGTAAGAAATCAGGTGTAAACTGGGGAAGAAGAGACATGGTGACATTGCTGCTAGATGGAGACCTAGATGTATCATTGCTGCATTGTGCAGTGTTCTAGGAATTCCCCCAATCTCTGTAATCTTTGGTATATAGACACTCCTAAGCCATAGTGCAATGCAGCAAAATCACTTTCGGGTCTTCCCTGGGAGTTTCTAGAGCATCATTAGAAGTGCAGTGCCAGTTTTTCCCCACCTGCTCCAGTTGGCCACCAATGGTACCCCTTCTTACCCCTGTGTTTTGAATGCATTACAAATGTGATTACAGCATGCATAATTGGAAGCTAAATCATACTTCTCAGGATGGACTGTGACTGCTGTTCCATCCAAAGGCAGTTATTCCTCTGTTTCTATCTGCAAGTATTCCCTAGTAGCGCTCTCAAGCCACACAGTTGAAAAGCTGTGACTGTTTTGTCCCGTGAAACTAAGGGAACTTGGTCTGGAACCCAAGATACTTCTTTGCATGAAGTAGATCTTTTTATTTCATATGAAAGCAAATCTAAACAAATCTTTTGATGCTCCCAAAGAACATACTTGGGGAATGTCAGCATATACACTAAAGATCATTATGTCAAATATATACCAGCCCAGTGCAGCAAAGGAGGTTTCATGCAGGTTTAATTGGCCATTAGAGCATTCCCATGTACTGGAGCTGCCAGTAGCTTGGTATAAAATAATTGGAAGCTGCATAGATCTGACACCCTCCTGTCTTTGGTTAAAATGTACTGCACATCTTCCTTCAGTGGAATATTATTACAGTCCTCTTTAAAACACAGGTTTTGATTTTAAATAAGATTTCACGTGTTGTCAGTTGAACACAGTGTCTGCATTCAAGTAATGACAAGCTTTGGTTAGCTGTGGAAGTCCTCCTTCCTCACATTGAGTGTTGCTCAGGTTTGGAGATGACCTGTTTTGCAGCAAGCTTTCATTTGTTGCTTTGTCTGAACAAGGTATTTTTATTTATTTCTTGCCTACAAATCAGAGTTCCAGATTATTCTGTGGTTTTATATTAATTGGGAAGTCTTCCTTAAACAATTAGTGGCAGGAGGGTATGTAAATCAACAAGGCTTTTAAAGTCCAATAGTAGCCCATCACTAGCTATCCAAATATGTATTCCATTTAAGTCTTTCCAGTATGGTCTCACAAGTCAAAACTAGCTGAGATTAACTGTTTTTTGTAGATTCAAGTGAGTAGCCATATTGGTCTGAAGTTGCACAACAAAAACAGAGTCCAATAGCACCTTTATACCTTTATACTTTTATAAATCCACACAACCTCCTCTTCTTTTAAATTTATTTTATTTTGGACAGTGTGACTGTAATGTGATGGTAGTAATATGCAATGCAATTATGAATTTAATTCTCTGATCTCAGGACAAGATACTTGCCAGCATAGCTTGTCACTCTTGGGGATGCTTCCACGCTTGGGTGGAGACAGATGGGGACAGGACCTAGTCTCTTTTAATTATTTCTTCAGACAACTGGGAAAGTGTCTGCCATTAATTACTAATGTGGACAGTTTTATTTCTCCAATGTTTTGTGAACTACAACTGAACTCAAAAGGACTGATTAGCTGTTTAAGGAAAGAATTATCATATGGCATCATATGGCTTAATTTGGATATTATGACACAGTTTACTAATTTGTCACAGTTTGCTTTAGCATTATCTTTACAGTTTGCTTTAGCCTTATCTCTACAGTTATGATGGTTGTTCATTTAGTTTGAGGAAGAGTGCATGCACTCAAAAGCTCACGCTTTTGTTGGTCTTAAAGGTGCTGTTGGTCTTTGTTGGTCTTAAACAAATAAATCTTTGTTGGTCTTAAAGGTGCTGTTGGACTCTATTTTTGTTGTGTTTTTTGTAGGAAAGTTAACTTTTTAAACCTTGTTTTTTAATCAAATTATGTTTTACTGTTTTCACATATTTCAAGTTGTATTTTCAACTGTATTGTTAACTGCTACTGAGACCACAAGTGAGAGGCAGGATACAAACCCTCTTCCTATTTATTATATCAGCTTCCAGCAGGGAGTGTTTCCTCTGCCATCTTGGAACTGGGTTTCTACATGTGCTGCCCTGCACCTTTCCCCTATCATAGCAACACACACACCCTAAGGTTTTATGGCTGTAACTCAGGAAAGACAAACAGCAATCTATCTTGCCGCTTGCTGACAGGTGGGCAAACAGCCATCTTCATCCTGTTTGTTTCCATAAAGGGACACCATATCCAGTCAGCCTGAAATCTGCGTCTTTTATTGCTTTGTTCCCAGGAAAAAGGCCTGGGGATCAATATCTCCTTTGCGTTAAACAAGGTGCCTTCGCATTTCCTTATCATGACAAGTATCTCTTAACACAATTAGGTGGATGCCTCTGCCAGTACATTTGGTATAGGGTTTTGTTGTTGCCTTTAAGCTGTAACCAACTTATTACAGCCCCATAGGATTTTCAGAGAATAGCTGATTGTCACTGTCTACCTCTGTATGGCAGCACTGATACTTCTTGATGTTCTCTCATCCTAATACTAATGTGGGCTAACCCTGCTTAGCTTCTAAAATCTGATGAAATTAGGCTACCCTAGGCTATCCAGTTCAGGATTGATGAAGAGGAGGAAGAAGAAGAGTAAGTTCTTATACGCCTCTTTTCTCTTCCCGAAGGAGTCTCAAAGTGGCTTACGTCGCCTTCCCTTTCCTCTCCCCACAACAGACACCCTGTGAGGTGGGTGAGGCTGTGGCGAGCCCAAGGTTACCCAGTTGGCTGCATGTGGGGGAGTGCAGAATCAAACCCAGCTCACCCGGATTAGAAGTCCGCATTCCTAACCACTACACCAAGCTGATATAAAGGATCTGAACCTTAAGTCCTAGGCAGAGTTAAACTTTTCTGAGTCCATTGCAGTCAGTGAGGTCAGAAGGGCATAACTCGGCGTAGTAAATAGCATATAATCGTATGGTGGTTCATTAGATTGGCGCTCCAGTAGATTGGAATCCCAGTAATTGTTGCTCCAATCCACTGGAGCATCATTAGATTGGTGCGCCACTGGATTGGAGTCCTAGTAATGGTTGCAGTTATATGACTAAATGCTAGCTGCCTCCAGGAAGAGGAGTAGTTTTCCAAGATCCCAAACCCTTCCAAAGCTAGATCAATCATGCAAAGATTTCATTTTAAAAAGTGGCCACATGTTCATGAGGTGCTGGGGCTGAGCCAGGCACTTGCCTGCAGTGCTGGGCTTCCCAGCAGCTCAGAAGGAGGTGAAGGCAATAAGTCCTTTCCAGAGTAGAAAATGGAGAAGCCAGGTGAGCTCTGGGCAGCCAATGCGAGGGGGCCACGTTGTTTGAGTGAACTTGCTTCTGAGTCAGGGCTGGTGAAACCATGGGGTAGCTGCAAGGGTTCAGGGTTTCTTATGAGGTCCCACTGCCACCTGCAACTCCTGCTCACTTCCTTGTTAGTGCTGTACTAGGTCCTTCCTGGAGGTTGGCAACCCAAGACCTTGGGATGGGTGGAAGGAATGGCAGAGAGACTCATGCACAGATTTCTGTGTTGGACTCTCATAGCAAGGACATCAGTTTTCTCTAACCTATTACATTCCTTTTTTTATTCTTGACTTAGCACACAAACAGTAAAAGATGGGAGGGAAATCAGTCATCTGCCAGTCCCTTGCAGAAATTCAGAAAAACAGAACTCAGACAAGATGCAGACCATTATAAAGCTGATAAGATAAAAAACACCTAATTCAGTAGCAAGGGAGGAAACAAAGTTAAAAGTTCTATTATTTGAAGATTTTAGATTAATGCTACGAGTGTTTCATGAAGCTCAAATCATTTGCTAAAATCTTGCTCAGCCTTCCATTTCCGCCATCTTGTTTCATCATTGCAGCCAATATTGCCCCCAGAAAATACTGAAATTTGGGTGTACTGCAGATCTGTCTGTACATTTTTTAACAGACACACCAACTTTGCCACCTTTGTTTTCAACTCAATATTTATTTTCAACTTAATATTTATATTAAAAGTTTGTTACCAAATGTGCATTTGATGATAAACACATGTGTAACTTGCTCATGTCTTGTGGCTCTGAAACATCTGAAACTTGGCCTGTGTGGCTCTTAAGTTGAGTAAGTCTGGCCACCCCTGGTTTAGAAGATAAGAGAGGTTAAAGAAGTTAAACTTGCAACCTAAGAAAGCATACTTTTTGTGATACCTTTATTGATTTGAAAGCTGTCATGTTGGATATGTTTATCTATAGTATGGAGTTCTTTGTTTAGTATTTATGTAATCTTATCTGGAATACACAAGTGTATTAGCATGGCACTAAGTTTGTAATATGACTGTTACATCAGTGAGTCATCAAAACATAGGTGGCACAAGATATAACTGGCACATTTCAGCTAGACAATATAGCTTTCATTAAAGCATGTTAAAATATAATTTGGACTACCCAACCATTTTCTCTTTACACCTAAATAAGTCAACATCTATGCAAATAAGTCATGTTTATCCTGCTTCACAAGAATCTGGAAATATATCAGCCATGATATATTTTACAGAACATGAAGAAGAAAAAAACATTCATAATTAGTTTGACGAAGTGAAGTTTAAAAACTGCAGGAGAAATTCCACTAAGGTGGAAGCTTTGAAGTATTTTGGTAGGAATTTAAGTATATGCTTAATATGATTTCAAAATATTTGACTTCAGCTGGTCATGGTTGTGACTTTCTTTTTAAATTGGTTGTGTGACATTTCAGAATGAAACCTATATCAGAATAGTTAGAAGTGACCAGTTAAAATGTTCTTAAATAAAAGCTACATACAATGTAATTTTAAACAACAGACAAATTAGCATCAGAAGTATCTACACCATTATGACCGTTTATGCACTGGAGGTTTCATGCCGGGCTGCAGGCTGGAGTTTTAGTCATGGCAGGTTGCCCCACCTCTTCCTGCACCCACACGGGGAAGCATTTGGCCCAGAAGTTCCCAGTGCATAAACGGTCTATAAGGATTTGTGGCAAACTAATTAAGAGCTTTATGCAACAGTAGAAATCCAGTTAAACTTGCCTGCATGGATGTGGCAAATTGACTTGACACTAATGCAATGAACACTGTTTAGTGGTTCTGCTGACTTTAGGCTCAGAATTGTGTCTTTAGAGCAGTGGTTCTCAACTTTCCTAATGCCACGACCCTTTAATACAGTTCCTCATGTTGTGTGACCCCCCAACCATAAAATGATGCAGGTGTTCTTTCATAGAAATTAAATCGAAACTCACCAATGGCGTGAAGATCCTTTGTATTTCGGGGTTTCTCAGTTCAGCTCTGCCTCGTGTTCCGCCAAGCTGCACCACCAGCTGGAGCACCTGGTGGGAGACTGTGCTGCACTGGAGGCACTGCTGGAGCGGCTGGCAGCTGAGCACGGGCACCTGCAGGAGGAGCAGCAACGGTAGCAGCACCCCCCCCCCAGCCAAGCTGCTTGCCCTGCCACGACCCCTGTGAAAGGGTCGTTCGACTCCCGAAGGGGTCCTGACCCCGAGGATGAGAACCACTGCTTTAGAGGATGTTCTCAGAGTAAGCCTAATTATAAACATGAAACTTACTTCTGAGTAGCCCTGTTCATAAGGTGTTTTGTTCATAAGGGTGTAATTCTGTGCACAATGACCTTAGAATAAGCAGCTGGAAAGGCAAGGAGACAGTGACCGTTTATGCACTGGAGGTTTCATGCCAGGCTTCAGGCTGGAGTTTTAGTCGTGGCAGGTTGCTCTATCTCTTCCTGCACCCACACGGGGGAGCATTTGGCCTGGTGCACCTTATCCAGCCCCGATTTGTGCTCCTGCACGGGAGCTGGGGCAGTAAAGTTCCCAGTGCATAATCGGTCAGTGCAAGGACAGACAAACAGAGGTGGCCCAAATGACAAAATTGTAGCTTCATGGGAATTGTTGTCATTGAAATGCTTTTATGAATTGTGTATTATAACAGAGAAACTTGCTTCTCTTCATTTAGAACCAAGGCCACAGTGGTAATGCTGTGGCATCTACAAAGATTCTTGAAGACAATACAGGTCCAGTATACACTGACTCGTAATATGTTAGTGGTGCTGAAAAGTCCATCACTTTTTCTGGCCTTAAGAAGTTTTGGATGCTGGACCCCAGTACAGAGAGCCTGTAGCTAGTCTGAAGCAATTATGGAACTTAAATAGCACTCAAGTACATTCTTGCTATTGAGTTTGTGTGGAAAATATGCCATCTAAATATATGAGATGAGGAACACAAAGATACCTGTTACTTTCATGGCAACAAGGAAGAGGATATATACCAGATTTTGTGACTGACTAGAGAGAAACTGTTGAAGAGCGCCTTTTAATTGTTGTATAAGCTCATGAAAGCTATAGCTTAGGGGTCAACAATATTTTTCTTTAATAAGAGTTACTTTAGAGTAATGAAAAATATCTAGAGCTTATCACAGTTTGTCCTGTCCTAGAAACAGAACATGAACTAGGAAAAGCATCTGAAAGGTTGCTCTCATCTAAGCATTACAGAGAAATCATCTGAAATAAAGCCTAAGGCAGATATTTTCATAGTCTTTTCTTGGATCTTAGGAGATACATGAGTTATTCTTCAGTAGCCAGGGAGCAGAAAGGTCTTTTGACTTATCAATATGAATAGATAAAGATGTGACCTTGTACTGATTCAGTATTTTTCAGTGTTCTTGTACTGTGGTAGAAGGAATACTGGAGAACAGTCCTTCCCAGAATGTTGCTATTTAAACTGGAAAATATAAGGAACCTTTAAATTTGTTTACACTTCTCATATTCCATCTTCTAAGCTACATGGTGACTGATATATCAGAGTCTTACAGCAGTACACACAAATCTACATCAGAAAACTAATCCTTTCTGGTCCAGTAGACCCACAAAGAAAAATACTGGTTCTACTTGTTTAAATTGGACCCAGGGTCTGCATGCCAACTGTTTAAACCACACTACAGGAGAAACTGGCACCAAAATTTGCTGTGCTGCTGCTAGCAGATTGCTCTCTGCAGCACAGCGGCTTCTGGGACTGACTTCTCCTGCAGCCTAGTTTAAACAAGGCTGCATAAGAAGCCAGTCCCAAGCCCAGCTAGCGAACGCAGTCTGCTCTCCTTGGCACAGCTGACCTTGGGCTGTCTTCTTCAGTCCCATCAAACGTTAAAGCCCAGCAAACAACTGAAGGGCAGGAGCAGATTGCTGTTTGCTGTTTTCAGATCTATCAGTAATTCCCAAATATATCCAGGATTTTCTCATGATTGCCCCCCTCCCCCTGAAAAATACATTTAGGAAGCCAAAGTATACCTGAAAAATACACATATTTGGGTAGATCCAAATGCAAACTGCTAGTCAGATCTAGTAGTTTCTAATGGAATTTGATTCTGGCTGTCCAGGATGTTTCCCGGATGTCCCAGGCCCACTGGGAGACCACCCCACCTCACTGAGGAAGAAACCAACACAACACAGCTTACTGGAAGGCCAAGAGAGACCCCCCTCACCTCAGCCAAAGAGTAGGCAGCTTAGAGAAGCTGCCAGCAGATGCCACCACCTCCTGGAATTGGAACAAGGGCTGCGGAGGGAGTCCAACTGCAGCAGATTGGTTCCGCTCCATCAGGCAGCAATGACACTGAGACCTGCCTCCCTGGCAAGGTGGGAAGCCAAGGAACTGTTGCTGTGGTCTTGCTATCCAACCCAGAGCTCCAGGGACATGGGGATGCAAGACTACAGGGGTCCCCAATGCTGCCCAAGCAACCTGCCAAGCCCAGCCAGCTGGAGCCAGCACAACAAGTCTGCCCCACAGTTCCCCAGGCAGCGTGAACCTGGCCTCATCCATGAACCAGGCAAATGTAGGTGGGAGGTAACTGGGCATGAGGGGGAAGGGTGGGGCAGAAAGACCTCTACGAGGTCAAATTGCTCTATCTTTCAAAACAAACTTTTTGAGAGGATATCTTCTAATTGCTCACTTTCAGATTTCCCCCTTCTTCAGCACACAATTTCTGAATCCTGATTTATTGCACCCTCTCTTGAAATGGTTCCAAGTGCATTTGCTTTCCGCCTAGACAGAAGTGCATTCTTAAAGGCCCTATCCATACTGTTCCCATTTTCCTTTCATAACCCTATCTTAGCTATTATTTTCCCTTCTTTGACAGCCATGTTTTTTTAGAAGGCTATAAACAATAGGTTTATTGTCAATGAAATCTGCATACAATGGGATGCCCAGTCACAGGCCTGCCATGGAGATGAGAATCTGAGATTTCTAGGATTTCCCAAGACTTGTAGGATACCCTGGCTCCTCTGTCTGTGTGATAACACTTTGAAATTTGCACTTGAGGGCTGGCTTTCTATGTAAACACTAGTAATAGTCATTAGTCAGGAGTACTTCCTTATTTAGCAAGGATTTAGCATTTTTCAATTTCTACATTGTTCCCCCAAACTCTTCAAATGATGGCAGTCCTGAAATCATTCTTTGAAACAATTGGACTGCAACTTGGAAGGCTGCCGTCCTTGTACGTGTCCTTATCAAGCTCTCTACTGGGCTTTTTAAAGCCTGCTTTCTTAAATCACTGTTGCTTTGACAGGAATGAAATATTAACTGTTTCCTTTAGACCCAAAATGAATAATTATTTTTCAGTATTTATACATCTGAAATAGGTGAATTGTTTCCTCAAGAAAACGATTGCTTGAATTCCGTTGTATGTTTTATGTTTTGCATAAAGCTTTTTCTAACATAATGACAGGTTCTTTATGTTAACAGTACAAAATATATATTCTGATGGGTAGCCATGTTGGTCTAAAGCAATAGAACAAGGTTTGCACACTTCATCATGCACACAAAACCTTATACCCAGAATGAAACTTTGTTGGTATTAAAGGTGTCACTGGACTCAAACTTATAGTAAAAATTATGCTCCAGAGACATCAAATTCTAAAATAATTTGTCTTTAGGTCTGTGTTTCTCAGTTCCATATGATTGGTTAAGACACAGATTCATATTTATCACTACCATATCTTTTACATTCTGAGAAAGACTGGCTGAAGGTGGGTTCTCCATCTTTGGAAATTCTTAAACAGAGGCTGGATAGCCATCTGACGGAGAGGCTGATTCTGTGAAGGTTCAAGGGGGTGGCAGGTTACAGTGGATGAGTGATAGGGTTGTGAGTGTCCTGCATAGTGCAGAGGGTTAGTCTAGATGACAAAGGAGACCCCTTCCAACTCTATGATTCTATGGATGGAAAAGCAGATCTGACCAGAAATATTAGTTATCCCTGATTCTCAAGATAGAAGCTTGGTGTGAATGTACAATCTATGAAAAGAAACTTGCTACTTTATTTTTATAGCAAGATAGCTGCTATCTTTAACTTACTAATAATGAATTCTTGCTAAATTTACAGGAGAGCTTTGAAGATGCCTTTGAAAACATCCCAGTGTAAGTGAGATTTTATTGTCTTATTCTGCAAGTAGAAGAGAAAGGGAATAGAAAGGTATAAAACAAATCTAAAAGTTGAACTGTCTACTTTGTTCTTTCAACCTTCAGTAATTGCCTACACTGTTTCTCCTTCATTCCAGCTCTGCTACTCCTTTTTCTCTCCAACACATGATTACTGACTGAAGGGAAGGATCTTCAGATCAGAGCTGACTCATGTTTAATTTACACTATTTACCATTTCTTAATAATTACATTTAAAAGATGGTCAAGAACATCATAAAAAGAAAATGGGAAAGACCTGTGTAATTGGTCCTGTCCTTGTAAAGTTGGGTCTTTAACCATCCCAAGAGGAACATGGGATGAAGGTAGCAAAGTATGCTCCTATTGAATGGTAAAGAACCACTTAAACGATTCAAAGACAATCTGTGATCAATTTTGAAAAGTTGTTTGTTTATTCATTTATTTGACTTATAAGGCTCATGGCGGGTCACGAGGATAAAACCCCCATAAAAACCACCTAATACAATAAAATCTCCTAAAAAGCCCAGCAACCCAACCTAACCCAACCAATCCAAACCAAGCAACGGTGGCATTATACCACACAGCTCATAACCCAAGGGAAGGAGAACAGAATCACCGCAAACATAACCCTGGGGGGGGGGAGGGTACGATCTACTGCGGAGGCGCTGGCCTCAACCATAAGCCTGGCGAAGAGCTCCATTTTGCAGGCCCTGCAGAAAGCTGGTAAATCCCGCAAGGCCCGTAGCTCTTCCGGGAGGTCATTCCACCAGGTGGGGTCCAGGACTAAAAAGGCCCTGGTCCTGGTTGAAATGCATTATATAAATACCAAATGTTAATGATTGATAATATCCACCTTTATATAGCATTAAGGTAAGAAGAAATAATTATATCACTCTGGTTGGCCAACTTGCCCTGCAGGATGGGAGTGACAGTAAGACATTTCACAAAGCTTGGGCAGGGGAAAAATGGACAGATGTGACACACCTCCACTGTTGGAGAATAAGGCTTAGATGGCTACATATAGGATTTAAAGTCCAGTGTTCAGGAAGATGGAAGGGGAGAGCAGTAGTGGAGAGACAGGGTAAGGTGCCAACACCTGCAGTAGAGATGAAGCCACCAGAATAGGAAGGACTGAGCAGGGTTTGAGAGAGAACCCAGACACCTAAGCAAACTAGAGACCATGGTAGAGGCTTGCAGATTGCAGTTGGGAGTGAATGGTGTGGGTGTGTCCCTCCTGGGCTATGGGCTTTGGCCAGTCTTTACCAGCAACTGTTTGTATTCTAAGGCACAGACAGACAGATCAGCATCAGTCCTGTGAGTCTGGAAAGTGAAAGAAGATCTAAATAAAGAATATTTACAGCCTGAAACTGTGAACAAGTAAATGGCTGGAGAGACATGGGAATTGAAGTGACTTATTTCAAGCTTGGCTTGGCAAATAAAACACCAATATTAAAAAAACTTACTAAGGTCAAAACTGAAAAAATGGAGACAGAAGGAGCAGGGGGGACACCTGTGTACTGTGAATACCCCATGTGTATTATGGCAGGGGGACATTACGGTGTCTGTGGCCTAATTCACACAAGAAGGGAAATGATGCAGAACTGGGAAGAATTGATTACTATGAAATCTCTCCCTAAGAAAAGTCTCCAATTTGATTTTCCCTTCACATATCTGAAGGCATGGCTCTGGAAAGCTCATTAGTAACCACTCTGCTACAATTCCCAAAGGTCAGTCCTCTTCCACACTCAACGAACATTCCAAACCACAGGTTCTTCACACCCATCTCTCCACACCCATGCCCTCATTTGTCACCACGGCATCACAACCTCCAACACAACACACACATTCAACCCCATGCCCTTACAGCCTGGAGAGCTGCTCCCCTTCCTCTTCGCACGGCCAAGCTCTAGTGCCCGTTGTAATCCTGGATATAACAGGCTTTGCCCCTAGTAAATAAATAAAATAATAATACATTGAACTGGTTTGAGTTTCTTAACACTTCAGGAGAATATTGCAGTTGCTAAAATGCCTGCTGTGGATCCTTTGAGTATCTCTGTCTGAATGATTGGAGCAGATGTAACTATAGTGTAAGGCTTGGCTGTAGACAATAGATTGTTTGATGTGGTTGGTGTGATAGCTGGAGGCATGTAGCTATGTTTACTGGCCTTTCAGTTTCCAGTGTAATGAAGTAGTTATGCGTCCCACATGTATCTGTATTGTGGTGTCCAGGAAGTTTATTTCTTGGGTGGAGTACTTCATATTAAGATTGATAGTGGGGTGGAAGCTGTTGAAGGCCTAGCGAAACCTTTCAAGGGTTTCCTTTACATGGGTTCCTTCAGACTATGAATATGTTATCAATGAATCTCAAGTAAAGAAGATGTGCCAATGAGTTTGTTGTTGTTATGTGCGAAGTCGTGTCCGACCCATCGCGACCCCATGGACAATGATCCTCCAGGCCTTCCTGTCCTCTACCATTCCCCGAAGTCCATTTAAGTTTGCACCTACTGCTTCAGTGACTCCATCCAGCCACCTCATTCTCTGTCGTCCCCTTCTTCTTTTGCCCTCGATCGCTCCCAGCATTAGGCTCTTCTCCAGGGAGTCCTGCCTTCTCATGAGGTGGCCAAAGTATTTGAGTTTCATCTTCAGGATCTGGCCTTCTAAAGAGCAGTCAGGGTTGATCTCCTCTAGGACTGACCGGTTTGTTCGCCTTGCAGTCCAAGGGACTCGCAAGAGTCTTCTCCAGCACCAGAGTTCAAAAGCCTCAATTCTTTGACGCTCGGCCTTCCTTATGGTCCAACTCTCGCAGCCATACATTGCAACTGGGAAGACCATAGCCTTGACTAAACGCACTTTTGTTGGTAGGGTGATGTCTCTGCTTTTTAGGATGCTGTCTAGATTTGCCATAGCTTTCCTCCCCAGGAGCAAGCGTCTTTTAATTTCTTTGCTGCAGTCCCCATCTGCAGTGATCTTGGAGCCCAGGAAAATAAAATCTGTCACTATCTCCATTTCTTCCCCATCTATTTGCCAGGAATTGAGAGGGCCGGATGCCATGATCTTTGTTTTCTTGATGTTGAGTTTCAAGCCAACTTTTGCACTCTCCTCCTTCACCCGCATCAACAGGCTCTTTAGTTCCTCTTCACTTTCTGCCATTAGAGTGGTATCATCTGCGTATCTGAGGTTGTTGATATTTCTCCCTGCAATCTTGATCCCAATTTGTGACTCCTCTAATCCCGCATTTCTCATGATGTGCTCTGCATACAAGTTAAATAGGCAAGGCGACAGTATACAGCCTTGCCGAACTCCTTTCTCAATTTTGAACCAGTCAGTGATCCCATGTTCAGTTCTCACTGTTGCTTCTTGACCTGCATATAAATTTCTCAAGAGACAAATAAGATGCTCTGGTATTCCCATCTCTTTAAGAACTTGCCACAATTTGTTGTGCTCCACACAATCAAAGGCTTTAGCATAGTCAATGAAGCAGAAGTAGACGTTCTTCTGGTACTCCCTAGCTTTCTCCATGATCCAGCGTATGTTGGCAATTTGATCTCTAGTTCCTCTGCCTCTTCGAAATCCTGCCTGTACTTCTGGAAGTTCTCGGTCCACATATTGCTGGAGCCTAGCTTGTAGGATTTTGAGCATAACTTTGCTAGCATGAGAAATTAGTGCAATGGTGCGGCAGTTTGAACATTCTTTGGCATTGCCCTTCTTTGGGATTGGAATGTAAACTGACCTTTTCCAATCCTGTGGCCATTGTTGAGTTTTCCAAATTTGCTGGCATATTGAGTGTAGCACTTTTACTGCATCATCCTTTAAGATTTTGAATAGTTCAACTGGAATGCTGTCACCACCACTAGCTTTATTATTGCTCAGACTTCCTAAGGCCCATTTGACTTCACATTCCAGGATGTCTGGCTCCAGGTCAGTAACTACCCCACTGTGGTCATCAGGGATGTTAAGCTCGCTCTTGTATAGTTGTTCTGTATAATTTTGCCACCTTTGTTTAATCTCTTCTGCTTCCGTGAGGTCCCTACCATTTTGGTCCCTTATCATACCCAACTTTGCATGAAACGTTCTCTTCATATCTCCAATTTTCTTGAAAAGATCTCTGGTCCTCCCCATTCTATTGTTTTCTTCTATTTGTTTGCACTGTTCATTTAAGAAGGCATTCTTATCTCTTCTAGCTTTTCTCTGGAATTCTGCATTCAGTTGGGTGTATCTTTCTCTTTCTCCCTTGCCTTTCACTTCCCTTCTCTCCTTAGCTATTTGTAAAGCTTCCTCAGACAGCCATTTTGATTTCTTGCATTTCTTTTTCTTTGGGATGGTTTTAGTTGCTACCTCTTGTACAATGTTGCGAACCTCCGTCCATAGTTCTTCAGGCACTCTGTCTATCAGATCTAATTCCTTAAATCTATTTGTCACCTCTACTGTGTATTCGTTGGGGATATGATTTAGTTCATACCTGAGTGGCCTAGTGCTTTTCCCTACTTTCTTCAATTTAAGCCTAAATTTTGCAACAAGAAGCTCATGATCTGAACCACAATCAGCTCCTGGTCTTGTTTTTATTGACTGGATAGAACTTTTCCATCTTTGGCTGCAGAGCACATAGTCAATCTGATTTCTGTGTTGACCGTCTGGTGATGTCCATGTGTAGAGTCGTCTCTTGGGTTGTTGGAAAAGAGTGTTTGCTATGACCATTGTATTCTCTTGACAAAATTCTACCAGCCTGTGCCCTGCTTCATTTTGTACTCCAAGGCCAAACTTGCCTGTTATCCCAGTTATCTTTTGGTTTCCTACTTTAGCATTCCAATCCCCCATGATGATAAGCACATCATTTTTTGGCGTTGCTTCTAGAAGGTGTTGTAGGGCTTCATAGAACTGATCAACTTCATCCTCTTCAGCAGCAGTGGTTGGGGCATAGACCTGGATCACTGTGATGTTGAATGGTTTGCCTTGGATTCGAACTGAGATCATTCTGTCATTTTGGGGATTGTATCCCAAGACTGCTTTTCCTACTCTCTTATTAGTTATGAAGGCTACTCCATTTCTTCTACGAGATTCTTGTCCACAGTAGTATACCTGATGGTCATCTGAATTAAATTCACCCATTCCTGTCCATTTTAGTTCACTGATTCCTAAAATGTCGATGTTCAGTCTTGTCATTTCTTGTTTGACCACGTCCAGCTTACCTTGATTCATGGATCTGACGTTCCAGGTTCCTATGGAATAAAAATCTTTACAGCATCGGACTGTCTTTTCGCCACCAGTTACTTCCACAACTGAGCGTCCTTTCGGCTTTGGCCCAGTCGCTTCATTCATTCTGGCGCTACTTGTACTAGCCGTCTGCTCATCCCCAGTAGCATATTGGACACCTTCCGACCTGACGGGCTCATCTTCCGGCGTCATATCGTTATGCCTATTGGAACTGTCCATAGAGTTTTCATGGCAAAGATACTGGAGTGGTTTGCCATTTCCTTCTCCAGTGGATCACCTTTTGTCAGAGCTCTCAGCTATGACCTGTCCGTCTTGGGTGGCCCTGCACGGTATAGCTCATAGCTTCACTGAACTACGCAAGCCCCCTTGCCACAACAAGGCAGCGATCCTTGAAGGGGGGTGCCAATGAGTAGGAGTTCAAAAAACACTGTTCTAGATTCACCATGAAAATGTCATGTTGTGGAGCCCGAAGCTGTGCCATTGATTTGAAGGTATAAGTTGTAACTAAACCTGAAATAGTTGTGGGTGTAAACAAACATACAGAATACAGTTTTAAGATCTGTTGTGGTTTTGGCAGGGATGATGTTTCTAATGGTTTGTAGTTCATCTTTAAGGGGGATGTTAAGTGTACAGAGTTTCAAAATTCATAGTGGCCAGATAGCTGTTTTCTGGGAGATGGTCTGGGAGATGCCTCAAGAGGAAAAAGTGGGGAAAATGTTCCTACTCTAACATTTCATGTCTTTAAATAGTAGTATCAGAGTTTAACTTCATCATACATTCAAATTGAAATATCATTATCCCACAAATGTTTTTCTAAAAAGGTAGAACCAAGGAATGTTACCAAGGCTTGAATCTGTTATAGCAAAACAAAGTAGTTAAAAGATATGAATATTTAAATCATCTTCTTTCTCCAAAGCTTGCATATTTCCCTTCATGCTTCAACATAGAAATCCTGCTGCCACTGATGAAATTGTGTGAGGCTTCCCAGCTTTACTTTGCCTTGCCTTTATTTAGCTTTCCTACCTCTGACAGAAGACTATTCTTTGATACCACTTTTTTGCCTATTTGCTGTTGTCCTTCAGCTCTGATTTTGCACACACTGGTCCCTTAGCTTCCCTGTGTACTGGGTTCTCTTTCAGTTTTCCAATCGTCTGTCACTTTGCTTCCATCCCAACTCATCCCTTTGAACACGTAGATTAGGAGTTTCCAGCCTTCTTGTGCCTGCAGGCATATTTGCAGTTCTGGCACAGCAACTAAATGGCTTCCATAGGAGGCAGAGCCGGCCACAAAATGTTTCCACAGTTTAACACCAGTAACGCCTTGTGGATCCTTGTGCTGTGATGGTAGCTACTGCCAAAGCAACATTTTTTAAAAATCTGCACAGTCAATCAGAAGCCTTGCTCTGCAAAAGGGGCTCCACCCACTTATTTGGAATTGTTTGGAAGATCATGGTAGGCACCCGGTGCCCATGGGCACCACAAGGTCAAGGACAAAGTGTGGTAATAAGAGAGAACCAGTTGCAACACTGTGAACTCTAATATGGAATCCCAGAGGGACCAATACTCTCCCCAACACTATTCAACATTTTAATGCACCCTCTTGCCCTGGTCTGAAGCTACAGCTTGAGTTGTCACCAATATGCAGACAACACCCAGCTTGAACTCCTAATAGATGGCCAGCCTGAAATCCCAGATTGCTTGGCCAGGTGCCTGGAGGCTGTAGTGGAATGGTTTCATCATAGTCGTGTGAAACTCAACCCCTCAAAGACAGAGGTTGTTTGGAAAGGTGGGAAAGGGTCAGACCAGGCTGCATGTCTCCCCATCGGTGATCAACTTAGAACAATGCAGTCAGTCAGGAATCTGGACATTCCTCCACCTGCAACAGTCACCACTAGTCTAGATTACTGCCTTCCCTTATCCCTGCTCCAGATATACAGCTGGTCCAAAATGTGGTTGCCTGATTATTCTCCCAAACACCATGGGGAACACATATTACACCAATCCTTCAACAGCTTCACTGGATACCAATTGAATACCCAATCAGATTTAAGGTCCTGGTGCTCACCTTCAAGGACATATGTGATCAGGGTCCTGTATACCTCAAGGACCATCTGTTTGTCTATGTTTCCTAAAGAGCAACTTGTTCTGTATATTCCAACAGCTTGGTAATTCCTGGTCCTGAAGAAATCAATTTGGCCTTGACTAGAGCCAGAGCCTTCTCCTCCATGGCCCAAAAGGGGCAACAACATGCTTCCTTTGAGAATATGAATTACTGAAATGTCATTGAAGACTGAAGGAAGCCTACTAGAAATCTCTTTAGTTGCTCCTTGGAACCATTATTAAAGGATTTATTTTATGTTGGCTTTTTCATTTTTCATTTTTTCATGCTCTTGCTACATGTCTTCCAAGATATCCTTGATTCTTACGTGACAGGATATCTATAGCTAGCTCCTTTTAAATAACAGCTATAAACTTTTAGAAAATTATTAATGTTTTGAAGAATAATAGATGGTAGTTTCCCAGTAAATATTTAGTGTTCTCATTACTTATTGTAAAACTGTATTTAGAACAGGAATAACTGAATTATTAAACACTTCTGTCATTTAAATGTGAAATAGTCTGGCTTACCTTTTTATTTGATTTTAAACATTTCATGATAAATTAAATGCAAAACATTGAGGTAACTTTATTAAAATTTTTAAATATATGAATCCTTGAATTGCTTTCAGTTTTTCCCTTTGCTGCTAGATAGTGATGGATTAGAATTAGGCTGCAGTAGAGATTGGAGAATTTCCCATCATCCTCTTCTGCAGAGGCTTCATCTACCAGCATTGCTGTAGCTGCAGCTATTCCAACTGACATTTATTTTAAATTCTGTTATGGAGGACTCCTGTGATGCCAACTGCTGCTGCATGAACTTTTATATTCTTCTGCTTGATAACTAATTAATAAGAACCCCATGGGTATTGAGGAATAAAATACAGAAAATGGAATATGCGCTGGGTGCTTTCTGCTGGCTTTTCTGTTTCTGATGGAAACAAAACGTGGCTGACAGAGGCTTGTCTCCCTATACTGATTGCATTTCTTCCATCTGAAGTTATCTAATCATTTAATTCTGTGAGTATATTATGTCTTGTCTTTACTAAGTATTAACTGATATTGAGGGAATAAGTGAGGGAGTATTTGCAATTTGTGTGTGTGTGTGTGTAAATTGGTTTAAAGTGATGGTTTTTATAGAAGTGAATTATATTTTGCAATGAAAATATAGTGAGTTCAGCATGTCTTTGATTGTCCATGGTAAATATTAACCATTGAGTTGTTTAAGGCATGGTTTATTTTTTCCTCACTCCATCATAGTTTATTTCTTGCAGTCGTCATTTTTTTCCTGTTGATGTCAGTGCTTTAATTGCCTGAGATGCAATATACTGCAAGATGTGTATTTCAGGATATGTTCCTGAAACTGTCACAATAGAACACATCTGACCTGACTGTACAGTGTGGTGTTTTAGAGTTTATTTAAACTCATAGATAGATGATGTCTAATAACTTAAATTTGTCTTCATTACAGAAGCTTATAGTAAAGAATCAGTAGTCTCAAAATAAAGGGGGGGAACCTGATTATACTTGAGGGCATTCTACAAAAATTACTTAAGAAGGGCAACAGAAATTATTTAAGATTAATGTTCAGTAACTTATGTAAAATATTGCAGAGTTGCAAAAAGTCACAGAAAAAAAAGATTACTCTGTCCTAATCATGCATCTGGATCTGGGCCAACATTTCTATGACGCAGTGCTACTGCCATCAACATCTGCCATGGTATTGTTGCCCTATATGCTGGGTAGCTGGATTGTGTTTTCCTCTAGGGAATTTTTAAATCAGTTGTTCTGTTTCTCCTACCTTTCTAGAGCTCTTTATTATTGTTTAATAATATAATGGAGTTGTGCTAGATTCCCCTCCCCCAAGTGTATTGTATATATCAGGATGTTCATCATTTGTTAAAAATTCTTGCTAGCAACCTTTGGCTGCTCTTAGGTGAAAGAGATGGGGTGTGCAGCAAGAACAGCCAGCACTAAACTAGCACCAAGGCAATAAATTCTGTGGATTAGCAGTACAAAATTAAGGATGTGGGAATAAAGGAAATAACTATGCTGCAAAAAGACTGCCTTGTTGCCATTTTATTCTTTTAAACCAGGGGTAGTCAAACTGCGGCCCTCCAGATGTCCATGGACCACAATTTCCAGAAGCCCCTGCCAGCGAATGCTGGCAGGGGCTTCTGGGAATTGTAGTCCATGGACATCTGGAGGGCCACAGTTTGACTACCCCTGTTTTAAACAGTGTGAATATGCATCCAGGAGAGGCATGCACCGTGAACCAAGTAAAAAGAGGAAACACAGCTGCCATGACTTATTAGTCATGAACTAACAGCTATTATTTTATTTTTAGAACTTGCTTCTTTTTCATTTCTTGCTTTTTGTTGTCAACTGTGGCATAGTGGTTGGAGTGTCAGAATATAAGGATCTAGAATACCAAGGTTCTCTGTCATGGTAACTTGCTGAGTGGCCCTGGGCCATTCACTCATTTACAGTCTAACCCACTTCACAGGATTGTTGTGAGTTAATGGGAGGAAGCGAGACTGGTGTATGTCAGCCTGACCTTGAAGGTGTAATAAATATCAATATAAAATAAATACATAAATAAAATGCAAGATGAATACTTTTGCTGGAGTTTTACTTTAAGAAGCACTCAGCTTCTAAGACAATTTAGCAATGCAATCCTAAATAAAATTATACCTTTCAAAGCCCCAGAATTTGGGGATGTTAACACTTAAGCACTGCACTGCTTAAGACTTATTCCAAAAAGTTCAGATTTACATGAACAGAGATGGTGGTGTGTATCATTCAATCCACTTGCGCTAACTTAAAGGCCATTGTATTTTTAAATGTTGCTGTAAGCTGCTGCATAATGGAAACCTCATTGTATCGCATCTCCTATATCTGCTTGCTCAAGGCATGGTGCCAACAGCTGAATGTTAGTCTAAATGCATATTTATGCAATAATTTTAATTTGTAATTTAGTAACACAGTTAAAGAATAAGTTTTCAAAGTGGACACAATAGCACTTACAGTTCTGCAAGAACACTGTAATGCTTTAGGGGAAATGATTAAAAATGCTAATTGATTCTGGTCAATGAATTATTAATCATGTTCCAAGACCAGGGTCACTACCTTGGAATGAGCGGATCGTTGAAGAAGGAAGTCAGAGGCCACAGCACTTTTAAGCATTTTATTTTAAAACAGGGTGATGTTACCTCTTACATATCCTTTTCCTCCCTATTCAGCTCTTACACAAGCTCACAGTCAAAGGCCCACTTTTCTAGAGGCAGGAGTCCTTACACTTGACAGTCACTTAAAAAAAATTATTAAAAAGGGGACATTATATGTACAAAAACAATTAAAAGTACACAATGCAGGACTCTATTATAACAATAATAAAAAGGCCTAAAATTACATCTTAAAATATTATCATTGACATTTTTGTATTGCTTTAGACCAGCGGTCAGCAACCTTCTGACTGCTGCGGCCCGCTGCTCCTGGGTAACAGGAGAGGGCAGCCCAGGGCCCCGCACACATGTGGCAGCCCCAGCACAAACGTGCACGCGCAGACTTGCTGCATGCGCGTTTCCATCTGGCGGGGGCGAGTCAGCGCTCCCACAACACCCCCCCGCCCCAACCAGGGACCGAAGGAGTTTGACGGGAAGCTCAGTTGGTGGGCAGGCCAGCGCAGCGCTCCCAGGGCCCCCCCGGCTCTGAGAGGCAGCCATCATGCTCCGGGCCGCCGTGGAAGGGCTCCCCCCCCAGGGCTCTCTACCCCCCGGGCTCCCCACCCACCCGACTGCAACTCGAGGCCTTCTGCCAGCCCCGGGAAGAGGCTGTTCCTGGGCCTGGGAGAAGGCCCCCAGCTACCAGCCCCCCCCCCCCGCAGCATTAAGGCAGCAAGGGTGGGAAAGGAGCAGGGACCTGCTCCTTTTCCTGGGGCGAGGAGAAGCCGGGCGGAAGACTCACCGTGTCAGAAAGGCTCCTTCTTCTGCATGGTGACCTTAAATATATTTATTTCTTAGCTGTAAGATAATGTGATGAGAAAACATAGTGAATCTATCTAAATTTATCCAGTCTACTTTTATATCTGGAACAGGTTTAAAATAGAGTGTACAAAAAAGCTAAACTATGCCATGCAATTTGTACGTTGGTTGGAGAAAAAACAGATTACTAATTAAAACTTACATAAAATTGTTTGCTTTTTTAGAGCCACCAAGATGGATCTCAAGTGTGCTTTGGAAGAGTGTACAATGGCATTAAATTTATTTCTAAACAACAAATTCTCAGAAGCTCTAGAATTACTTCGTCCATGGTGAGTAGTTTAGAAAGGCCACCTGGTTCTTGATGATTGCTGTTTCAACAGGAAGTTTCAACATTGTCATTTCCATTGTTTTCCATTCTGTTAACGCAGATCTTCTGCAATTGTTTGTTTCAGTTATGTGAACTCTTGATTATACTGTGATCTCAGAATTAGTGACTTTTAACATTTTTAAGATGTCATCTGTTTTGTTGCATAGGCACCTAGAGGAGAGGAAGAAAATGTATAAACACTTTTTGTTTCATTTGATAAAATTGAGTTTATATCAAACCAGGACTGGGTTCCAAAATAATATTCAGGTCCCTAGGAATGAAAGAGATTTGAAGGAACTCATTAGAAGTAGGTTTGAAAATGTTTTAGGAAGCTGCTTTTCTAGTGAAACTTCTGATATGTATGTATGTGTTATTATTTTATTATATATAGAAAGAAAAGTTGTGTATGTATTACTTTGCATGTTACTTTGCAAAACTTGTAATGTTTTGGTAGAGCAGGTATTATTAAAAGTCCACTTGAACTGAAATGTCAATTCCCCCCCCCCCACCCAACAGGTCAAAAGGCAGTATGTACCATGCCCTAGGATACAGCACTATTTTAGTTATGCAAGCTGCTATGACTTTTGAACAGCAGGATATCCAAATGGGACTTGCTACAATGAAAGAAGCTTTACACACTTGCCAAAAGTAAGCATTATTGAATTGTGCATTGATGAAATTTAAATATTAGTAGGTTCTACATGGTCATTTTTGTGGTTCTGTTCAACAAATCGAATACAGTACTAATAGAAAAGGTAATATAAAGAGAAGCTACATTTCTGGGTTGGGTTGAGAACAGATTGTAATTTACAACTGCTGAGCTGCACTAAAGGATAATTATTTGACATTTAATATATGTATTCTCTTTCATGGTACACCTCAAGGCAGAGGGCACTCTCAGTTCCTGAGTTTGCACCTTCACTTGGTTTAAAAGACTTGATTTTAACACTGGGAATGGCCATGGGTTCTGAGCAGGTTTTTAGTAACACCCCTAACTTGGCAATTGTCTTTTGAAATGTATATTCTTATCATTTCTTTCTGCCCCACCCTTTTTTGGAAATTGGCCTGCACTGGATTCTTCAGCTGGCTGATCCTTTCTCTAGAGCTGGATAGAATATAAAGTGAATTTTACTGATAATAGAATGCCATCACACATACAGGTACAGATGAAGGAAGTTTCATGCCATTTTTATTTTCTCTACAGATAAGATTGGGAAAGTTGCAACACTGCAATTTGTTAGATGTATTTGTTTGTTTGTTTGTTTATATACTGCCCTCCCTGGAGGCTCAGGGCAGTTTACATAAGAACAAAGAACAATACATAAAACAGTCTATAAACATGTGAATAACCTTACAATAGTTGTAACCATATAACATAACAGTATAAACAATATAGACAAAACAACAGTGCAACAATGCAAACAGGTCCAGCGCATACTGGCGGAATTCTGAGGGGGGGCAGAGGGGGGGGAGCAGGGGCCCTTCAGTTGCTGTTGATTATGTCTGGTCTCAACCAAATGCCTGGCGGAAGAGCTCCTTTTTGTAGGCCCTGCAGAACTGTTTAAGCTCCATCAGGGCCCTGATCTCTTCCGAGAGATCGTTCCACCAGGTGAGGTGCATAACAGAGAATGCTCTGGCCCTGGTCGAGACCAGGCGGACTTCTTTAGGGCCAGGGATCCTTAGCTGGTTGGTAGCAGTGGAGCGCAGAGCTCTTTTGGGGGCATAGGCGGGGAGGCGATCCCTCAGGTACACTGGGCCCACTGGGCATATGGCCTTGAAGGTAATTACCAGAACCTTTAGTCTGATCCAACTGGCAACCATTGCAGTTGGTGGAGAATGGGCAGGATGTGGGACCTCCACGGTGTTGCAGTGAGGATCCTGGCCGCTGCCTTTTGAACCAGCTGTAGATCCGGGTCAAGGCTAAGGGCAGGCCTGCGTAGAGTGAGTTACAAAAGTCCAGTCTAGTGGTGACGGTCACATGGATCACTGTGGCTACGTATTCCGGGGCCAGGTAGGGCTCTAGTAGTTTGGCTTGGCGGAGATGGTAGAATGCCAGCCGCGCTACCTTTGTGATCTGGGCTTCCATTGTAAGGGAAGCATCCAGAATCACGCCTAGATTCCTGGCGGAGTGAGCCGTAGAGAGCTGCACACCATCCAGGGCAAACAGACGCGCTTCCTCACATGGGCCCTTCCTACCCAGCCACAGGGCCTGCATCTTTGAAGGATTGAGCTTCAGACAACTCTGCTTGAGCCATCTCGTCACTGCTTCTAGGCAGCTGGCTAATGCTTCTGGGGGAGAGTCAGAGCAGCCATCCATCAGGAGGAAGAGCTGGGTGTCATCTACATATTGATGGCAACCCAGCCCAAACTTCCGTACCAGTTGTGCAAGAGGGCGCATGAAAATGTTGAATAGGATAGGAGAAAGGACCGCTCCTTGTGGGACTCCACAAGTAAGTTGCCGGTGGTCTGATGTTTTCTCTCCTATTGCAACCCTCTGTCCACGATCCCAGAGGAAGGAGATCAGCCACTGAAGGGCTGTCCCTCGTATTCCCTCGTATTTCAAACACATTTTACACTCAAGGCAGATGAGAAGTCAGCAGTGTATTTCAAAGCAGGAATAAAAAGAGCAAGATAAATGAGCTGGGGCCAAAGTCAAGACTGTGGTCAGCTGAGCAAGAGAAGTGGGGATAGGAAACACAAGCAGAACAGAAGGAAAATGTAATGGGGGAACATGACAAAGGTCAGAACCTTGGAGGCATCCTGTATGGTTTTCTCAGTTTGACTGGATAAACATCCTTAGGTATTATTGAAGGATGCTTTGGAGATGCAGTTGTATTCTATGTTAAATGCAATTGTTGATCTGAAGTGAATCCATATAATTCTTTAGGACTGGGACAAATTTTTACAGATGCATCTGAATAACTAGGTCATAAACTGGGGAAGAATGTGTTTGGCAGGAACCTGGGGAGATTCATCAGGAGAGCTTTAAACTAAAGCCACTAGGGGAAGGAGACGATCAACATAGGGAGTGTATGGAAGGAAAACTATCGGAGGCAGCCCAACCGGCAAGGCCAGCTCATAGGGAACCAAAAGTAAAAGGATTCAGATGTCTTTATACTAACGCCCGAAGCATGGGCAATAAAAAGGAAGAGCTGGAACTTCTCATGCTGATGGAAAGGTATGATCTAGTAGGCATCACAGAAACTTGGTGGAATGATTCTCATGACTGGAATGTAATGGTGGATGGATATGAACTGTTCAGAAAAAACAGAATAGATCGAAGAGGTGGAGGAGTGGCACTGTATGTGAGGAAAGGGCTTACCTGTCAGGAAATTCTAGTGAAGGAGAGTATATCTACAGTGGAAAGCATCTGGGTGAAAATAAGCGAGGGGAAAACAAACAGTGTGGTGGTTGGTGTCTGCTACCGACCGCCTGACCAACGAGAGGATGTGGATGCTGCACTTTGTGAGCAGCTTGAGAAAATATCCAAACGGCAGGACCTTGTCATCATGGGTGACTTCAATTTCCCAGATGTGTGCTGGGAAACAAACTCTGCGAAGCGTCCTCAGTCATGCAAGTTTCTGACCTGCCTGGCTGACAATTTCATTTATCAAATGGTAGATGAACCTACAAGAGGTTCAGCCATACTGGACTTAATACTGACCAACAGGCAAGAGTTGGTGGATGAGGTGAAGGAGGTGGGGACCCTAGGGGGAAGTGACCATGTCCTCATAGAATTCCTTTTGAGATTGGGAGCCAAGGAAGCTTGTAGCCAGACGCGGATGTTGGATTTTCGTAGGGCAAACTTTAATAAACTCAGAGACATGATGAGTGTCATACCATGGACGAGAATGCTGGAAGGGAAGGGAGCATGTGAAGGGTGGGCGCTACTCAAACAAGAGCTATTGCATGCTCAATCAATGACTATTCCAGAAATACGAAAACACTGCAGGAGCTCTAAGAAGCCTATTTGGATGAACAGAGAACTTCAAGAGGAACTAAGAAAGAAAAGGAAAATGTTCAGGAAATGGAGGGAAGGACAGAGCTCTAAAGAAGAGTACCTACAGGTTACTAGGCACTGTAGATCAATCATCAGAAAGGCCAAAGCTGAGAGTGAGCTAAGATTGGCCAGGGAAGCCCATTGTAACAAGAAAAGATTTTTCAGTTACGTGAGGAGCAAACGTAAAGTAAAGGAGGCAATAGGCCCGCTGTTGGGTACGGATGGACAAACTCTAACGAAAGATGCAGAGAAAGCAGAAAGGCTTAGTGCCTATTTTACATCTGTTTTTTCCCACAGGTCAAAGTGTTTAGGCACATCTAGAGATGGCTGTAGCCAAAGGATAGTGTCTGGGTGGCAGGTTAACATGGATAGAGAGGTGGTCGAGAGGCATTTAGCTGCACTGGATGAGTTCAAATCCCCTGGTCCAGATGAAATGCACCCGAGAGTACTCAAAGAACTTTCCAGAGAACTTGCACAGCCCTTGTCCATCATCTTCGGAACCTCTTTAAGGACTGGAGATGTCCCGGAGGACTGGAAAAGAGCAAACGTTATTCCGATCTTCAAAAAAGGGAGGAAGGATGACCCGGGAAACTACAGACCAGTGAGTCTGACCTCTGTTGTGGGGAAGATAATGGAGCAGATATTAAAGGGAGCGATCTGCAAACATCTGGAGGACAATTTGGTGATCCAAGGAAGTCAGCATGGATTTGTCTCCAACAGGTCCTGCCAGACCAACCTAGTTTCCTTTTTTGACCAAGTAACAGGTTTGCTGGATCGGGGAAATTTGGTTGATGTCATTTACTTGGATTTTAGTAAAGCTTTTGACAAGGTTCCCCATGATGTTCTGATGGATAAGTTGAAGGACTGCAATCTGGATTTTCAGATCGTTAGGTGGATAGGGAATTGGTTAGAGAACCGCACTCAAAGAGTTGTTGTCAATGGTGTTTCATCAGACTGGAGAGAGGTGAGTAGCGGGGTACCTCAGGGTTCGGTGCTCGGCCCGGTACTTTTTAACATATTTATTAATGATCTAGATGAGGGGGTGGAGGGACTACTCATCAAGTTTGCAGATGACACCAAATTGGGAGGACTGGCAAATACTCCGGAAGATAGAGACAGAGTTCAACGAGATCTGAACACAATGGAAAAATGGGCAAATGAGAACAAGATGCAATTTAATAAAGATAAGTGTAAAGTTCTGCATCTGGGTCAGAAAAATGAAAAGCATGCCTACTGGATGGGGGATACGCTTCTAGGTAGCACTGTGTGTGAACGAGACCTTGGGGTACTTGTGGATTGTAAACTAAACATGAGCAGGCAGTGTGATGCAGCGGTAAAAAAGGCAAATGCCATTTTGGGCTGTATCAACAGAGCCATCACATCAAAATCACAAGATGTCATAGTCCCATTGTATACGGCACTGGTCAGACCACACCTGGAGTACTGTGTGCAGTTCTGGAGGCCTCACTTCAAGAAGGACATCGATAAAATTGAAAGGGTACAGAGGAGAGCGACGAAGATGATCTGGGGCCAAGGGACCAAGCCCTATGAAGATAGGTTGAGGGACTTGGGAATGTTCAGCCTGGAGAAAAGGAGGTTGAGAGGGGACATGATAGCCCTCTTTAAGTATTTGAAAGGTTGTCACTTGGAGGAGGGCAGGATGCTGTTTCTGCTGGCTGCAGAGGAAAGGACACGCAGTAATGGGTTTAAACTTCAAGTACAACGATATAGGCTAGATATCAGGAAAAAGTTTTTCTCAGTCAGAGTAGTTCAGCAGTGGAATAGGCTGCCTAAGGAGGTGGTGAGCTCCCCCTCACTGGCAGTCTTCAAGCAAAGGTTGGATACACACTTTTCTTGGATGCTTTAGGATGCTTAGGGCTAATCCTGCGTTGAGCAGGGGGTTGGACTAGATGGCCTGTATGGCCCCTTCCAACTCTATGATTCTATGATTCTATGATTCTATAACTTGGTTACTAAATAGTGTGTCTCTGAGTGTGTGTGTGTGGAGAACTCTGCACTGCTACTGGGATTTTTAGTATTTTCTAAAGAGTATCTATCACCCTTTCTACAGACTTGCTCATAAAATGCTGGTTTATACTGAGATAGATACATTATTGCTTTACAAAAAAAAAAGTTCAGTTAGAAGCCTTTAAAACCATTTTTCCCCTTTGGTGTACAGTATAACTTTTTTCAGTATTTGTATGCAACATAATATTTAATCCACCTGAGTACAGAGTGGAATATCTACTTTTTTCAAGGGAAAGGAGTCAGAGCCTACATAACCCATCATTTCTTAGGGCTAGACAGAGAATTTTTTACAAATCTTATTAATTCACCATGTGTACTGGGTGTGAAAAATGAGCTATGAGTAGATACTCTCAAATGTCAAAATAAAATCTCTATTGTATTTTTAGGCTTAGGACACAGTCCAAATGTTTAAAGAGAGGACTATGTCTGTATCCTAGAGTATTTTTAGTATTTGTGATTAGCCAGTCCAGAAACTCAGATGAGTTAACACCCACATACTAGGGTGATGACTACTGGTTGTATTTATCAATCTGCACCATCCTTTACCAATTTTCCAAATTCTCTCCAGCAAACTGGCTAAGTAATAGTATGCTTTGGACCCTGCCCTCAACTGTTGTTCCATATTATTAACAGTTTATTTTATCCATTACTGAACTTTGCTGCTGTTTCTCCTCTGAACTTTTGTCAAGCGTGCAAATGTTTCACAATATTTCCTTTAATAAAAGTACGTTTTTAACTGATTCTCTCTTTCTCATTCATAATAATGTAGATTCAGGAAAAGAAATACAGTGGTGGAATCATTGTCCAGTTTAGTTTCAAAACAGTCTGTAGAGCAGTTGAGTGAAGGTAAGAAAACCACAGGGTGAGTTATAATTTTTGTAATGCTTATTCTTAGATTGTTTTGATCATATGGCAATATGCAATCGTTCTAGTGGCATAGTGGTTAGAATGTTGAACTAGGAGCTGGGAGACCCTGGTTTGAACCCTGAAACTAGCTGGGTGATCTTGGGCCAGTCACACACTTTTGATGAAACCTACCTCACAGGGTTGTTATAAAGAAAACATGGAGGAGAGGAGAATGATGTAAACATCTTTGTGTCCCCATTGGAGAAAAAAGGTATAAGTGAAGTAAACATATCTATAGTAGAGTAGGCAACATTTTTGGTGTGAGTTGTGGGGGACGACAATGTCTATCCGTAAAGATATGGATGTGTTGGCAGAGGTAAGAAATGAGAGTTTTACTTGGCCAGATATGCTAGGAGTATTTCAGAGGCTGACCTTAGACTCAGCTGACAGTTTCATGGCGAATATATGCCTATTACCTTCTTCCATGCTGCCATCTTCACTGACACTGTTTGCACCCCAGGGCTCATCTCAGTTGTGCAAAGAAGGGAACATGCTCTGCAAAGCAGAACAGTATACTGCCGTTGTCATGCACGCTTGGGATTGCTGCTTCTCAGTTAGGGTTGCAGGATCTAAAAGACCATGTAATTTAAAATGCTGTAGTATGTCATTTGCTCTGAATATTAAATTAGCACTGCTTATTCTCGTTTAGTGCCTGGCTGGAAGATCTCCTAGGAGTCCCGTTTATGCCACTCTGCATTCCATTAGGGAGGGGGGCATGTTGGATATGCAGCCATGTGCCTGAAGATCAGTCTGTGTCTCTTACAGAGAAGGGCCTGGTTCTAGACTTTCAAGTTTTAGCTGTGTCTATTTTTTAGCAGAATAACTTGGCTATGTGTATACTGTGCTTTTGGACATTTACTCTAGCAATTGTTCATATCTAATTTTAAGGGAAATTAAACTGATTTCAGTCTCACTTGATTTGAATTAAATTATCAAGATATATCAAGCATATCACTTATTCCTCCAGAAATTAAAAGATATTTACAGGCAATCTTTGTACACAGTCTTTGGCCAACTTCTTAATGTTAGGTTTTATTCTTATTTGCATTGTCTTACTTCTTAAGGACTTGGGGGTCTGCTCACCATGTTGGCTAATAGAAGCCATTGCAAGTGAGAAAAAGGTAGTACTGCCTAAAATCTCAAAGGTCCTCATTTACTGCCAAGTTTCTGAATGTAACTTAAGATTTGTACATTCTCCAGTGGTCCAGGGTGGGGCAGTCTTAAATACATAGTAAGAAACTCCTCCCTAGAGGCAGGAAGAGTCACTGTTGTTTTCAATGAAGAGGGTCTTCTCTCCCAGACCCCAGTCTTGGCACTGCTTGCAGGGCAGTGCTGTCATTAGAATGCCCAATTGCTTTTCTTTTTCTTTGTGTTTTCTTACTTTTTGTTTGTGGGGTTCCAGGGAGGCTATCACCTTTTACAGGTGATTGGTAGGGAGCCTGACTTCAAAGAGAACTCCCCACCCACACACACACACACACCTTCAGTCTCTCCTCAGGAGTAGAGGAGGTCAAGGAAATATGTCAATTCCTTAAAGAGGGCTCTTGTGGGTATATCCCTATGGCAAGACACCTCCAACCACATGCACCTCTGGTCCTTTCAGGGAAAAGAAGCAAGCTATAGGGACTCCAGCCTTTGGGTTAGTAGCTTTCCCAGCTGCTTCTTTGATCTGCGGAGCATCAGTGGCTTCCTCAGCAGGAGCTCTGTTGTTTCCCCCTGTAGCCTAGATGTGCTGACAAGGCACATCTAGACACTACGTCTTGTTGCCAAGCATCTCCTTAAGTCACTCTACTGAATCCTGGTAAGGCAAGCAGGCCAGTTTTGAGGAAGGAGGATAATAGCAATCCTCCTTCTCCCCTTAAATAAAAGGCAGGAAATTTCCCCAGTGAAAGCTCAAATGGATTTTTTGGAGCTTGCACCGCAGGAAGGGTTTGCTTCAAGCCTTGCCTTTCCCCTCCTGAATCATAAACAGCAGAAATACCTACTCTGGATCTTTGGGGGATAATGCTCAGGCCAACCTTGGCTTGGATTAAAAGAAAAGTGCATTAGGAGCTCAAAGCAGCCTTCTCCAAGGTTCTCCTCATCATGAGAGATTCTTCTAGGCCTTCTAGCAGAACTAAATACCACTCACTCTCCAGTTCTGGTGCTGGAAGGAAAGGATAGAGTAGGGATTCTCTTTCTGCTCCTCATTCAAAGAGACTAACTGAAGCTCCATCTAATAGGTATTCCATTAAAACCTTAAGACTCTTGATGAACCATGATTCTGAAGACTTGGATTTCTTTGACTCTTCCTCTCCTAAGGAGGAGTGTGAGGTATTGGATGAAGAAGATCTGGAAGTTTTTCCGAAGCTGCTTCTTGAGTTCCTTGGAAATCCCTAGTAGCGCTCTAGTAGCATCTAAAAACTGACAGGGTACTCAGATAAAGCGTTGGACCTATGCTCAGTGAAAGTGGGCAATCTTCTTTCTTTCCTTCTGGTGAGTTTTGATAGTTTGAGTTACAGAACTCTGAAAAGACAGGTGGCTACCGTCTCATCTCAGCAATAAAGAACTGTTTCTTTTTCACAATGGCAGGATAGTCCTTCACTCCCAACCTTGTCCCAAAGGTTAATTGTTCCTTTCGTAAGTCAGATGAACTGATTCTTCCTTTGTTCTGCCCAAATCCTAAACCTCCTCAGGAAAAGAAATGGCACTCGTTATATATAAAGAGAGCAATGAGCTTCTAGATAGACAGGACTTAAGGGGGTTCACAAAACAGATACCATGTTCCTGTCCTTCAGGAAAGCTTCCTTGGAATTTTTTTTTCCCAGAAGGGCTGTCTGCTAATCCTTGTGAGTTGTTTATCTATTTTTCATTTGGACGTTTGTTGGAGATTTGAAATACTTTGGAGTGCAAGTTGAACTGCTTCAGAACCAGACAGGGAAAGAAACCCCTCCCCTCAGAAATTGCAAAGATCAGAGATCCTGCCTACCCTTAGGGAGGAGTTTACTCCCATGCTTTTCAGACTGCTTCACTCCAGGCCCACCAAGAAGTAAGATTCATGGTGAGACAAACCTTCCATTTCCCCTTTACAGTCACTCAGAAGAGATTTTACTGAGTTATTTTAAGTGTTACTATAATTATACATGTGTACAACTGACAAACTGAATTTATTTTAAGGATTTATTGCCTTTAGATTTTTCAGTCTGGGGGAGGGGACTTATTATATACTTGAAGAACTTTGGTAATTAACAGTAATGGACCATCAACTTAAAATAATATCAACAATGGAGTAGGACAAAGATGTAAGACAAAAAGGTTAGATGAAGAGTTGTTGTCTGGGAACAAATATTTAATATTCAATAGTACTTTAAATATACCAATTGTATGATTTGTTTTATTTAACAGAGGAAATGCATGCAGAAATCTGCTATGCTGAATGTTTACTACAGAAAGCAGCTCTGACATTTGTACAGGTAATGTAATCTTCACACTTCAGCAGTGTACGCACATATGTGTTTGGAGTACGCTGGTGTTTGCCCAACTGCATTGGCTCCAGATTGGAGACCGGATTAGATTCAAGTTTTGGTACTGACCTTCAAATCCCTAAATGGTTTGAGACCATCTTATCTGCAGGATCGCCTCTCCTGGTATGTCTCCCAAAGAGCATTACAGTCGGCAGACCAAAATCTGCTCAGGGTTCCTGGCCCCAAAGTGGTAACACTGGCCTCAACCTTTTTGGCCCCAGCCTGATGAAATGCTCTGCCAACTGAGATCAGGGCGCTGTGGGACCTTAATCAGTTCCATAGGCCTGTAAGACAGAGCTATTCTGCCAGGCCTATGACTGAAGCTGGGAACATAACACCTATAACACCAAATTGGCTGGGGAAACATCTGTGGGAATATGCAGGGAAGATCCATCCACCTAAAGAACAAAACCTTCTCAGAAATTTAAGTCTAGTCAGGCAAAGAAATGGTAAAAAGTGAAGAATTGTTTTAATTAAATTAATATGCACATTTAACTTTATTTATTGTTGTATTTTATTATCAGATTATAATGTACCCCGAGTTTCATGGGAAGGGTGGGTTAGAAAAATTAACAATCTTCTTATTTTGATTAGTTTTATTCTGTTATTATTATTTACCTATCCTGCTGTAGCTCATCAGTGTCCTCCTAAAACACCAGTCGTCTTATTCCAGTGGAAGGGTTCTTCTGGTGGTAGTAAATCACCCTTGGATACAAGCCATTAACTACAAAATATCTTATTAAGAATTCTCAGCAAGTCTAATAATTATTACAGTTTCTAACTGCTGGTAAACTGGACTTGGTTACTGTGTGTAGGAGCTATAATTTGCTTCTTTGGTACACACAGCAAAACTGAAACTGGCCCCTGTCTGAGGATAGCATGCACATCTTTAAGCATTCCATAATTTTATTAAGGGCTATTGTATATAAATATTAAATAAAGCATTCTACCCTGATCTGGATGGCCCAGACTAGCCCAATCGTGACAGATTTCAGAAGCTAATCAGGAACTACCCTGGTTACTATTGGGATGAGAGACCAGCAAGGAAGTCTTTGGAGTCACCATAAGTGAGCCGCAACTTCAAAGCACTTCCCTCCTCCACCAGTAGAGAGTTTTAGATACATTGCACCATCTAGTGGTATATCTTGTCTTTCCACATGACTGAATGTATAAGTGTTTTTTCTCTGTCATGTAAGGAGATCATAGTCTGAGAAAGAGTGCTTGCACTAGAAAGCTCATGCCCTGAATAAATCTTTGTTGGTCTTAAAGGTGCTACTGGACTCTGATTTTATTGTGCTTTTTCTCTGAATTTTACCTTTGAAAATTTGTATGTACTATATGTATAGATAAAAGGTGTCTCCTTGTTTATTTTATTTATTTATTTATTTATTTAATTATATTTCTATACCGCCCTCCCCAGAGGCTCAGGGCGGTTTACATTAAACATATAAACAATACATGGAACAGTCTTCATTAATACTCATACAATAATAATAATAATAACAGTGGTTATAACAGAAAACAGTATAGTGAACAGTATAACAATAATAATAGTATAACAGTATAACAGTGCAACCGTGCAAATGGCACAACAGGTCCAGAGCACTCTGTTGGAGTTCTGGGAGGAAGGGGAGGGGAGAGCAGGGGCCCTTCATTCGTTGTTGATTGTGCTTGGTCTCAACCAAATGCCTGGCGGAAGAGCTCCTTTTTGCAGGCCCTGCGGAACTGTTTAAGCTCCGTCAGGGCCCTGATCTCTTCTGGAAGCTCATTCCACCAGGTGGGGGCCAGGACAGAGAATGCTCTGGCCCTGGTCAAGACCAGGCGGACTTCTTTAGGGCCAGGGACCATTAGCCGGTTGGTGGCGGAGGAGCACAGAGCTCTTATGCATGCTGATATTAATGTCATTAATAAGATCATACATTTTGTTTTTCAAAATGTATTTTCAGTTTTGTTCAGTTTTTATACTTATCTTGCTCAATTCTATTTTGGTAAGATCTTGGCAGCTACATAGCTTTGCTTGATTTTCCCCCATGTCCTTTTTTCCAGGATGAAAATATGGTCAACTTCATAAAGGGCGGCCTCAAAATTAGAACAAGTTATCAAATATACAAGTAAGTCACCAGGACATGTGTGCTATTTCTATGTGTTGCAACAAATGATGTCCTGCCTTTGCTGAAGAGCAAAAAATTGTTGCCAGGTTTTTCTGTCCCAGGATATGGTTGAAAGGCATATGATGCAGCATCCAGCAACAGGAGAAAGGGTGGAACAGCTGCATTCTCCCACCCTCTCTTTTGACTTGTAGCTTTGCTCCTTCTTAGGATCTTGGCTTGCTCTTGGCTGCCTCCTGGACCTTTGCTGGTAGCAGCTACATCTGAGGCAGGCCGTAGTCTGTGGTGCTTTGGTGGTGAGTCTCAAAAGAGAAGAAGATTTAGAAATGGATCTTGCTTCACAAATTTGAGAACTACTGCTGAAAAACCTGGGGGAAATTTAATGAATACAGAAGAGCACATTTTGAGAATAGGTGGAGGTATGCATACTTAGTCTGTGCATGGATATGTGCTCAAAAGAATGTGAGAGATGCTTCCTTGTTCCAGAAAGTTATTTGAGTATAAAAATAAAATACTTGAGAATAAAATAAAAAGCACATTTATATGTCACCCAAGATAGACTTGTTGGATGAGTCCAGTTTAAGGGAGTGATTCTTTGAGGGGAGTGGAAGACATACCTTAAACAACACGCAGAGAAAAATGGGCAAATAAATGAAGGGTAAAAAGCAGATGGGGTTGATAAGAGAAGGCCAGGTGTCTAAGGCATCTGTTGCACAAGCACTTTGTAATGTGCTTGTAGACTAGCCTGTACTTGTTTGCCCCTAAGGGACATCGAAGTGCTCTTCTTCTGTGCACCTTTTTTCTTCGTTGAAGTTGGTTTCAAAAATCCCAGTTTCTTCTCGCATGATATTTCTATCTTATGTTCACAGCCTATGGACTAGTGTTGTTATCTGGCAGTCATTGCCTGTCAGCTTTAAGGTTGTAGTAAACTTTGGTAGGTTTGGCTCCTCTCAGTGTATCAGAGCCTGGAGAGGTTCTGAGGAGTAGGCAATTGGCGTCATGGCCAGTACTGCATTAACCTTGCTGATACAGGCTTTTGAATTGAATCTTGTAGTTGTATATTGGTTGAGTAATTTCCAAATCAGCAGTAATTTACTGCCTATGAATAGCTCTGCTTGTGTATGTGTAATGGGATGCAAAGCAATGCAAGCAAAGTTGCACTAGAGGAAGTCAGTTTCCCCACCTGCCCCTCTCATGGCATTCCCCCCCCCCCCGTCATGCTTTTTGAGTCATTGGGCCTGAAGGAACAGTGTATGCGGGGGGAGTGATCATCTGCAGGAAGAGGGGGTAGTAAGCAAAAATCAGACTGCCTTCCTGCATCAATATAAAAGCCATTCTATCAGAGCTGTTGCTTTGCTGAAGGAATGGCATCATGGGAACCAAACTTTAGTTATGATAACTCTGTTAAGGCCAACTACACTATTTCCTGTCTGCACTTTTACCTTCTCTCTTGTGCTTTCTGTCTTTGAATTTATTCAGCTGTTAACATTGTTTAACTACTCCATGTGCTTCGTTAATCTGTCCTCTCCCAACTACTGGCTGCTAAATCCCTTCCATTTTCATATGTCTACAACATAGACCTATCTTTTTCTTCCTGATCATATTGCATTCAAACATACAATCATCCCTCCACTAGCAAAAAATACCATTCTCCTTCCCAAGTACTATTTCCAGTCTACTTTTTGCTTTCAGATTCCTGACGTAATCACTAACTGACATTGTTTTGCTTTTCTCTTAACTCCTGCTTTTTACCATTTGGCTATGCTGTCCATTGAAATTGTCCTTTTGCAAATCAGCCTCAACGTTTTATTCTTCTCAGCGTTTGCTGCCTTTAAATCTAATGATTGTTTTGCTCAATTCATGTCATCAGGCTCCGTGCCACTATTCTCTCTGTTAATGTTTCCTCTGGGGAAATTCTTCCTTTGGATTCTCAGTTGCATTGGGATCTCTCAGAGGTCTTCTGCCATTCCAACTAGCTTTGTGCTCAGTCCCTAGATGGCCTCATCAAACCCCACAAGTCTTATTGCCACCTGTATGCTAATTGCCCCCATATGAATTTCTCTTCTCTCAAGGCATCTCCTACGGGTATACTTTCTGTATCCACTGACGACACTATTATCTTGGATCAGACATGAAGCCTTGGTTTTATTCATGTCTCACCATAGAACATTGCAGAAATTTGTTTATTATCCCTCCCAACAGCAAAATCTTTGTTCACAGTCTGGTCCCTCCTGTCTGAACTATTGCAGAAGGTTCCTCTCTGACCTTCTGTTGTGATACCTCTGCTCTGTGATTTCAAACCTAGATTCGGCTGCCAAAATTATCTACTTCTTTCAACATCCCTCTTTAATTGTAATTGCTTCCTATTTGCTCCTGTGTCCCAATTCAGACTAATTGTGAACATTAAAGCCCTACTTTTCCTTGCCTCTTATCTCTCTGCACTTAACTCTGTTTTATTTCTGTCCATTACTTTCAACCCTCCACAATTATTTCCTAATCTTTTACAACTATTTACAGTAAGCATGATGCAAATTCTTAGGTGACTAGCTTTTCTTGGAAATCTTTATTAATTTCCTTTATTTGTGCCCTGCTTTCCTCCCCAGTGGGGACCCAAGGCAGGTTACATCATTCTCTTCTCCTCCATTTTATCCTCACAACATCCCTGTGAGGTAGGTTAGGCTGAGAGAATGTGGCTGGCCCAAGGTGAGCTTCCATGGCATGAGTGTGGATTTGGAGGGTTTTGTATAATTCCTTGGATAGTGTGGGAAGTTCTTATGTAAAATTGCACAAAATACCAGAAAGTGACAGGGGAAAATATAGCTTTTACTTAGCAGGTATTCATTTACAAAACAGATGAAATATTGAACAAGCGAAAGATTATTCAGTTTTCTGACCAATTGATAACATGCAGGAAATAAGGGCCTTGAATCTAACAAATCAGTGGGGAACTGAATATAATGTTTACCAGAGTGTAATTGTTCCTTTGTTGTCTAACATCCTCTTGGTTCCATTGGTTACATGACATGTGCTTTGTTCTTGTGTGTTGTTTTTATCTTATTGATAAGCTGTTATAGTTTTTTGATGTGGTTACACCTAAATGCTTTGCTAGCCTTCATAAGTATGGAGATACAAAGTAGGGTATCAATATTTTAAATACAATTCTAAAAGGACCTTTTGAGGTGCCATTTCACCACAGTATCCCCCCTCCCCTTTCCAGGAAGAAAATGTAATCTTCACAAGAAGTTTATTTGCGATGGGGAAAAAGCAAATGTTTCTAATCTAGAACAGATTAAGGAAATAAAATTCAGCATGCAGTTGTCTTAGATTATTATCCTGCTAAAATATGTTGTTGTCTAGAAGGAGAGGAAATAAACCTTAAAAGACTGTAAAGCACAACAAATGTTGATATGACAGCTGTAAAGCAAGGTGGAGCTTTCAAAAAAGTACGCCATATTTCACTTCACTGTAAATGCATGAAGCTACCTTGTACTGAGTCAGACCACCCACCTATCAAGGTCAGTATTTTCTACCCTGGCAGTGGCCTTCCAGCAGAGGTCTTTCACATCATCTACTACCTCATCCTTCTCTTCTAACTGTAGATGTCATGGACTGAACCTGGGAGTATCCAAAGCAGATACTCTCCAAACGTTCTGCAGTTGTGGAACAGAATACAGTAGTGACCTAAGAGTTATTAGTTCAGAATGGGTCCTAGTAAGCTAGTTTGCCCCTTTGTATTTAGAATTCCTATATAGCAGATCTGTTTCTCCATGAACTTCAGGCACGTTATTTTTCAGAATGAAGTCAGATCCAGAATCAATTCCCCAGACAATCCTTAACCAAAAAACACTTTTCTTTGTATAGCTCCTCATGAGAAACAGCAGCCATTTAGAAGGGTTAACTGACTGCTTTGTACAAGATTCTTGTTTAAGAACTTCAGCTTGCAGTGTTTTATTAGTGCCATCAGAAATCTTGGCCTCAATTTCATCCCCATACATATAAAGAACACTGGGGTTTATGCATTCATTGGGATTGACAAGGGGATTTCTTCTTGAGGTTAATGACCCCTGCAGTTTTTTTCATCTTGAGCCCACTAACTACATCAGTAGCATTTGAACAATTGTTTACAACTCATCAGCACCTCATCAGTTCACCTATGAACTTTGCATGTTTTTAGACTTGATCAGGTGTGTCGCCAAACTGATGAAGAACTCTCATTTGTTTTATTTACAGTTGTATTTGTTAACTTCCACTCTTGGACCCAGCTGGCTCGTGACGGTTTACATAGTATTTTTAAAAACCCACATAAAAACAATACCCACAACAAAGACCAACCCAGATGGTGGTAAAATCACTATCTGCAGGATACCCACTCTTTTCCCATTCCCCCCAAACTTCACATGCAACAGCTGTCAACCCTCCAGGAGGCAGCTTCAGAGAGTATCTGGCCCAGCATATTTCTATAGGCTCGTGCAGGAAGGGAGGACTCTTCCTGGCCTGGCCAAAGATCTCTTTTACAGACCCTGCTAAATGTTGACAATTCCGTCAGGGCCATTAGCTCTTCTGGGAGCTCATTCCACAAGGTTCAGGCCAGGACCGAGAAGGCCCTGGCCCTGGTTGAGTCCAGGCACACCTCCCAGGGACCGGGGACAACCAGCAGATTCTGCCCACAGAGCGGAGAGCCCTGTGAGGGGCATAAGGAGACAGTGGTCCCTCAGATAGGCCGCAGATGACCTTAAACGTAAGAACCAAAACCTTGAGCCTGATCCGGAAGCCAATTAGCAACCGATGCAGCTGCCTCAGCATAGGCGAGACATGGGACTTCTAAGATGACCTTGTGAGGACTCTAGCAGCTGCATTTTGCACCAGCTGCAATTTCTGGGTCAGAGACAAGGGAAGGCCAGCATAGAGCGAATTACAGAAGTCTAATCTGGAAATGACCATTGCATGGATCACCGTGGCCAGGTGGCCGAGGACAGGTTAGGGTGCTAGCCTAGCCTGGAGCAGATGGAAAAATACCGCTTGGGCTACTTTTGTGACCTGAGTCTCCATGGATAAGGAGGCATTGCAGATCACCCCCAAACTCCTGGGTGCATGCATAGCTGTAAACCACCCCATCCAGGCAGGGGAGACATGCTTCCTGCTCCTGTTCCCTTCCACCCAACCAGAGGACTTCTGTCTTGGAGGGATTGCGTTTCAGGTGACTCTTCCTGAGCCATCCAGAAACAGCTTCCAAACAACTGGAAGATGTTTCCGGGGGAGAATATAGCCATTTTATCCATCCATCAGGAGATAGAACTGGGTGTCATCCACATACTGATGACAACCCAGTCCAAAACTCTGGACCAGCAGTGGCAGATGGTGCATATACATGTTAAAAAGCATGGGGGATAGTATCACCCTCTGCAGCACTCCACAATACAGTGCGCAAGAGAGAAGTATATAAGACTCAGATTTCCCCCTTGCCTCATTCCTGATGAGAATGCTCAGAGTTATACAGAATTTTGCAAGAAGTTCACAGCTACCTTAGTGATCTGGAAAGGACTGATACCCTTTATCTTCCCTTGCCCAGCATAATTCCCTTGACAAATCCTTTTTTCCTCAACCTTGGTCATCAGCAGGACCAACTACACCACAAGAAGATTTTGAGGCAACTGATGTCATTTTCTCTAGGCATTTCCACCTTTGCCACTGATATTCATTCGCAGGGCCTGGAGAATCAAAGACATTTAGATAATTACTTATCTGGATTTCAGGGCTTGCTCACTGCTGAAACGTGGATATATTGGAGCTGCTTCTCTCCATGGTACTAAGGAAGACTGCAGAGAAATAAGGTGTGGTCTTTAGAAAATAACTCTTCTTTTAGCTCTGTCAGCAAACTCTGAGGGCCATTTCGCACGGCTTCAAAGTAGCAGAATGGTTGCTATTTGGAAACGCTACTAATTTGCCATAACCCACGACGTCGTAGACAATCTGCAACAATCCTGAAACCAATCAGCAAAAAGCGCTTCGTTGTGGCGCTTTCAGGGGAATCCAGAAAAGTGGATTCACCCTCCGGATAGCGATACACTCCTGCAACCAATCTGCAACAGTAGCGCTAAAGACCTGTGCGTTACCATTGTTGCTGGTTCTTCAAAGTCCCTCCCCCTGGCTCTCTCCTCCAAACTTCCGGCGAAGCGATCGCCATTTTTTTTTCTCCGAGCGAGCGGGGATAAACGCACCGGCGAGCCTCTTTCTGTTTAGAGGCTTCCCTGGCTTCAGTCCTTCACCTTTAGTCACTAAGCACAAACCACTGAAAAGCCCGTTTGCTGAAATAAAGTCCCTTTATTTTTTACAAATAAATTCAGCCGAAAATCGGGCCCGTGAGAGGGGGGGGGATTTTTTTTTTATCACTCGAGGCAGCGTGCAAACGATCATACAATCAAACGACAGCTCACATTAGGCAGCTGGATGGGTCTCTCCGTAGCAACGAATCTACCTAGATTCGTTGCTATGGGTCGTTTTTTTTTTTAAAAAAACCTTTCTTAAAGGGAAAGGGGCTGTTTGGGAGCATGCTAACGGCTGCCCATTGGCTGCTTGACGGCCAGGGGCGGGACGAGCTTGGCAATAGCGCTTCCTTTCTAGCGATTTCTGCCGAGACCGGAAGCCTGTGGGAAACGCTAAAAAACGCAACTGATTCCACTACAAAGGCAGGTATGCATAACGACGAATTCCACTATTTTAAATGGCGATTTTTCATTCCGCAAACAATTTGCAACAAAGATCCCTGTGCGAAAAGGCCCTGAATTTCTAAGGCATGTTGCTGTTCCTTCTCCTGCAGTCTATTTCACTCTTCTTCATATATGCTACTTGTGGGACTTGTGTACCTTTCTCTGGGCCTTAGATTGTTCTCTATGCTTATAGCGCTAGACTCCTCTGTGGATTTTCCTCATCTCTTGCCTTGTCCTATTCTGACTGACTGGTGTGTATAAGATCAGGAGAACTCGCAGTTCCTGCGCCCTCAGATTTTCATGCTCAAGTCTTTGTTTGCTCAAGTAATTCAGTCTTGGTATCCTTCAAGTACTGGGCCATCTTTATATTACATTGTCCCTGCTTCAGACAAAGAAAAATAAATTAAAATGTTTCCTCACATCTGTGTGCTCAAACAGAAATGACTCAATTCTTTTTTAATTTTCTTTTTTTTTTTGTATATACATTATGGGTTTTGTTGCCATTATTATGTGTGATTAAAAAGCTAATGCTTCCTTTCTGGTTTACCCAGGTGAAGTATTTACCTAGCTGGCAAAGGTCCCAGGTTACCAGATTTCAGAAATATTATTTTTCCAACCTTGTTTCTTCACATATCTTTTTTTGAAGCTGGTACCACTAGGGGAAAATAGAGTTCTGTTTGGTTCAACTTCCCTGGAAACTGAAGTGTCCCTTCAAGTAAGCAATCCTCCACATGAAATAGTTCCACAGCTGTACTGACCTCATGAAGGCATGAGGTTATCTTAATCTTAACACAGCCCACGGCGCCGCGGGCGCTGCGGACTAAATAAAGCCATAAGGGCTTTGTGGGAGGAGTTAGGGCAGGCTCTGTCCGGGATGAGGAAGGGTGGCGATTGGCCCCTTCCTCCGGACAGACCATCGGCCGGGCCAATCGACAGGCGCAAAGCCGATTCCCGCCCTGCTGACAAGGAAGCAAGTGCGAGTTGCGCAGAGCACGGCTCACGGTTGCTCCCTTGCCGGCGGCCTGATACGTCGGAATGCGCAAAGCGCCTCCAACGCGTCAGGCCGCCGGCCAAGGGAACCCCCGGCAGCCGCGCTCTGCGCGACTGCCGGGGGCTCCCTTGCCTAGCGCCCGCTGTATTTTTTTACAGCAGGCTTGATTACTAGTGATGAAATAAAGAGCAAAGGAACCGCTAGAATTTTACCTAATGGCTCAAATAGAATTTTACCGCTAGAATTTTACCTAATATAGTATAAGGTGACCAGATTGTCCCACTTTTGGAGGGACATCTGGGGGCACCTGGCAAATTGTACTTATGTTAAAATTAAAAATATATATATTATAATACGATTTTTGCGTTCTATGAAAAATTTTGTTGCTCTATATAGACCAAATCTTTAATCAAGACACCCCCCCCCCCCCGGTCAATGGTGTTCCGCTTTACCAATGTTAAAATCTGGTCACCTTAATATAGTAACTACCTGGAGCCAGCTTGGTGTAGTGGTTAGGAGCATCAGCTTCTAATCTGGCAAGCTGGGTTTTTCCCCATGCACCCACATGCAACCAGCTGGGTGACCTTGGGCTCATCACAGCACTGATAAAGCTGTTCTGACCAAGCAGTAATATCAGGGCTCTCTCAGCCTCACCTCCCTCACAGGGTGTCTGTTGTGGAGAGAGGAAAGGGAAGGTGAATGTAAGCCACTTTCAACTCCTGGTAGAGAAAAGTGGCATATAAAAACCAACTCTTCTTCTACTACCTTTTAAAGCCCTACACAATTTGAATCTAAAGTACCAGAAGAACTAATTATGGCTATATGAACCTGCCCAGATGTTATTATTAGCCAGGTGTGTCCTAAATACAAAAGGCCACCTCCTTAAAGGTGAGGCAGGTAAGCACTCATGAAGCATTTTTCATGTGTGATTACCAAGTTCTGAAAGTTTCTCTCCATAGAAGTACTGTATATCTGTCACTTTCATTGTTGGCCTTCTGATGAAATCATAAAACCTCTCTCTTCCATACATCCTTGATTAGTTAATAATTATTGTTGTTCACGGTTGATTTTAGGGATCTTTTAGAAATTTATTCAGCTTTTAATATTTTCTGTGTGATTGAAGTTTCTTTTATTTTGGTGTATCTTTTATTATTCTGCGTTTAATTGCAATGAGGAACTTAAATTCTGCTGCATGAACCTTTGCTTTTTCTGTGGGATCTCTTGCTGACTTTTAAAAACCCTGTGGACGTTAAAAATATGTTGTTTTAATTTCTCTACTTGATATTCTTGTAAATCACTTTAAGTACATTTTTTGAGAAAGACTAACATTTCTGAATAAATAAATAACATCCCATTGACATTTTATCGCAACTCAGGAAGAATAAACTAGGCAGCTATTAATATTTCAGTATTTTCTGTCTTTACTGGAATTTTCCAGTGGATTCAAATAAATTATAACTAACATTATGGTGAAATCATTATTAGGGAACTATTTTTTGTGTTAAAACTCACCCTTTGTGTGATCCATTGAAAATCCTGAGAATTTTACAATTTGTGTTTTGTTAAATTTTTCCAAGGTGTCTTAGTAGACCACAGACTCTGGGGAAGACATTGCCTAAAACGTTCCATAGCTGTATACCTCTGCGACCATGAAGTTCATGTCTGTGTGTTGTGAAAGAAACAAAACAACCTATAGAAAATTGTTTTCCATTTTTCTCATACAAAAAGCTGGTTTTGAAAAAGTTTTTTTTGTTCTTTTTTAGGATACATGCAATAGAAACAAAACCGTTAGAAACCACTTCAAAATTCATTCTTTGCGTACCAGAAATCATTTTAAAAATGTTTTCATATACAGAGGTCTGATGGCTTTTTAACATGCCTTTCTAAATCCCTCTTTAAAATGACTTTTTAAAATTTTATGTTTATATTCTTTAAATGTTGTTTATAATTTTTTGACTTTTTCAGCAAAGGACTAGTTTTGAAAGGCGCCTCTGTTACTTTATGTTGCAACACATCTGCATGGTTTTCCCATACATTGTCCCTACTTGTCCTGGCTGCAGAGGTGTATATTCCCATGAGACTTGAATACTCCCCCCCCCTTTGTCATCAGGGAAATGGGGAGGAGCATTCCTACTTTAATCCTTAGGTTCTGCATCTTGAAGTTTGAAGAAATATGTTGAAGTAAATAAAAGATTAAAGATTGAATGAATCTGAGCTGGAGGGAGTAACTTGTTAAAATACTTTCACAGCTAGATTGCACTAAATGGCTGTCAGCCCCCCCCCCCCCATGTTAGCCATCCAGTGCAGCAGCCAGAGAAGTGGGCCAGCTGTGCATGATCCCTCCAGTCTCAGGGGTATGGTGGCTGGGGAAATGGGGATCTCGCCCCCTCAACAGTGCTGGTTAACTGAGCATTCAAACTAACCAAAAGCCAGATAACAGAACATTTACTGTAATAAGAACGTAGTGCAAGAAATCACTAGTTAGATTAGGCTAAGGTATTACGTGATGAATGGTGGAGATGCCAAAATAATTGTGTGCAATTTATAGTGATACAGATGCAGTTTTAGAATTTCTACATCAGTGTATATTTTACTGATGTGCTTCCCATCGTTACTTTCTTTTTTAGTATTTTTTATTAGACAAAAAGGAAAAATTACAATGCCAACACCAATACTTTGGGGGGGAAAACACACACAAAACAATTAACTAAATACACAAATTAACATATTAACTCCCATACATTGCTATCTGAAGAATTCTTATTGTATTTTACTATTGTATTTTACTACATTATTCCAGACTGAATCAAATTAATTACTTTGACAAGGTCCTTGAATTACTCTAAGTTATTTTTTCTAGTATCATAAGTTGATTTAGTTCCACCATTTATCTATCACCAAATTTTAAGCATTTTTCCAGTTGTTAGCAATAACCATTCTGGCAGCTACCATCATAAAATTAACCAAAGTTTTTTTGTTTACAGCACACGTTATGATTCAAAAATAAATTAAGGAGAGCTAATGAGAGTGATGGTTCTATCTTATCTTTTATTATAATTTCTTATATTGCTTTAAAGATTCCCCCCCATCATTACTTTCTCTCTTTTTTCAAATCCCAAGAGAATGTCATCAAGTTCTACAGATGACCCAAGATAGCAAAAGCACAAATGAAACCTACTACCAGTTTGAAGGGGGTGTGCAGCTAGGAATAGGAGCATTCAATTTGGTATGTGTCTTTGACTCCAAACTATAAGCCAGCTATGACATACTATTTGCAACATAAAATATAGTGCTGTTCTTTTTAAAGTAAACTTGATTTGTAGCTGTAATTTTGTGGAACAAAGTTGTAGTGCTACAATTCCTTAATCTTAAAATGTAGAATAATTTGGAATTTCTGTGGGCGTGTTCACTGACATATGTGTTATTGTTTTCAAATGAACTGAAAACAGTACTAGGTATTTGAAAGTAATACTGAAAGTATTTGCGAGTTTTTAAAAATCCTGCATGGGTTTTCCTTTGTTTGGTATTGTATTTTGAAGGCTTCAAAAATGATGGATGATTTGTTTCTCCTTTGTTACAGATGTTGTCCCTTTTACCTGGAAGAATCCTCCGGCTTCTGGAATTTATTGGGTTTTCAGGCAACAGGGTATATTATTTGATTTACGTGATTACTGGTCCTTTGAGTAGAAAGCACTAATTTTATATACCTTAATCACTTATATTAAAGTTATTTTTGGTCCCTGTATCCATTATTGTTGCTGTTCCATTTCAAATTATACTACATTATATACTATTCATTGTGCTGCATCACAATTTTTTTACTATTAAAATATATAATAACTAGCCTGAAAGCCTGTTGCATACAGGAATGCAGCGGGCTCCAGCAGAGTAGCCGGGAGGAGGGGGAGCACTGGCAGCCTATCTTGAGTGGGGGAGCGCGGTTGGGGCGTGGCATCCAGAGGCAGGCAGCGAAGCACGTGGTGCTGGAGCCACTCAGAGCGCTGGCGGCCAGGGCAAGGGGAAGGCTGGTAGGCGTAGCAGCATGCAAGTGCCATGAGAAGGAGGAGCATGGGGCAATGGGCGTGGAGGTGAGCAGGACAGTGCGGGTGGTGGGATGCATGGCAGGCTGGTGGGAACGGCTGGGTGGCAAAGCAGCGGTATGACCAGAGCAGAGGCAGCATCTGGGTGCGAGTCTTGCCGCTTGCTGAGCAGGCGGCTCTGGGAGATGGGCACTCTTTGCAGAGGCATGCACATCGCAGCGGGAGCTGGGCAGCGCGGTGGTGCAACGGGCAAGGCTTGGCAGTGGAGCAGCGGCATCATCGATGGCCAGGCAGAGTCCAGCGGCAAAGCTGGCCATGCAGTTCAAAGCTAGTGCAAGGAGGCGGGTGCTCCAGGGGCTGGCCCAATTTGGTCGCACCCAGCTTGGCCCATGTGGGTGGAAGCTGTGTTCGGTCATCCAGGACAGTGGCCCGCCTACAGGGGCTTTTCACAAATATTTATTGAACAAATTGTAAGGATATTAAATAATATATTTGAATAGTAGATTGTAATGAATGTACTGAATAGTATAATTAATGTAATTTCGAACAGTAGATCAATATGTCTTTCTGTGGTCTAAAGACAAGGGGAATGTTTCTGCACAGCCATTTGACCCACTTCAGGGAAGAAGAAGCTGTAATGTCACATCCATGCTAGAGAGAAGCATAATGGCAGGGTCTCAGCTAATTGCTATCAGCATCCCACACTTAAAGATACATCTGCCCATTACTTTCCCATTTTGATGTTTTTATTTCCTTTGCTATATTATCCACTGGAATTCTACCCAAACAAATGGTAACTTTATAAACTAAGCTTGTTATTCCTTTTTGATTCTGGAATCTGTTAAGCATTTTCATTGTGCTGTATATTAGTTTATTGCTCACACTTTAACTAGAAGCATGAACTGGTGACTCCCATTTCATTATACCTGAGGAAATGTGCGCGCAAACAAAACCTAATCCTTACCATAAAGATCTTCCTAATATTTGGGAAAGCACCCTGTGGGTGGAGTGCTGTGTGGGACACATCTGGTGTCTGGCCTGCACTTCTGCCCACATGGGCCAATGGGCACAACCAGATTGGCCTGGCCCCTGGAGTGCCCGCCTTCAAAAGCCAGCTGTGAGCTGCATGGCCACCCTTGCCAACAGACGCAGCCTGGCTCCCGCCACTCCACTCCTCTGCTTTACTTGCTTCACCACCAGCCCGACTCACCCACTAGCGGCCACACCTGCCCAGCAACACACGGCTTAACCCGGACCCTATAGAGCCCACCTCCTCAAGCCGGATTCGAGGTGCATTTGGCACCTCATGCCCACACAATCCCTGCCTTCTAAGGGCAGAGGAGGAGGTGGAGAGCCGCTGTGGCTGCAGCCACAAATCACACTCCAGAGCTGGAGCACCCAGCCGCCGACACACAAGCTGCGATGCCGCCAGCCAGTTGTCGCTGGAGCCCCGCCAGGTGCGTCGTGGCCCTGACTCTGAAGGCCAGGTAAGCCAGCAGTGCAGAGTCCAGTGACATGGCAATGTCCCTCCCCCCACGTAAAGCACACCTGTGACCCTGCCATCTGCTGTCTATTTGCCCCACTGGCTTCCCTGGAGACGTTCACTACATAGCGGTAAGTCCGCCATGTGCCTCCCCACACCCTGCCACTACGCCCGCACACCACCTTCCCACACACTGTCTTCCCTCCCCCCGCACGACCTTTCTAGCACCCGCTGATTTCCTAACTGCAGCGGGCTTATTTACTAGTACCTTGAATAAAACTTCATTAGTCTTAGAGGTGCCACTCAAAGGATTCAAACTTTGTTTTCTAACTCTGAAGTCTTTGAAGAAAGGATATAGCAGTGTAATTTATAATACAGTTCTTTAGGCTGTTGTACCTTTGGAATCTCCAGCTAACCATTCCCCCTTTTCAGTCTTCCTTTTCCTACTATTTGAAATTGTTAGTGCTACTAGAAATTAGAGATAATGCTGTTTCATCCTGTACAATTATGTTATTGCTGATAGGAGTTGGGCCTCCAACAATTACGAGAAGGGGCTTCTGGTGCCAGTCTGCGGGCCATACTGTGTAGTTTCGTTCTGCTGTTATATCACACCTACGTTTCATTAATCTTGGGTAAGAATCACAAAGGTTACAGTATTTTGTTTGTAGTTTATACTTATTTTTAGTTCATGTATAGTTTCATGCTGTAGTTGGAATAGCAATGAAAACAATTTTAAGTGGACTTCATATCCTGGATTATAAGAAGTTCTGGTTAGGTTTAACTGGAATTAACAGCAGCGCTGACCAGTTCTCAAAGCAATTAACAGTGCAGTGTTAGTCATAATTATGACTAGGGGTATGCATTTGGATCTATCCAAGTCAAAAATATATTTGACATCATTAATATTTTTAGTCATATTTTGGCATCCCAAATGTACCTGGGTTTTTTCAAGAATGCCCAGGGGAAAAACCCGACACCCCCCCTGATATATTTGGAAATTACTTGTAGAGCCAAACAATAGCTGAGAGGCAAAAACAGATCGCTCCTGTCAGTCAGCTGTTTGTTGGGGTTTTATTGCTGTCACTTTAGAAAGTTTAGAAGGACCGCAGAAATCAGCGCAAGGACCAGCAGTGCTGGAGGAGCAGCCCAGTTTAAACAGAAAAAATCATCCCTGTTGGGATCTGTGCATCATGTGGAGATTGCTCCCAGCAGCACACAGATCCTGGGTCTGGCTTCTCCTGCAGAGCAGTTCAAATCATTCTGCAGGAGAAGCCAAGCCAACCCCAAGATCAGGCTGGCCTCATTGTTTTAATCTGATATTTTTTGGTTTAGGTCTATTGGACTGCCCAAAAACTGAGATTTCTGGAGAATCCTGGATCCAGATACCATAACAGTATTGGGATCCAGGAATTTTTGGAAATGACAAAAAAATTTAAATCCAGTAGATTCAAACTGAAAAAAACCCGCATTTTTAAAATTGCATGCCTCTAGTTATAGCTCAAGAGCCTCTTGTGGCGCAGAGTGGTAAGGCAGTTGTCTAAAAGCTTTGCCCATGAGGCTGGGAGTTCAATCCCAGCAGCCGGCTCAAGGTTGACTCAGCCTTCCATCCTTCCGAGGTCGGTAAATTGAGTACCCAGCTTGCTGGGGGGTAAACGGTAATGACTGGGGAAGGCACTGGCAAACCACCCCGTATTGAGTCTGCCATGAAAACGCTAGAGGGCGTCACCACAAGGGTCAGATATGACTCGGTGCTTGCACAGGGGATACCTTTACCTTTTAGCTATAGCTCTTCTAAATCCACTGCAGTCAGTGAACTTATAGAAGGATGCAGTTCTATTTAGGCTAACAATGCAAAGGCGGGAGAAGCAAATCTGAGCTAGAAAGGACTGGGCTGCATGGAGGAAAGGAGCAGATATTGTCAAGACTGACTTCTAGTGTCTGAGTGGTGCTTGAGGTGAGCCTGTCTGTACCAGTTCTTTCTGTACCAGTTAAAAATTGTATAGGATGTCATACCTAAGAATCTTGAACATGGATTTTTTCTTCAAGTTTTAAATTTAATTCAAGAATCAAATTGCAAGGGTACAGTTTTGTTCTACTCTGGTTGCAAGTATGTTCACTTATAGAACAACCTGTTGACAAGTTTATTATGTTTTGCTTTGAATTTCACTGAAAATTGATTATATATATACTAGGTTTCAAAGCCCGTTCATAAGAACGGGCTTTGAAAGCCCCCCCCCCCAGTGCCCAGCACACCCAGCACCCCAGGGAGGCAGTGGGTGTGCTCCACGGGCCCAGAGAAGCCATCCCCGGGCCCCTCCCCCCCACGGAGCCCTCAGCTTACCATATTGTGGTTGACACACCCTGGGGGGGGGGTGGCTAGAACTCTCTGGTTGCCATGGCGTGTCCAGGTGAGGGCCCGGCCACTCTCTGCCCACAACAGCCTTAGCAAAATATGTTACCGCTCACTGGGCAGTTAAAGATATGCAATGAGATGGAATAGTTTTCCAGTAAAACTACAAAAAAATATTTGCAATCCTCAACAGAGTTACACCCTTCTAGGCTCATTGACTTCAGTGGAATTAGAAGGATGTATGATTTCTTAAGACGGCACTGTTAGTAGATTAATCGGCTGATATATTGTCAGTACTCAGACACTTTTTTATGTTTATAGGAACAGGAGAATCCAACCTCTTAGAAGCAGAGGCCCTCCTTCAGCCCTATCTCCAGAAATTTCCAAAAGTAAGGGTTTTTTTTTGGGGGGGGGGGGATTGGCATTTTGTAAACTAATGATTTTACTATTACTAAAATGTGATAATTTGTCATTTTCTTTTTGTCCAGGGTGCCCTCATTCTGTTTTATGATGCCAGAATAGATAGCGTAAAAGGAAACTTTGAAAAGGTAACAGCTGTCCCCTTATAATCCAATTTAATGCTGCTGTAACTTGGAGGAACTTTTTAAGAGCTTGTTTCTACCATCCACATTAGTTCAAAAAGTCATGGTTCTACCAATGGAAGTCAATAGCTTCTAGTGTGACTATGAAAAATATAGATTGATTCCAAATGTACTATTCTACTAACATAATGACCTTTGTGACTAATAAGGGTGTTTGTATGACTTTGGCCAATTTTTGCCACATGTTCTGATCTCATGTAGTTTATGAAGGTTCTCTGACTCCCCTCCTAGGAGCAGAAGGGGGGAGAGCTCCCTTGGATGCAGGAGCAAGTAAGAATGTCATGGGCTTCGGTATTTTCTGCTCCTTCCTTCCTCTCTACTTAATATCATCAACTAGAGATGTATACTGCATCAACCGTCTCTTAATTTTGCTTCCATTCATTCAAATTAGTCTCAGGTGTCAGAAATTCACACTATCCAAAGCATCAAAATGTTCTGAGAATATTGTTCATATACTCTGAACCTCATAAACAAGTTATGTACCAGATGTGTAAAATCTGTTTCAGTTTCCAATTTGCACATTGGGTCTAATAAATCCTTCTCTTAATGTTGGTTTTTAAGGACCTCTAGACTAATCTGATGGATCAGAGGAAGGCAATATTTTCCACTCCACTACTAGCTCTGAATCTTACTTAGACATTACATATTCTAATTCACTGCCTGCTTTCTTGATAGTCATAAACTTACTCAGTTACTTTGTAAACACCTATCTTAAGTAGTCATAATTTTGAATGAGGTACCATTCACTGATATGTCTGTAATGTGATTTTGAATTCTAGGCTCAGGTGACATTCCAGGAATGTATTGCAGCCCAGCAAGAGTGGAAACAGATCCATCACCTTTGCTACTGGGAACTGATGTGGTGCTATTCCTTCCAGCAGAACTGGCTTCAAGCATATCGGTATGCAGATCTGCTTTGCAAAGAAAGCAGGTGGTCAAAGGTAAATAGGTGAATAGATGTCGTTATGGTGGTGAGAGCACTTTCAATGTTAAAGCCAATGCTCACTTTGGCAGCATAGGTGTAACTGGAAGATTAAAAGAAGCAATTTATTCAAGAAATTTCGAAATCCGCTAGTAATTACATTTTTGTATTGAAATTTAAGTGCTTCAGTACCTTTTAGGACTCCTTTCTGCTCTAAATTTGATCCAAATATCACTAGATAATGCTCAGGTCAAATATCACTAAGATAATGCTCATGGGTTCAATCAACTGAGCTTCAGAAGATTATGTGACAATAGATGTAGGGGGTATTAAAACTGCATCTGAATCAGTTGGCATAAAGGGAATGGTGGTTTCCTAGAACTGACTCCACCCCAAGGAATGCTTATCACTTTCCCACCTTCCCTGCTGCATAGGGGTTCCTAGCAGGAATAATTTACTGTTTTGAGTATAAAAATCCCTGCATGTGTTTTTGGCTGGCAGTTATGAGATAACAGTGACAAGCTGGTTTTCTTCTTAATTGGAATTAAATTTACTAAATAAATACAAACTGATATATCGAAGATTTACTTGGTGATGCGGGATATCATTTTTAAACATTACCTGTCAAATGAAGAAAATGCTTTAAAAAGTATAAATTCATCAAAATATTGACATGAGTTCTCCACATAATTTTGTAATGATGAGTTTGAACAGAAATCTCTGTTCATCTGTGACAGAACTGTAAAAATTACCAATGGGGGAGCCAGTGAGAACAGCATTCTGAGCCAGCCAGTGGTAGCTGAGAGCTAGGAAATATGTTAATAATTAGTAGTTATAAAACTTTGATTAAGATCCCACACACACTTATGACATACTATTAGTAAAACAGAAGCCAACTATTAAGAAGCTGATAAGATTGGGTAAAAATATTACTTTGATCTGGCCTGAAAAGAAAGTAAAGTAGTCAACAGGCAAGATAAGATGTCATCCCCAGTCCTACAACTGTCACCACCCTCCTCTGTCCATTTTATACTTTATGTTGCATATGTATGTTTTTTGTGATTGGGGCTGTTGCTGTTACAATAGTATCAATATATACTGCTTTGATTAGTTGATATCTTGGTTTTTCCTATCCATATCCTCTTAGTAAAACTAATTTGGCAAAATTATGGAAATAGCCAATTATTGCTGTTGTAAGATTTTCTGGACTTTTTTGATTGGCATTTCTGTTGAATATAATTACATTTCATCCGAGAGACTTCCCAAACCTGCTTTTCAGTTGTTACTTCTATTATATTCCATATATAAACATTTGTGTAGTGCATTGCATTGCAGCTTGGTAAAGTGGGTTTTAGTCTATACAATTTTATGATGAAATAACATCTTGGTACTTTCTGAAGGGCTGCTAGATGCCTGTTTATTTCAGAACATGCTATAACAAATGGTTTGAATATTTTATTTTGTTTTACATAGGCAATTTATGTGTTCCAAAAAGCTGCCATTTTGTGTATGCTTCCAGATGATGATGTGAAAACAACAGGAGAAAGCATTGTAGCTTTGTTCAGGTAATATTTTATGTTATGATTCCAGCTGGTCATACAGCAGCTACAGATGTAATTATCTTTTGATGGATGTAACAATTTCATTGCCCTTTGTTTAATTGTAATGAATTGCACAGTAGGATTGCCAACAGCCTGGAGAAAACATATCCTGTCTTTTAATGGCAAGCCCATAATCCAAGTCTCCCAATTTCTTCCTTTAAAATCAATAAAATAAAATGGAGGAGAGAGCTGAAACCATATATGTTACCCTGAACTCCTTGGAGGAAGGCAAGATAAAAATGAAATAAAATAACTCTAAATAAATATTCAGAGTTTGTGTGTAGATATATAAAACGTATTCATTGTAGAGTATTCATGAAGCTAGGTTAAAGATATAAGCAAAGCTAACTCTAGATATGAAAATGTTGAGGTTCCAATTCTGTAACTTTAAAAAACCTTGTTTTTCCTCTTGCAGACAAGTAGAAGGCCTAAAACAAAGAATTGCAGGAAAATCTATCCCAACAGAGAAGTTTGCTGTGAGGAAAGCACGACGTTATGCAGGGTCTCAACCTGTGAAGCTAGTAGTACCGGCTCTGGTATTTTTACAGTATATTTACAACTGTTCATTTTGATTAACTAAAATAAGGTTATAGATATCTTTAATAATGAATGAAAATAGAAGGCTTTTGAGCTTCCTGTACCTTCCTGGTACATGCAGTCCTGTTGTCTCGTGTACAAAAACATGAATTCCCCCTTGATTTGAGAACTACAGGTACTTATTTGACACTTGTGTTCTGGGTAGATTCAGTACAGGATTAATCCTTTATCATATTGAGCTTGTCATGATGTTCCTTTGCCTCCAGCACTACATGGTTTGGCCTGAATGTTTGAGGGGCAGAGCTGCCTTCATTGCTGAGCAGCTTCTGTACTGTGGCAGAGTCTGGGCCATGCTGTGGCTCAGTGCCTCTGCTGTTAGCCCAATGCTGGCAGATGACACTGATAGCTTTTCCCTCCAACTATTGGGCAGCTTATGCAGGGGCCAGAGCTTATCTGTGGATGCTCCTAGGTATACTATCTCTTCAGGGGGCCTCCTAGATAAGGCTATTCTTGGCATGCCTCCTCCTGCGACCGTAGGGATGATAACATTAGTTGGCAAGCGGACTAAGCCCAAGCTTTATGCTATCTCTGGACACCTAATGAAACAATGTGATGTTTCGTTGAGTTCTATTACAAAAGCAGAGGGTATCTGAAGGCCAGTTTCAGTTTCAAATAACGAATAAGAGCTATTGGATGCTGTGAAAAATGTCTTTGCCTACAACCTGATTGTTGTAATATGCTGTCAAGTCACAACTGACTCCTTGTTACTCCTTTTATAGAGCTTTCTAGGCATTTGATGGGCAGATGTGGTTTGCCCTGGCTTACTCTGCATAGCAACCCCAGTCTTCCTTAGAGGTCTCCCAACCAAGTATTGCTAATACTGCTTAGCTCCAAAGCCCTAATTAGCTCATATCAGACTTGGCTAATTGGGCTGCTTGAGCAATAGGTCAAGGGGAGAGTAGACTTAAATGTATGAATAGAGGAACAGAAGCTTTTGCGAATAACCCTAGTCATGTGTACTTGGAAGTTAACTCCCATTTTAGACACTGGCCCTGGGCAGAGACAGCAGCAGTTGGCTTATTATGTCATTAGCATATTCCCAAACTCCAGGCAGGCTCATTAAGGGGTCTTACATGGGTATTAAATAAACTGAGAGATAACACAGACTCTTATAGCACCATTTGTGTTAGCTTCCCAGGAGATTGTTCAGTACGTCTTACTGCAACCTTTTACGAGCAGTCTGATAGAAAAGACCAAAACAATCTCAGATTTGCTTAGGCCAGATTCACCTCAGCATACAGATGCCTCAGCAGGAAGGTTTTTAGCTAATTGTGAAGGAATATTATAGGTTATTTCTTGTTTTATCAGGAAATGATGTATGTCTGGAATGGATTTTCAATTGTTGGAAAGAGAACTGATCTCACTGAAAATTTACTGGTAACAATTGAAAAAGAAGAAACGGCTTTAAAAAATGAACCTAGTAAGTATTAATTTCAGAATGAATTATATTCTAGCGCCTGCATTTATCCTGTGAAGGATTTATCTAAATAGTCATTGGATTGTTCATTCTGTATTGGCTTTCATCATGATTTTGTGGCTTGCAGTGATCAGAATGCAACCCGTCTTGAAATTCTGAGTATTGGCTTTACCAATATTAAATTTCTGGGGAAAATACATGAGGGTGTGATGGCTAAGCAGATAGTTCTACTTAAGTCTGATTTAGGCTTATTGTTTGATATTGAGTCAGCCATTGTTTCTGTAATTTAGGGACCCAAACTGTTTTGAGCTTGCAGGCACTTTTGGAATTCTTACAGAGGACAGTAGGCACAATCACAAAATGGTTACAACAGTAAGTCAATCACAAAATGGCTGCTGCAGAAGATGAAGCCCACTACGAAATGCCAGAGATCGAGGTTATAAATAACACTAATAGTAACTGTAATGTTTCAGATCAAAGCTTATATTCACAGGGTGCTTTTAAAACTCCACAGTCAATCAAAACCCCTTCTGTGTGAAAGTGCCATCTAGCTTCATCCATTTACCAAAACTGCTTGGTGGGTACCACAAAAGGTGTTGGTTGGGTACAGAGGGTGGTAGGTATGCTCACAAAATGGCCTCTGCAGAAGGGGAAGCCAAGAACAAAAGGAGATGAAGCCAACTACAACACATCAGTGAGTGAGGTTATGCATGACTCTGGTAATAACTCTTAGATATTTCAGGCAGAAGCTTTGCATAACAGGATGCCTTTAAAAATGAATATCCTATTTTAAAAAAAATCTGTACAACTAATCAATGCTCCAGTGGCTAGTCAAAAGCCTGCTGGACAAAAGCCCCATTTGCTCCCCATTTTCTAAAAACAATTGGTGGGAAAGTTATTGATAGGGTGCCAGGAAAGTTATTGGTAGGGTGGCATATTATGCATCCTGGATCTACATGAAAGAGAGAGCTTGTCCTATATTGAGCCATGCATTTCTAAGGGCACTTTGATTAAAAAGAGGAACTGTTTCCCCATCAATCCCTTCCTCCCATTGAAGACTCCTGCTTTGCACCTGTGCTGTTCCTGGGTATCCCAGTAACCCGCAAGAAGTCTTAGTAGTCTGCAGTGTGTGTGTGTGTCGGGGGGGGGGGGTATCATGGTTCCTCCTTGTTAGGTGGAAATAATCTTAGGTGGAAATGTGTCTTGTTTTATCAGTTACAACTGAAATGTGCTTCATAATTTTGTTATGGCCTTTTTTGATGTTTATGATTAATTTTGTCATAGCCATAATTATTATGCTTGTAATTTGAAACATTCTGCTTTATTTTAAGATCACAATGAATACTACATGGATGACATCTGCCTGTTGCAGCTGTTGAAAGGCCTGTGTTTGAAACATTTGGGAAGACTCCTGCAAGCAGAACTCTGTTTCAATCAAGTTATTCAGAGGTAGAAGCAGTAAGAGAGAGGTTTCTGGTGGTTATGGGAACAGTATGTTTGCACAGCCTTGGTTTCATTATGAGATGAAGAGATACATAAGAAGTATTCTAATCCATTTTAAAATGTTGAGAATACCCAAAGGGAGGGTATACATTTTCTAAAACAAATCCTGAATTTTAGGGTACATAATGATATTCTATGATATCATGAAACAGGATCACCCCACCACAACTGGCTTTCTGTCATCTAGCTTTCCCTTCATCTAGCTTTTACTCCTAAATCTAAACTAGTTTGTGCAGAATCTTAAAGAGTTTTTAAAGAGGCAGAAACAAATAATGACAGTGATGTGGACAAACTGGAGCATGTCCAGAGGAGGGTGACAAAGATAGTGACAGGTTCAGAGATCAAGACATATGAGGAAAGGTTGGGGGAGCTTGGTCTGTTTAGCCTAAAGAGGAGATGACTGAGAGGGGATCTGTTAACCATCTTCAAGTAATTAAAAGACTGCCATATAGAGGATGGAGCAGAGTTGTTCTCTCACCCCATAGGGACAAACCAGAACCAATGGGATTTAATTAATTCAAAAGAATTTCCATATAAACATCTGGAAGAAGTTCCTAACAGTTAGAGCAGTTTCTCTGTGGAACAGGCTTCCTTGGGTGGCAGTGCGTTTTCCATTTTTGGAAATTTTTAAACAGATGCTGGATAACTATCTGACAGAGAAGCTGATTCTGTGAAGGTGCAATGGGGTGACAGGCTACAGGGGGTGACAGGCTACACAAATAGGGTTGTGAGTGGCCTGCATTCTATGGGCAGTTAGACTAGATGACCCATGAGATCCCTTCCAACTCTGTTATTCTATGATTCTAGTTTCCATTTTCTGTATGGGTTAATGCTACTGGAGGAAATCAGTGAAGGAAAAACCAGGAGAGAGACCTGTGCTGTATTTCTTCAAGCTCTGCTTGTCTGTTTGTTTATTACCTTATGATGGCTGTATATCAACTTGGATGTGGAGCTGGATGACTATAAATATATTAGATGTTTTTTTTGTTTTTATCTTTTAATTTATGTAGAGTTTCAACCTAATAACTGTTTCATGTTGAATTTTCTTGAAAAGTTATATAATTTTCCTTTGATCTATTAGTGAGAAGCAACTGAAATACGATAATTATCTAGTACCATACACGATGTATGAATTGGGCCTTCTGTACAAAGAACAGGATGAAAGAGAAAAGGCAATACGTTTTATAGAAGCTGCAAAGTAAGTGGTGGTTACCTTTTATGTCATGGATTGAAATATAAAAGGCCAGGTTTACTTGTTGTAGCATATTTGACAGCTTGTCATTATCAGTGTAAATGAACTATTAGCAAAACTTAGATTCTTAAAGTTTGTTCACAGTGAACAGGGAAGCTGTTGTAAGGAAAGTGCATGTACCTTACTGCACCAGATTGCTGGACTGAAGGGAATGTTTTCACAAAGTTTCAGGAAAACAGTTATCAGAGCTGTTTTCTCCTCCCTTGCTAGATCCTTCATTTAAAAAATATATGCCTGAGAGTAAGAAGGAGTGATCTTCTAATAGGTATAGGAATCTGGCTGTATTCAGATCTCATGAATGTCCCTTCCCTTCTTCCTCTGTGTGGAAAACACAGTTAAAGGTCTCTCCAATAAAACCTTAATTTGTCTTGATGTCTGGCTGTGGTTCCTGCCATTTGTTTCTTTTCCACAAACTGTAACTCCAGTTACTGGAAAAATCTAAATATGTCATCAATATTCTTCCTCAAAATGTAGCTTGTAGTAGCTAAGGTTAAATGGCCACAAGACAGCTGGGCTGAATCTGCACTTACTTTCTTTATTCCATTGTGGATCCTGCTGAATCCAGATCAATTTGAACTCGCATCTTCCTCTTCTCCCTCCCTCCCCATTGAAACAGAAAAGTGGTCTGCAAGTGCTTAGGGAAGCTCAGAAGGGGAGGGGGGAGCCAAGCGCAACAGGAGCCTCTTTCTTTTCTTGAATGGGGGCGGGGGGTGGGGAGAGATGATAGGATACCGCAGAGGAGGGGAGAAAATTAGGGCTTCCTCTTTAAGGAAAGCTTGGCAGCCTTGGCCAATCAGGGCTAATCTATCACAGGAGTCAGCCCTAGCCAATCAGGGCTTCTCTACCTTGGAGTCTCCATCAAAATGCAAAGCAGCTGGAATTCCTCATGGCTTTTCAATCCGATTCTTAAAATATTAAGGGTTAAAAGCACTCTAAGATATCACAGGATAAAGGTAGGGTCACTTCGGATCAATCATGCTTGTTGCAGAGGGAAAATTTAAATCTGACAAAATCAAAATGGAAATCGCATTCAGTGGAGATGGCAGGGACTGAATCGACCTCGGATTGGAATAAAAGCTCTGTGCCGCTTAAACCCTGATGCTGAGATTGGCGGTCTAAAAATAAATAAAATAAATAAATAAAAATATTTCTTAGCTATATGTTGGTATTTGTGTGTGTATCTCAAACCAATGGATTTGATGACCCCCAAATGATTAAACAATTCTCACCCTAGCTAGAAAGCTGGCTTTTGCTATACAAGACACCCACTCTGATAACATTAGAAATTTTAGTGACATTTGTAAGAACAAGTGTATCTTGTAATGATTAAAATACTTCTAGGATACCCAGTACACTGAAATTCGATACACACATAGTTCAAAGCCTGTTGATGACTACAACATGTCAAATACTAAAATAAGTCATTTTTTTCCAGAAAGTGAGAACTTAGCTATGAGGGCTTCCTCATAATAGAGACAAACTAGCTTCAAAGCCCATTCCTAAGAACGGGCCCTGAAAGGGTCCCCTCCCCTGGCCCCTGGTCAGGCAGCTTAAGGTGGCTTTGGGCCACAGCTCACAGTCAAATCAAGTGGGGTGGGCGGGGGCGGTGCAGCTCATTAGCAGGCCCAAGACAGAGCTCCTTAGCAGGCAGTCAGCAGGCCGGGAGGTCCTCGTCAGCAGGCCCAGCCTAGCAGGCCAAAAGGCCCTCGTTAGCAAGCCCTCCACCACGACCCTTTGCCCAGGGTCCTCTCACCTGCTGCTGGCTCCAGGCACTGAGGTGTCTGAGAGCAAAGAGGCTAGAGTCCAGGACTGGCAGACGAGAGCCTCAATGGCAGGGCCAATCACTACAAAGCTATTATTGTTGTTGTTGTTGTTGTTGTTGTTGTTATTTAATTTTTATACCGTCCTTCTCCAAATAGATCTCAGGGCGGTTTACAACATAAATAGTTAAAACACAATAAAATCCCCATAAAAACCCCAATTAACATCAACAAAAGTTACATATAATATATACGCGGCGGTGGTCACAATTCTGATCTTAGTTCCCCCCAAGTTCAGCCTGGTGGGGAGAATAATATTCAGAAGACAATAGATCTAACAATGATCTAACAATGATCTCGATTTTAGAGATCTCAATGATCTCTAACATCTCGATATTAGAGAGCTAGCTGCACCCTGATTGGCCCTATTCCAACTTGGACAGCCGGACACGTCCCACCCCCTATACTGTTTCAGAAATATATAGAGGAACAACAATGAATAAGGATATTCTAGTGCAGAGTCTAGCTCAGCCTTTCTCAACTTTTTTGGAACCCCCTGAAACTTTGGAAACCCCTGAAACATTCTTCAGGCTTCAAGAAACCCCAGAAGTGACACAATCATGCAGAATATGGTTGGGAAACATAACTGTGTCCCTGCCCCCCCCCCACCGAGGCTCTCCTTCGCCCCCTCCAGGCCTGTTATTGACCATTTGGGGAGGGGTAGTCAACATGACCATATATGATCATATCACAATAAATGCTTTAAAATATATTAAAAATTCGTTAACTCTCTCCCATTTAGGAAATCCTTCCAGGGCCACCAACAAACCCCAGGGTATCATAAAACCCTGGTTGAGAAAGGCTGGTCTAGCTGCCTGTGAGTTAGGTTTTGGTGCTGTGAAAATCCTTTGGCCTAGTCAAGCTTCAGTTTGTGGGAAGAAACATTTCAAGCAGCCGCCAGAAATGCAATTTGCAAAATGGAAGCTTCGTTTGCTAGCATAGTATGTCTTGTACTTTTATTGGTGGGTGTGAAAAAGCCCAAAAAAGAGTAATGAAGGAAAATAATATGATATAGAAGATATTCCAGCTGACTAATTGGAGGCTGTCCAAGTAATATGTTGTGTCTTACAGGAATAACTATAAAGACTATTCCATGGAATCCAGATTACACTTCCGAATCCATGCAGCACTTAATAGTCTGAAAGTGACTCCTGCCCCAACACCTTGATGTCATCTGAGGATGATGCATAACAAGTGTCTAAAAGTTCTTTGGAAATTTTAAAAAATCATGTAAATGATGTAACAAAAAAAACTAGTAGTTTATATTTTTATCATTTGTGATATTTGTATGTTTGTCATTCTTTTACGCTCTTCTTTTTCTATGGTGCCCCTTCCATATCTCTGCTTGGTGTTTAGAGGAAGACCTTATATTTTGTTTATAAAAGGATTAATTTAACATTTAACTTGAAAGGGAAGTATTTTAAAAGATGTTGCTGGTGCAATAAAGAGTAATTCAAACTATTTTTTATAAGAAGACTAATATTGTTTATGCATTGAAACTGTGCAACAATTCTTGTTCATAGTTTCAGCATTTGTGAAGGCTTGAATTTCTGCAATACATTTTTATTAGAACTTGTTAGTCCTGATTTTAAAGAAAAAAGTTGGCTGCTGGTAGCCTTGGTCATGTTTGGCAATTGATGCTTAGATTTACATACCAAAGATTTGACATCATATCATAGCCAAAAAGAATGAATGGCTTAAAGTCACTTCATGAATGTTAGCTTGAATTTCAGTGCAATATTTTGAAAACATAAATCTGAACATATTTAAAGAAAGACAGGGTTTTTAGGTTACTCTCTAAAGCTGTCTTGATGATACATTCAAAGGGCATTTTTCACTTGTTAATAATTGTAGCAGTTCAATTGCTTGTCCTACTGTATGTGTTTATTTCTCTGATATTACTGGGAATAAACCGTACAGTGAGAGAATATGTTTCCTGTCTCCTAAGGGCATTTGAGAGTACCCTTTATCCCTACCACCAAAGGTTGTTAGATTTTGGTACTATAATTTTATGAGGATTGATTCCTTAAATTCCAGCTTGAGGATTAGTCTTTCTGAGGAAAACTGGCACCCATTAAAATATATTAGGTCTGTTCTAGCTGCAAGAAATACACCCAAACAGGATAACATTCTTCTTGATTAGCTATTAATAAATATTAGCATCCTATGTACATAAAGTATTCTATTTTATGAAACCTGCAGGCAGATGCTATTTTCTGATGGTATGTATACAATTTCTGTTTGGGTATTTACCAATATAATTAAAATGCTAAAAAGCAATGTCTCTTAAGTTCTAGATATATCAGTTGTGTTTACAGAGTTTATATCTTACTAGTGGCAAAACCCATTTTAAAAATGGGCACAGAACAGCGTGGGCCAGCTGGAACTCTGGCAGCTGCTGCACATCTTGGGAAAGTCGCCATAAGGTGAGGGTTGGGCGGGCATGCTGAGGAGGAGCACAGGAACCCTCTCTTGTGGCCATCAGTGCACAGCAGGGCAGGATAGGCGGCAAGCCACAGCTGCTACATTAAAGAGTAGGCAGGAGCATGGAGGGTGAAGTGGGGGGGACTCTTACACAGCAGGGCAGACAAGCTTAGTGGCCAGGTCAGCCCACTCTGCAGGAGCCCTCCAGTGACTGTGGCTCGGCACAGGCAGTGCAGTCTTTTGGCACCCAGGCTGTAGCCTGCTGCTACCTTTGGCTGTGCAGAGCAAGATGGGCAGGGTGGCCATGAAAGAGTGCAGGTGGACGGGGTTTCACAGCCTTTGGCTTGCTAGGAAATGGTGGAGTGGCAGGAGAGTACAGTGGAGCATGTTGGTGCATGTCTGGGGAATTCACCCCAAGCTGCGTGACTTACCTCCTGCTTGACTCTCCATGCTCAGGTGAAGTGGGAGGAGGGGGAATGGAGAAGAGCCTCTGAGTGGCCATCAGTGGGAGAGGGCTGTCCCAGTGATGGCCAATCGGGGGGGGGAGGGCTCAGCAGATCTCAATAGTATGCTAGCCTTTCTGAGTGTTCCTTGGGGGGAGAGCCCTCCCCCTTGAGGGCCCATCAGAGGATTAGCAAGTTGTCAGAAGTACAATTAGTTTTTAATGTGGTATGATTACATATTTTTTAAGCGGTAACAATACTGTTAGTATAGTTTGAAGTGAAAGTTTTGCCTTGCCATCAGGCCCTCTTTATACTTGTGTTATTATGTGCTGCTAAATGAGAATTTAGGACTGTTCATTTTAAAATATAATGTGTTTAAACACAATCATGTAGATAGGTATTGAACACACAGTCTTTCTTCAGAAGCAGCAGTTTTAGGAATGACAAGACAGCTTGCTCTGGGTTTCTTTTTCAACTTAACAAATGGCATTTTCTTTGTGAAGATGGAATTTTGGAAATTACATTGCACAGCATCATTTGCTTGTTGTTGGATATCATTCTCCTGTACTTTTTACTGTTCTGTTCTTTCTTTGCAGTTTAATTTTTGATGCCTCAAATTTACTGAGATTCTAGCTCTCTCGCAATCTCGCTCTCTTGCTCTCTCTCTCTCACACACACACATTTTTAATATCACTTTAATAAAATTTTGAGGGTGCAAGTCTTTGCTACATCCACGATCATTTTGCATATCAGTTTTCCAAATAGTGGGTTAACACTCATGCCAGGAAAAGCACATATACAACGTATGTGTAACATATGAATTACAGCATAAGTAGCTTTTTGCTTTCAAACTATGACGAAAGAATGTTCAGCATACTTTGCAGGTAAGCAGCTGTGACTGTAAAAATGAAGTGTATTTTAATCTTATTGTTTCTCAAATGCCCAATCCATCAATATTCTTAAAATATCATTGTAAAACAGAATCCTTTTGTGTATTTCTGAATATGGGGTTCCATGTGCAGAACTTTGATAATACTGCTGGATTATTTAAATACCTGCTGTTGGGTATTTTATTTTTAAATAGATGGGATGTTAAATATATGGATGCAGACTCAATAAGGATTAAATCAGTCTTAACACCACTAGTTTGTCATTTTGTGTTAAAGCTGTCATAGAAATTGTATCCTTATACTGTATATTTAAATATTGGTTCTTTTGTGATACATTGCTTATATATACACTACATTGTATTTTAAAATCTGTTAATGGTTTCTACATTTTAAGAGACATATTAAAGAGAGATGTGCTTTAGAAAGGAGTGTATGAGCCTATTAAAAATAATTGATATATAAATTCTAATAGTTATGGTTGTCAGTTGTCTTGCATCTTTATAAAGGGCAGAAAATAATATCGTGAACAGTTTCACTAATTGCAATAATGATAAACCACTATTACATGTGGAAGAGATTCACTCTCTGGGTCTGTTCCCATAGATAACTTGCCTGAATGTAGGTTTAAAGAAGAAATTAGTCCATTGCATAAATAAAAAATGCAAAGTTAGTTCAGTGGTACTCTTACTACCCTGAAGCTATTATTTTTCCTGAATATATTTACAGCCTGATCCTATATGTGTTTGTATGTATATGTGTAAATTCTATTTGGTTCACTGGAATTTTATTTCAAGTGTACATAGGATTGTAACCTTAGAAGACCATATTCTAATTGTAGCGATATGACACAATATTTATACAACTACAGCAGTTAAGCAAAATCTGGACAGAGATATCATCACTACCTTCTATGAGGATTTCTGTGATCTTGCTATGTTATTGCATACTTGAGAACTGCACAGAGTACTAGTGTAAGTAGCTACTAAATATAGAATATCTTAAAAATTGTATTCTAGTTGTGCATTTAAAAGAAAACAACAGTAAGTAATAATAAAAGCATAGCTGGCTGAATGCAAGAAATTCTGTATTGGAATCCTTTCAATTAAAACAAAATCCCAACAAGTTCTATATATACCCTTTTTCACATATATGCTATACTTGTGAAAGCAATGGAAAATATGCTAAACAGATACAGGATTGGAATTTAAATGTTTTTGGTTAATATGTCAATAATTTAGACTGTAATCCTTTGCACACTTGAGAATAAATCACATTGAACAATAGAATGTAAACCTACGTAGGATTGTTCTGTGGGAGATAATGAATTAATATCCTCCGTATGTAAAAAATGGTTTCCACAACCCTTAATGTTTTTCCAGTACTTAACAGTAGCATTAATCTGCCTATAAAATTTGTGTTGCAAAAATGCTCTAGTGTCATGTTAAGGCAGAACACTTTATAGGTTGGGCAGGTCTGTAGCTGTGGCTCTTAGATATATGATCAGTTGTCACAGTTGACTGACAAAAGGCTGCCTTCTACCTTGTGTTCCTTAGCACACATAATTTAGATCTGAATAATGGAGTAGAGTGGTACATTCATTTTCCATTAAAGCTGACTTTGGAATTCTTCAGGAGACTTTTTTTGGGATGAAAAGACCTTTCAGCATTTATTAGCCTATATATGTATAAGGCAAATTGATATTAATGTGCTTATCAGTAGAAATATTAGCCCTGACCTGGAAAGGAACTTGATCTAACTCTTAACAGCAGCTCTCCTTTTGAGATTTTGTTTTCACTCACACCACATAGTAAGCATTGTTCAGCCTCAAAATGGATGTCAACATCACTGCGGTATGGTGTGTCAAGATATTTAAAGTTAACAAGTCAACTGTCCCTCTGGATAAGTGCAGATTGCTTATTCCTAAAACAGCAATCTCGGCTATGGTAATTACATGGCATTATATGCTGCTTCCACTATTTGAGTAAATTTAACCTTTAATACCATGGCTATATTAAAGGTCTTCCCCCATTGTTGATGTCAAGTGTCAGCTCTAAATAATTTGCTCTAGTTTGTATGGCAATTCTATTTATATGACTTTCCCATACTCAGTCCTATCTTAGCAGTTGATCCTGAGATCTTGCTTTAATTAGTTCTCTTGAGTCATATTTTTAGAAAGAAGCAGGTTGGATAAAATGTTCTCTAAGTGGTGATTATGGCTAAAATTAAATCATTTACCTACATTTACCTACATAAGAAATAAACGTGGTTTCCTCGTGGAGATTTATCTCCAGGTGGAACACAGCATGTCCCTGTTTTATTTGGGAGCTTATGAACTCCAAGCATGGCTCATGGGACTCCCTGGGCTCTCATTTTTAAGCTGAAGCAATGGAAAACCTCCTTTGGGTATGTTGGTGTGGTTTCTGGAGTTTGCCTCTTTGTAAATAGCAGTCATTAAGCAATATATGGAAAACAATCAATGGCAGCAATACCGGGCCTATGTTAGCTTTCTTGTCCTGAAAGTGGCCTCTTCCAGCAGCATGCTACTAATACAGCATTTGCATGGTCCTAGTTAGGACCATTTTGTAACATGTTTCCTAGACGATTATTCTAATTTTCATTCAGGCTAGGAATTCTACTAAAGGAGAGTTCTTTGCCTCAGAAGCTTGTTATCTGATATTCGGTCATTTTTTTATGAGTCTAAAAATGTAATCTCCCCTCCTTCCCCAACATCCCTGTGTTAACTGCCAGTTGGAAAAATCCAGAAAACCCAGTAAAACTTTAATATCAGGCTGTTACCAGACAATGTTAACTAACCTGTTTATTTTTTCTTAAAAATAGCAAACAAAGTTATGAATATGAGCATACAGTGCCTCTTTTAAGACCTGTAGGACTCATAAAGAAAGAAGGGCATATGCACAAATGTTAGGACACGTGGGGAAGTCTCAGATGCTACTAATTTTGCTCCTTAATGAGAACTGCACTTGTCAGTGTTATTTATTTTTCCTGTCTTAGAAAATTTGTACAGTATTTGTAAACGTATTGCCATAGAATAATTTACCTTCACAATTAGCCTCATAGGAAATACTGGGGGGGTAGGGAACCTGTAAGCTTGAAATGGGGCTGCTTTTAGTTTTTATTTCTGTAGGTAACAAACAGTTGCTTTGTTTCTAATTCTTAAATTTCTTGACCATCATTATGAGTCAGTCATGCTGCAGAAAAAAAAATAGCATTTTATTATTTAGTTCATTTATACCTGCCTTTCTTTCCAGTGGGGATCCACTGGTTCAGTTTTGCTGTTTGGCAGCAAAGCTGGTAGAAAAGAATGTATACAGACTGTCAGGGCATTTTTATCTGCAGTTCGTTACAATTTCACATTACAGATTTAAGAAGTATAATGTTATAAAAACAGTAACCACAGCTGGTACTCGCTTGACACTTTCCCATTTGTACAATAAAGTTTTGAACATTTTCCCCAGATAGCCCTTTTTTCCCACAGGAAAAACAATTACCGTTTAGTTCAACTTTTATTTGGATTATATGAAAAAATGGTACATTTACAGATGTTAATGACAAATCAGTAAGCATTTCTTATATGGTACCAATAGCTGGAACATAGGCTATATTGATTCAGTTTAGTATAATAAGATGCTACTGAGCCTTCTACTACTTTAGTGTGAAACACTAGTCGAATGTTTATGACTTTTAAAAAGTTCGGTTTACATATGTTCAATTTGATCTATCATCTGTAACCTAATACTAATGGCCTTGCTATGTAATATTTGATCTAGTCTCCAGTCACTTGCATTTTTAACAAACATGCATCCAAAGTTGTTGTAGCTACAGTTCTGTGCGTTTTTGTCATATAATAAAGTACATCTGAACATAAAGATAAATGTTTTTTTTTAAATAATGCTTCATATTCAACACTTATTCATCAAAATACAGAAATGTAATTTGTACAAGTCGGGTCTCTAGAGTAGGGGTCCCCAAAGTGGTGTCTGTGGGTGCCATAATGCCTACTAGGACCTTTCCTGGTACCTGCCAAGTGTTTTTGGAAAGTGGACAGGGTTAGGTGATGCTTTTTACCAAGCAAAGCTTCTGATTCAGCACTGGAGACTTGTTTGGCTGTGCAGATCTTTTAAAAGCATTGCTTTGGTAGTAGTTGCCATGGTAGCATGAGGATCTTTACTTTGTGACTGAAGGTAAGCCATGGCAGCCATTTTGTGGGGATGTGTATCACTCCGTGTCAGAGTTCCAAAGTGGCCCACAGGCTCAAAAAGGTTGGGGACCCCTCCACTAGATGTTACTCTCTTATTCACTAATTCTTTGGGGCATCATAGTGAAAAAGTTATTTTCAAAACACTTTTCAGTCAGTTGTTTAGGCAACTGAAAGGTAGCCTGTTTTCCTGCTTAATAAAATTAAGATTGTGTGATACTGGCATAAAAATAACATGGTCTCTTATATTCAAGACCCTCCACTACAGCTGGGATTTGTTGGCTATGTGCTTCTGGTTAAGATCAACATTTAGGGGTCTCGGTCATCTTTTAAATCAGCAGGTAATCAGATTTCGATAGCAAGACCTGTGTAGAACATGTGCCATCCAGATATGTTTTCTACTCTTTAAAAAAATTAAGAAAACCTAATATTAGTTTCCTTTTGGTCCAGCTCAATACAATCTGAAGAGAAACCAGTTATGTCCAGTTATGTTTCTGCTGCTTCATTTTAAAAACTGATTTCAGTTCAGCAGCTTTTGTTTAAAGAAGGGGGGAGTGCAGTGTTATTCTGTATAAATAAAATCACATCACATTAATGTGATCTGTTTTTGGTGGTCTGTTCTGGTGGCTATTAAATAAGCCTACATATAGCTTCTTTGATCTCACAAAGACACTGTACAAGTTTTAAATGTTTAAAATGTAAACTAGAAATCAAGAGGGGTAAATTCAACATGTTAACCCTTATGCTAGGGCTGGCAGTTCTGGATTGGGAAATTCTTGGGGATTTGGGGGGCCAGAATCTGGGGAGGGTGGGCTTTAGGGAGGAGAGAATCTTCAGCAGGGCACAATGCCACATAGAGTCTACCTTCCAAAGCATCCAGGGGAACTAATCTCTGTCAATATGATAAATAAAGAAAAATGTTCTATTTTTGTGGTTTTCCTTGTTTCTTTATTCTTTAGGACTTCTGTCAAAACGGAATCCAGGTAATCTCCATTTTACCTGGATTCCATTTTGACAGAAGTCCTAAAGAATAAAGAAACAAGGAAAACCACAAAATAGGACATTTTTCTTTATCATATTGCCAGTGGATAGGTCTGTTTCTCTCTGTTTGCTTATTAGACCGTCCTTCTTATACTCTTGTATGAACTAATCCCTGTCACCTGGTTGTCAACCCTGTTTACTGATGATCTAATGCCAACCTGAAACAGAAAGGCAGTTAGAACTTCAAGTAGACCAGAAATTCTGCATATCATAGTTGCAACCTGCAGATGGATTAAAGGTCTAGTCTAATGATGTACTAGACAGATAAGATCATGGTAATGGAGAAGAACAAAAGCAGGGGCTACATAAAAGAAAAATGGGGGCAAGGTCAGCTGAGAAGGTAATTTGTGTTATCACTTTCCTGGCCACTAAATTATATGCCTTCTTTATGGCCTTACTTCCATGCTAAGGTTCAACCCTTATTATTTATTCCTTGCCTGCAATGAGGGGCAGGTTTTGTCCCCATGCTTGAACCAGTTTGTTCCAACAGCTGCACTGGCTCCCAGTTGAATTCCAAGTCAAGTTGAAGGTATTGGTACTTGTCCATAAGGCCATTCATGGCAGAGGTCCTATGTTTCTGAGTGACTGCCTCTCTATGCACCCCAAAGAATGCTACCTTTGAATACCAACCAGCTGGTGGTCCCTAGCCTGAAGGAGGTACATCTGGCCTCAACCAGGGCCAGGACATTTTCTATACTGACCCCTGCCTGGTGGAATGAGCTGGAGCACATCAGGGCCCTGCCAGAGTTACCACAATTTCTCAGGGCCTACAAGACAGAACTCTTCTGCAAAGCTTTTGATTGGGACCAAAATTAACACCTATCTACCCACCTATTTATGATCCCAGCCATCCATCTGTCCATCTATTTCTGTATAGATTTACACCCAAGCAAAAGCAGTTGATACACTCCCAGATCCTGAATTTTGGGAGAATTTCAACAATTATACGTTACCTGGAAGTGCTGCTACTGTTTTAAGCTGCCATTATTTAAATAATTTTTAATTTTATCTTTTCATTTTGTATTTATATAATTTTGTACACTGCCCTGAGCCAGCTTGCCAGATGGGTGATCTAAAAATCAAATAAATAGAACTTGATAGGAATTTGTGAGAGCAGGGTCAGACCCTATCTACATAGTTTCACTTTCTGTCCTGTTTGTTTTTGATGATAAGTGTTTCAGGGAGACTTGAGACCTGGCTTTCATCTATCCTGTCCATGTGTGTTTGTCACATTGCCGTGTACTTTGTCTTGAATATTGTTGTACTGTACTTTCCTCAGTAGGTGGCAACATTCACAAATGCTAGTTGCTCTCATATTTCCCCTAAGCCACCATAGATTCCTATTCTACATCTCTGGGTTTTTTTTCTTTTGTTTAAGAAAGGTTTCTCATAGGGAAATATAGACAAGGGGAATCCTCTCTCTGTTCAATATCTTTGAATTAAGTGAAAATTGTTTTGTATAGTCAAAACTTATGAGGAAATACCAATATGTATACCCCATTTTCTCTACTGGCAGGGAATCTTTTGTTAGCTGTTATTTTTAAAGTATTATCACATTACATACTGTGAGCTATACAGGCAGATACATATGAATATCATAACAGTTGAACCATGATCCTTATGTACAATCTGTATAGTTAACAAAAAAAATTAGTGACATCCCAACTCTTACAAGGCATGTAGAACACATACCTGGTCTGGGATCCTTGGTCCCTCCCCCTTCCTCTCTCAAACAGACACACACAAACTCCTCCCCATTCTTCCCTGCCATCACCCGACTTACCTCTTGCTTCTCTTACCTTCTCCCTGGTCCCTTCCCCCTCCCCCTCCCCCTCTCTAACATACACATGCGAGATAAACACAGACACAAACTCTTTTTCCCCCATTCCCCCCTGCTCTCGCTCCTCTTACCATTCGCTTCTCTGACCTCCTCCCTGGTCCTTCCCCACTCCTCCTCAGACACACAGAAACACACAGAAACAAACTTTCCCCCCATTCTCCCATGCCCTTGCCTCACCACTCGCTTCCCTGACCTACTCCCTGGGCCCTCCGCCCTCCCTCAGACACACACCCAAACTCCCTTCTCCCTCTCCTTACCTCTTGCAGCGGCACTGTCTGAGCCTGCTGGTGCAGCATCCTGCAACTGCCCCAGCTACCTTGGGCTGCAGATGCCGTGTGGCCACCACCTCAGCCCATGGAGGTTGTTTGGCCACTGCCTCAGCCCACTGAGACATCATGGCCACCACCTCAGCCCTCGGAGGTTGTGTGGCTGCCACCTTGACCTGCAGAGGCTTCATAACTGCAACCTCGGCCACAGACTTGGCCTCCTCCACCAGCCACCCCCCCTTGCCTCTTCTGGTGTGCTCCCTGGGGTGAGACTATGGATGTCACAACCATATTCACATCCATTTCAGGGGGCCCAGTAGAAGATGTGTTTCACAACAATAACCATTCTTCAGTCTTTCAAACTGAAGGTAATATATGTTTACCCTAATGGCATTACTCACTAATATCGCAGTTTAGTTTGCAACATCTCTGATTCTAGGGAAACGTTTTCTTCAAGCCCAGAAATATCTTGCTGATCTGCTGATAAGAACTAATTTTGCATTGCTTGCATGTATTGGGAAGAAAGGAATAAATCTGATGAAGTGTGTGCGCACACAAAAGCTTATACCCAGAATTAAATTCTGTTGGCATTAAAAGTGCCACTGGACTCAAACTTTGTTCTATTGCTTCAGACCAGCACAGTTACTACCTGAATCTATTTTCAAATATATTAGTAATTCTTGAATTCTATTTGCATTAAGAAAACCCTGGTGAGGCTGCAACCAGCTAAAGGTATCCCACACACAACACTCTAAATAATAATGTTGATAATTTACTATCCACACATTCATAGTGCACATCCCTGGATTGGTTATTGCTGGTCCAACTCATCTAATAAGATAATCACAAAGTTATACTTGTTTAGTTTTTACAACTTAGTTGTAAACCAGAATCCCATGAACTGGAAGTTGAAGCCAGCCATTACAGGTTTAGACTTGATTGTCTGAAACAGCAACCACTCTACTGTACAGAAATCTCCTTCAGACACTGTGACTTGGGTCAGTTTTTAAGAGGATTGAAAGTGTAGGTTCGTGCCATTGTCACCACTGGTATTTGATGCCATTGTTGCCTCTGGTCAAACAGAGGTTTTTGTTTTTTTAATACTACAAATAGTTATTTTTCTTTTTCCTCTTTGTTTGACCATTCAGGTTGATTCTTCATTCTTTTTTCTTTTCTAGAAACCAGAATCTAAAGTACAGTCTGATCCTGTTTTATAGACAAGAAACAAAGCATACTTGTGAATTGACATTTTGCATGCTAAGTGGATGCTCTACCTCTGATCCAGGGCTATGGAGAGAGCAGTGCTGTAGTTATTGTTCCCTAAGGATCTCACACCTGCCTCCTCTGTTAAATGAGCTTGCTACTCTCCTGTGTGGAGCTGTACAGCAGTGGCCCCCAACCCCCCGGTCTGGGGACCGGTACCGGTCCATGAAATCAATTGGTACCTGGCCATGGCTGCTCCTCGTTCTCCTCCCCAGCTGCTGCCTCAGGGGCTGCCCTGCCACTCTGCCACAAGCTCACCTTTGGTGCTCTCCAGTGGCCGCTATGGCTTGGGCTCCCCCTCAGCATGGCACTGCGCAGCTGCTGCTGGCAGCGCCCCCCAGCAGGTGGTGGGAAATCAGGGGTGCCGGCGGGAAAGCAAGTGGAGCAGGGGTTCAGGTGGCGGCGACGTCCCAAGGCAAAAGACTACCCCCCCCCGGCATCAGTAAAATTGTCAAGCGTCGACTGGTCCCTGGTGATAAGAAGGTTGGAGACCACTGCTGTACAGAAACTGTGAAGACGAAAAGAAGGTTGCACTTAACCTGTTGATGTGTTCATCAACGAGCCTTCTATGTAGGCACACACACCTCCTTCCTTTCCCCACTGTGAGATCCTGTGTGAGTTATTCTCCATGACAGCAAAGGGAGGACTCTCTCTCCCTGCCTCTGTCATGTCTGGGTAGAAAATTCCAGTGTACACCAGTGGGGAGAAAGTGCTTCCACAGCTTTAGAAAAGGCTTGAAAACTTGAGAAATTCCATATCCATGGCTGGCTTGTTCACGCCCAGTCCTGTAAAGTCAATGAATGCTGTAGGTCAGTGCAACATTGTTTGCTTCCTGAAATTTATGAGAACTGAGCTTTATGTAACACAGCTGCAGCCATTCCACTTTCTGTTACCTAAGTTATGAATGGATAGTTCTGTCTTACTAGGCAAGTGGGAACAAGCTTTCTGATGGAGAGGCTGATTACGTGAAGGCTTAAGGGGGTGGCAGGTTAGAGTGGAAGAACAATAGGGTTGTGATTGTCCTGCATAGTGCAGGGGGTTGGACTAGATGACCCATGGGGTCCCTTCCAACTCTATTATTCTATGATTCTATGAAAAAGCATATTTTAGTATGTGTGGGCATCAATATTTCAGGAGGGATTTGAAAAAACATCAGAAAGAAGAGTGACTAGCTCACTTGTTTAGAAGAAAAAAGTGTTGATGTTTCTAGCCATAAAATTGTTGAAAGACTATCAGTAGAAGCTGGGTGTATGGAAAACATTATGATTTATAACTTCAGTGATTCAGTAATTCCTGGAAATTTAGAGGATGGAATCTTGGGAAGGAAGACTGGATGAAGGTAAGCTGGTTATAATGTCACGGAGTCCACCCTCTAAAGCAGCCATTTTCTCTAGGGAAACTGATCTCTGTAGTCTGGAAATCAATGGTAATGCTGGAAGATCTCCAGGTCTTACCTGGAATCTGGCAGCTTTAGACTAACCCAATCTGGAGGCCTACTCCAGTTCATTGAATGGGTGTTCCTAGTTAAAGATGAGAAAGCCACGGGGCAGTCGTCCCCTGTCCGTCCGTCCACCCCCCCCCCCAGGATTTTTTTCCATTGTAAAAAATTTCAGCGTAAAGGCAGAACTTGGCAGCATAAGGGGACAAGAAACGTCTATGAAGTATTTTCTGTTTTGTTATGTGTGAAATGCACAGTTTGGGAGTATACAGTTAAGGCCCTGGCAGTATTAATAGCCATTGGAGCCAAAGCTTGGAGTGAGTTGTCTTGTTTTTTCTTCTCCTTTGTGTTTTCCTGATGAGAATGAAAAGGAATGAGAAGACAGGCTGCAGAAACAGCTGTTGCAGCTGCTAGGCTTTAATTTTTAATTTATTTAATATTGGACAAAAGGCCTCTCTGGCACATTTTATTCACAGCTTTGAGCTGATTCCTCAGGGAAACATTTCTAGGAGAGAGAGAGTCATATCAGCTGACTCTCTGTAAACCAGAAGTCTGCTTGCCAAGTGTCCAGTATTAATTACTTGTATGTGTGTGTGATAACTTGAAAGCTTAGTCGGAATTGTACTGAGCAGAAAATACAAATGTGTATTTCATTTACACCCCACATTTCCCCCCAGTAGGGACCCATTACAGAGCTGAATCCAACTTGCTTCAGTGGAATATAAAATTTAAAAATTGGCATTTTGATAGCTATTTTAAAGAAATAAATATTGCTTTATAAAATAGTATTGGCACCTTCAATCTTGTGAAATTATGCCTGCTGCTGGACAGCAATTTGCTTCTGGAATTTTTGTATGGTTACTGCACCTCTCTATGCAATGTAAGAACTAATCTTGGAAGCTTCTGGAGTGTGCATTGTGTGATGTGCCTCCTTTGATGGAAACAGTCTCCACATTTGTCACATGTTCTTGAGCTGGGCAGTAAGGTCAAGAAAACCCAAGCATGGGTCTTGTGCTGCTTTTAAGCAGCCTTCCCGCACAGAAGGAGAAACTGCAGTCAGATACAAAGTTCTAGTATGGTGGTCTTCAGCCCATGAGTCAGGCTCTCCAGATGAGTTATGGAGCCTCACTTGCTGGGTTGTGATACTCCCTAGAGCCACTGTTCTTTGCGGCTTTCTGGGAGGACCTGCTGCAGTGCACATAGGCAGAGAGCAAGGAAACCACATTGTTTGACTATATTTGAATGTACACTGAGATGAACAGCAGGATTTTGACAAAAAGGACATTCAGCAAGGGAAAGAATTTCTCTAAGGCCTTTTCCTTACTATGGTACACCCTCTAGTACTTGGCTTGGGTTTCCTATCACTGGTCTTGACACTGTTGAGTTCATAATTCTGGATCTCCTTTGTCCCTTGTCCCTCAGACAGTCCCATGATGCAGCTGAGGGGAGGGGTGTCCTGTCTCTGGAAATGTTCTAACACTCTCTTTGAATTAGGTCATAACCACCTGATTACTGAGACATATGCTACTCACCCATCCAAAAACATTTAAAGACCACTTCAGATATTTGGAGTTCACCCACACATTGCTACATGTAAGAAATGAATGTCTAACAACAACAACAAAAATAACCCATTTTGCACACATTGGATAATACACTTTCAGTGCGCTTTAGAAGTAGATTTTCCTGTTTCACAAATGAAAATATAGCTGCAAAAGCACATTGAAAGCACATTATCCAACATGTGTGGAACGAGTCCAAGAGTATTCATCCAAAAAGCAGTGCTTCCCATTGGCACTTAATTGCAAGTGAGACGAAAACAGAGGAGACTGCCTCATCCTTGTGAATTCCTGCTGGAGATGGTGGCTTGAATGCCCCAGTTCAGACATTACTTCCTCCATGGAATTTCTCCATGTGGAAGAATTTCAAATAATTAAATGAACTTTGACTTATCTGCCAACACTGGGTGTTGCTGACTACTTAGGCATGTAGTTCTTGCCTCTTTGCTAGTATCTGGGATACTGACCTGGGATGAATGATGAAGGCTGAATATAAGCTGTGCCTCAACAGCTGTAATATTGGGACTACCCTGCTTACTTATTCCTAACAGGAAATATATTTTCAAATGGCACTTCCTATTTCCCACTGTACTGATCTGCAAATTCTTTTGAAAACAAAATTGACACTAAAAATCCAGAACAGGTGGTGAGGTTGGATGTATGTCTCATGGGCTTCAAGGGTGAATGTAACATGAATATCTGTAGCCAAACAAATTGATTTGTGTGTTTTAGATGTCTTGGTTTGCTTGTTCCTAGATCTTTGCCAATTCCACATCTGCAAAAGCATTCCTTTTAGCCACACCAAATATTTCAATGCATTCACCCTTTATTTGTTTATTTGTTTATTTATTGGTTTGTACAGAGCAGAAAACAGGTTGGATCCAAAACCGATTTTCCAGTCATGGTAGGATCTTCCATTTCCAGAAATTTTCCTTTGATTCTTGAAAGTTCATTTCATGATCTTTGGCTCCAGTTGGTATTAAATAACTAAACCTGAAACCACAAGTGATATTAAAGTCAGAAGAAAGTCATCTTGTAATATTTATAATCAATACAAGTCAGAAAAGAAAATGAGAAGTCCTCTTCAAACAATGCATTACCTTGAGTTTTGTGGAAATAAAATTTCAGGAATGCATTAATATATCTTTTCAAATTGCGTACATAACAAAGATCACTGGTCTCCCCTTATCTGTATAAAGTAAATTGTGTGTGCATGTAGCTGCAATTTGGATCAAAGCCACACAGGAAGGAAAGAGAAGATTTAACCCTTTAACTCCCACTTGTTTTCACTAATTAAAACCAGATTTCCTAGACAGAGTATTTTTAAGAGGAATTCACAGTTTTTAAAAGGACAGTTTAAAATTTCCAAGCCATGCAAGTTGATATAGACGAAAGTCAACATTTATCCAATTAAACTTTCACATTTCTCAGAAGTGAGTAAACTGGTGGTGTCAGATACGGATGTAAAAAATACTAAATATCGCTAGAGCTGTGTTAGAATTCACTAGAGCAGTGAGATATCGAACTACGCTAAATAATTGAGCCGGGCGTGAGTCTGCAGATGCGATGGTAGCCAAGTAAAAATTGCGTTTTACTGACTTCACCGCCATCTCATAGGCCTTCATCTGCATTCTATAAGATTGCCAGCAATTCCCTTACAGGAATGCTTCACACTTATATTGTGACAAATGGGGCAAACAGCAACTGGTGAGGTGGGAGTCTTTGATCACTGACATAGATTTATTTCTTCTATGTTTTTGTGAGCCACAACTGAATTCCAGGGGATTGACTGGCTGTTTTGACAAAGAATTATTATATGGCTATATTTGGATGTGTGATACAGTTTATTAATTTAACAGAATTAATTTTTGCTATATATTCCCACTGTCATGTAGGGAGTTCTTAGTCTGAGGAAGAGTGTTTGCACTCGAAAGCTCACACCTTGAATAAATGTTTGTTGGTCTTAAAGGTGCTACTGGACTCTGATTTTATTGTGCTACTTCAGAACAACACGGATACCCATTTTAATCTATCTTTGTGTACCTTATTTTGTATAATGTATATCATTGAAGGTAACTATGACACTCTCACTTACAGTAGATGAGCAATTGGGATGTGAGTGTCCTGCATAGTGCAGGGGGTTGGACTAGGTGACCCATGAGGTCCCTTCCAACTCTATGATTCTATGATTCTATGATTTTTACAATGTACCTGTGCTGCCCTAGCCAGGCACATGCAGGGTTAGTCCAGAGGATGCAAACTCGCCGAGTCAACCAAGTTCAGAGCGCATACCAAAAGTGCATACCAATTTGAAGATAAAATATGCCATAAGCATTGCTAAACACTATTAATGAATATTATTAATAAATTAACCATTAAACATTAAGTATATACCTTCTAGTATCACCTTGCCCTTAGGTTCAAACTCTTTGAGAGGTGTGGAGAAGAAATGTGGTCACTGCCTACCATTTGGTCCCCCAGGAACTATGAAATTGACCCATATTAAATCCTGACTGTATCCCACAATAGATGCATCCCTTAAATCTATATAACTAAAAATCTAGTACACATTTATAGCGAATGGTTATAACAGCAAACAAGAAGAACGTTTTACAGTTATGAAAAACTATAAGAAACATGACAATTCCAAGGCATTGTTAAGTCCAGCCAGTGGCAGTATGCCCAATTTGAAGATAAATTGCACTTCCCTTCACAGTAATCTCCTTGTGATGTTTGTTTTGGCAAAACAAAAAATCATGTATTTGTTCCAGTCCTATAAAATGTAAATCCTCAGGTTTATGTTGTTTCTCCAAAAAGTGATTTTCCCGGGGGCATCCTGTACCCAATTCCAGGTCCTGGGTACATGTTTGAGAACCTGTGTTTTCAAAGCGTGTATGGAAATACCCACATACAAAAAGTCACAAGAATATTTCAGTAAATATATAATATTGACAATTACAATTTATAAACTCTTTAATTGATATAACAAATCTTTGTTTGATTGAGAAAATGACGAACCCACTAACATAAAGTTACAAGCTTTAAAACATTTAAAATATCCTTTAGGAAATCTGTCACTAGTGTTTATTGGCTTCAGTCATGGGGGGGGGGGTAATTGTTTCCTATATGTTCCTTCCTCTTCTCCATGCAAATAAGGGTCTCTGTTCACATCCTGGTATGTGAGAAATTAAGTGCCAGTGTTTTTTTAATAATATTTCTTATGTTGTGAGTATGCCCAGAAAATTCAAACATGCATACTAATCTATTACTAGAGGGACAGTCCGTGTACCAAAGCAATCGGCTTTCTAGCCAAACTGTCCACTCATGTCTGACTCTAGCAATTTCCTCTAATGAGTAATTATGTTCTCTTAAAGCAGTAGTGAGTTTCATTGCTGCTTTTTCAAAATCAGCTAGTTGGAATTTATCCTCTTGTTGCAAAAACTGACCAATGGCAAGTTTTCTTTTAAATGCCTGGGATGCTAAGAAATGAATTCTAAGAGCGTGTTTCTATCCGTGGGTTTCCTATAGGAGGAGACTGACAATGCCCCACCAGACTGTTTCCTAACACACATGTCTAAAAAAAGAGATAGAAAACTGATCAAAATTAAAGTCAACTTTTATGGGAGGGTAAAGATTGTTAATCCAATAAACAATATTCATCCAACTGCCAGTTTGATTGTAAATGAAAAAATATTATCCAGAAAACTGGTATAAAAATTACTTCCAAAATAAAGGGGTTAATATCCTTGTTAATAAAGGGGTTAATATCCTTGTTCAATATCCATTTTTGTTCAAATTCTACAATGATTTGTTTGAATTGTATACAATAAATCTTCTTTTGAGCCACGTCAGCTTGTTTCTTCAATTTCATGATTGTGAACTTTAGCTTGTTATGGTTTCAGATTGTGACTCTAATTCCCTTTAATTCTTATAGTTTCAAGCAGACTTTCCTTGTCAGAATTAACAATTTCACCAGAGACAGGCTTCACAGTCAGGTACTCTGTCTTTCCCCAGAGGTAGAGCTAAAGCACTGTGCCACACACTGCCAGACAGAGCTACTCTTGAAACTCTCAGCTGGGTTGCTGAAGGGGACCCAATTGAGTGCAGCTGTGCTTCCCTCCAATATGCCATTCCCCTCCCCCCCCCAGGTGATTAGATGCTGGAGGAGCACTCTCATAGGCTCAGAAGTGCAACAACTGGTTGGCTGTTTTACCTTTTAGGAGCAGGACGGACTCCTGTCCATGACAGATAGAACAGGGATAAGTGAGGCAGCCTAAGGAAGTTTTGTTGCTTGCTAACATGTTTATGTGTTAATTTTGCACTGTTTGTCAAAAATGTATCCTTTGTTAAAGCTGCTGCCTGTTAAAGCTGTTTCCCCTCATCTTTTTGGTTATTACCCACATTTTTTTAATAAAGCAATTTGTTTAATTTCACCCTGGTCCTTAATCCTCAATTTTGACTGTTCCCCTGGCAGAAGAAAAGAGTATGAGCTTTTGTGAGTCACTGGTCATGTCTTCAGATACCTTCTTATCTAAAGAAGTGATCAGTAATTTATGAAAGCTTATACCCTGCCACAATTTTTGTTAGTCTTTAAGGTGACTCTTGATCTTTTCTACTTCTGCAGAGAGACTAACACAGCTGCCCATCTTGATATATTCCCTTGGCAACATCCTCCCCAGTAGAAGGGATCCTTTGGGAAAAAGAAGGTGTGTTCTGGTCACACCCCAGTTTGAGCCTCTAGCCCAGACTGATGACAGACAGCCAAGGCCCTTGCCTACTCCAAGGTTGATGGTGAGAGGAGAGAATCAGAGTGTGAGTGAAGTTAGAGGGCTTCAAAGAAGAGACCCCCATCCTTGACAAGCCTCTCACAACCTTGCATTTCTGTAACAGGTTGGATCGTATGATAAGTGAAATTGAAGCATTTCATGGAACAGATTTCATCCTTCATTTCCCATTCCCTTGTTCCCCTCAAAAGCTTCTCCTGAAATTTGTGGGGTCCTTAGTAATAGAATGGGCTACAGCTGAAAGGAAAATCAATAGAAATGGCCTTGCATTATTGTATGAGTTTTTCTGGGAGCAAAAGCCCATGCAACTGTTTTTGTGTGGAAGTAGGGGGATATTTCCTCCTAGGGTCATATACATAGTTTCCCCTCCCACAGAGACTTTATTCACACACAATACCTTTAGCAAAGTAGACTTTATTCTTGAACAAGTCCATGAGGTAGAGAATGTTGAGAGACAGTGACTGTCCCAAGTGGCAGGCTGGGAATTTGAACTGAGGGCTTGCTAGTCCTCATCTGACATGGTATCCACTGCTTTGTGCTGTATAAGCAGCCTTTCATTTGAAGACTAATAGGAGTGAAAAATATCCTGCAGTTTACACTTCATTTGAGGTTAAGGCTTCCAAGAGCACGTGACTGCATAACTTAGCACACAAAAAGGTTTTCTGCTGCATTGTAGTTCCCCTAAAAATGGGGGGATGTATCGCTTTAGGAGCCCTGCCAGATCAGATTAGTGGTCCATCTCATACAGCATCCTGCATCACACAGTGGGTCACTAGTTGTCCTGGGTGGAGTCTGCACGGAGCTTTTATTCCAATCCCAGGTCGATTCAGTCCCTGCCATCTCCACTGAATGCGATTTCCATTTTGATTTTGTCTGATTTAAAATTGATGCGGAGTGACCCTACCTTTATCCTGCAATATCTTAGAGTACTTTTAACCCTCAATATTTTAAGAATTGGATTGAGAAACCATGAGATTCTCCAGCTGCTTCATATTTGATGCAGACTCTGTGGTAGAGAAGCCCTGACTGGCCAGGGCTGACTCCGTGGTAGAGAAGCCCTGATTGGCCAGGGCTGACTCTGTGGTAGAGAAACCCTGATTGGCCAAGGCTGCCAAGCTTTTCTAAAAGAGGAAGCCCTAATTTTCTCTCAGCAGAAGCCCTAATCTTTGTCGGTAGAGGTTTGCCTTGTGGTTTCCCCCCACTCCTCTGCTGTCTCTGATCCTCTTCCCCCCTCATTCAAGGAAAGGAAAGGAAAGGAAGAAAGAGGCTCCTGCTGTGCTTGGCTCCCCCCTCCCCTTCTGAGCCTCCCTAAGCACATGCAGAACACTTTTCTGTTTCAATGTGGCAGGGGGAGAGGAACACCCGAGTTCAAATTGATCTGGATTCAGCAGGATCCACAATGGAATAAATAAAGTAAGTGCAGATTCAGTCCTGGAGGACCAATAAACAGGACATCAAGAGTACTTTTATTCAAAGTTTTTTTTTCCATTTTCAGTTTCAGCTTTTTCCAACACTCCTCATTGAAAACTGTTGACTTTTCTTTGACAGACTGTAGTCTTGTGCCAAAACAACAATAGTTACATATGCTGTGAGTGGCCAAAAAAAGGGTCAGTGGTTTATATAAATCTTCCTCCATCCTTTCCAGGTTGCTTGGGGCAATTCTTCTCTGTTCCTGGAAGTTTATCCTAGAAACTTTCCACTTTTCTCAACAGTTTGTTAGCATTCCCTACAAAATGAATTCAGGGAATGGATGCATGTCATTCCTTGGCAGCCCTAGAGATTTTCTACCAAGATACCCTCAAGAAGCATCTATTTTGGTCTGCTGTGAGTAGCTTCCAAAACATCTAAAATTGCCTGTATCCCCGCCTCTATTATAGATTTATAACCCCAACTTTTGATTAGATGATACCTATGGTCATTCAGTATTGGACTGCCCTCCTGCAAACCAACTCACATGTTCCTCCACCAGGCATTTGGTTGAGGTCAACCAAATCTAAACAACATCTACTGGGCCCCTGGACCTCCCTCCTTTGAACCCATGCAACAGATATGACCAACCATGGGCTTGTTAGATTGTTTGCTATGTTAAAGTGTTATTTCTCTGTTTATTGTTGTTGTTATTGTTATCTCTTATTCACTATAATAACTGAGTTCGATGTATTTTTCTTTTTAGTTCCATGTGAATCACCATGAGCCTTAAGGAAGAACATTATACAAATGCAATGAATGAATGAATGAATGAATGAATGAATGAATGAATGAATGAATGAATGAATATAATTGGCTCCATGACCAGAAACCACTTCATCTGAGCATCAGTGTAAATGGAGAAAACTCTGCAAGTCACACATGTACTTTTAGATTCACAGCATTTCTCTTGGAGCTAATGGATTATTAATTTCCACAAGACATTTTCAGATTCCGTAGCTATGCATAGGAATGCTATTTTGTGTGTGTGTGTGTGTGTGTGTGTGTGAAACTTTCCCCCTTCTTTCTCTTTTATTCCTTCCAGCTCTGGAATGTTTCAACTATTTCTCCTTAATCTCCACAAAATTCCTGAGGCAGTTCAGATATGACCTGCAAACACCCAGCTGTTGTTGCCTGTTACCAAGCAGCCTAATTTTCCTGCTCTTGTATACCACTTTTGGCCAAAAAGGGGGAGAGATTTGTTATATTCTTTCCTAGCTATTCCACAAAGTTAGCTTTGTGTAATTTGATTGCTATGGTAATCACCTTTATTGTTTTGTTCATGACTATATCCTAGAAATCCAGAAATAATTTCTTTCACATCTTTGACTAAACTCTAACTGATTTGTATGGTTTTGTGTGGAATGCAATGTGAATGACTATCTGCCAGCTGGGCATGGGCTCAATACAAGGAGCTCCTGGTTCTCAGGGGAACAAGTTTACACGCTTGAGACAAAGGCAGCTGATCTAGAGGAGAGAGTCAGGCACACAGATAAGATTCTCAGGATATGAGGAGTGGGGTATATTTTCTAGGAGCTCCTGAATAGCACTTCATTCTGTGATTTCAAGCACAGGGGACCAACGCAATCTTAAACAGAACCATGTTCTTCTTAAATCAATGGCAGTACGTATGGTGAGGTGGCCAGAGTTTCAGGCTAGGATCCAGGTTGGAATCCCTGCTTCGACCGTGGGAGCTTGCTGGGTGACTTGGGCCTGTCCCATGCACTCAGTCTGACCTGTCTCATATCGGTGTTCAGAAAACATATGAGAAAATGGAAAAGGGAAGAATGATGTTCTAAGCAGCTTTAATTTCCAACTGGTGTGAAAGCAAGATAGAAATACATAATTGCAAAAAATGTAACAGGCTTGCAAGAATTTACCTCAGTTCTTGGGATCCAATCTATTGTATTTGCTATGGTTCATTATTGTATTTGCTATGGTTTATTATGTGGACAAGAACTTGCTCGTTTTATCTGCAGGCTCCTTGAGTATGTTGCAATAGAAAATCTAGAACTATTGCAATTTATTATCTACATGTTGTTTTCTGCCTCTCCACCCAAATCTATGATTGTAAACTTGAGTCAGTCACTTGCAAACCCAGTTCTATTGAAGCAATCTTGGATTCCTTAAGTACATAATGGTAAAATACAATTGATCACAGGAGACTTCCTCCATTGATTTCAACATGATATGTGTGTGACTTGTTTTCCCTGGATTGGGCCCATGTTTCTCTTCTGAGAGCCGCTCAATGGGCAGCACAGTATAAAATGATCCATTGCTAGACATGCAGCACAGTTACAGCTTACAAGATAATGCTACTTACAATGAAACTGACAGAACAATGCTACTAATTTTAAAAAGCAGTGCTTTTTGTCTCCTCTCAAATTTGTGTCACAAAGGCCCATTATGCACGGCCGCCAAAACGGCGATTTCGGGTCACATGGAAAACGCGGAGGGGGAAGACGCGACGCATACCGGTTATACACGAGGCGGGGCGCGACGGCGGCAAAACCCAGAGTAACCGATTATGCACGCGCCGATCCGGGCGCCGCTTCTGGTTGCGCCCCGCTCACCCGGAAGCTGCGCTTTCTTCCGCGTTTCACTGACGCGGCTTTTTCGGCGGCATGCACCGAAGCTGCGGCCGGTTGCAGCCGGCTCCGTGCGTTATCAGTGATTTTAGTCGCCGCCATTCCACCCCGAATATGCGCTAAAACCCCCATGCATAATGGGTCAAAGAGACCCATAACTCATAGCTGGGATTAAAATTTGGCAACAGATATGAAATGTTAGTAAACCTCTGAGATGACAAATAACCAGTTTTATCTTCTGGCTACATTTAATTGTTTTCATATGTTCACAGTAGAGACATCCTATATGCAATTACTGGTGCTTATAGATTGGGGCTAAGAAGTTTAGAAAAAACAAACAAAATTAATGTTTAATTCCCCCCCTCCACTTGACACTGGCCAAAAGGAAATGAAGCTCCTGAGAATTATTACTATAAGCCCCGAGTAGGCATGGCTTTATGTTGTGAATTGCTGGCCCAGGTGGAAACGATCAGAACCATGCAGGGTAGATCTGAACTTAAGAGCAGAAAATGGAGATCAGATTTATGGGGACTGTCAATATATGGAACCAGTTTTTAAAAGAAGGAACCACAATAGGGTGATTTTCCCCCTCGCTCGGTGTCCTCTTGGTGTGCAATGATTTCATGAAAGAACCTACATGTAGTAAAATTGCAAATTAACATTTCCTGAGAGGAGCTCAAAAAGAAGCCATGTGGAAGTTTTTCAAAGGATGATGACTTTTCTATGTGAATATAGTACTGAGTGACTTAGCATGTATAGTTAGATAAGAACCCGAAATCTCTGCTAAGCCCAGGGATGCCATTGTTCTGAGTGTTATAATAACATGTAATTCAGCAACCTTCCATTCCAGTCTCTTAAATTTCTTTACAATTAAACAGCTTCATTTCAGGAGGCTGAAATATTCTCCATTTTGTGACATGCTAATTCACTTAGTTCTCAGTAATACTTAGAAATAAAACTTTGTTGATCTTAATGGGGCTACTGGATTCAAACTCAGTTCTCAAATCTATTCTTAATTCCTTTATTATCTGTCTGCTAATCTTCTGCTGTTTACATGTCTTACCAAATCTGTTTTTAAAATCTTGGCAGTATTTATTGCTTGGTTACTTACACATCTTGATTCTAATTATCCCTTTTTGGAAATTCAGCCTCCTACCTTTGTGTAACATTTAAAGGAATCTGTTTTAATGTAACTAAAGGAGTGCGCATATCTACACATGCTAAATCTCTCAGTCCCTGTTTATACCCAGAAGTGAACTATGTTGGTCTTGGAGGTGCTACTGGATTCAGATTTCATTCTCACATTCTAGACAGATCTGTATGCTAACTTAATGCCATTTACTTGTATCGATATGCTAATTTGATGCCATTCCTAGATCTGTGTGCTAATTTACTGCCACTCACAAATCTGTGTGCTAATTTGTTGTTGTTGTTTTCAGCCATTCAGTCGTGTCTGATTCTTGACGATCCCATGGCACAGCTGTCACCATAATCCCCAATCCTGCACCAGCTCCCTCAACCATACAATGTTCCAGCCAGTACCCATCCTCATTGTGTCCACTGTGTCCGTTGTTGGCCTGGTTTCCTTTTTCCACTGACCAATCCTAGCATAATTGCTTTCTCCATTGAGCTGGATCACATGATATGGCCAAAGTAAGTGAGCTGGAGTTTTGTGATTTTGCCTTCCAATAATATATACCTTATGCACTGTAGTATTTCCTTGTTTGTGACTTTTTCCATCCATGGAACCCATAGAAACCTTCTCCAACAACAGAAATCAAATGAATAGATTCTTCTCTTGTCCAATTTCCAACTTTCACAACGATACATGGCTATTAGAAATATGAGAGATCTAACTAATCTACATTTGGTAGTCAGGCTTATGTCCTTGCTTTTCCATGTTGAGTTGAAGAGCTTTATTGCTGAACAGCCCAGAGCAATTAGACGTTTTATTTCCATACTGCAATCGCCACTCAAATCAGTTTGTGATCAAAGAAAAATGAATTCTTGAACACATTCAATCTCTTCACCATCAATTATTATTGTGACATGCCTCTTTTTAGCAGTGGTCATTATTTTTGTCTTTTTAGTGTTTAAGAAAAGGCCAAATTTCTTACTTCCTTCATTGACCTTTGTAATCAGCTGTTCTAGGCCTTCCTTGGTTTCTGAGAGAAGTGTCATCAGCACGCTGAAGATTATTGATATTCCTTCCTCTGATCTTAATTCCAGTGTTAAGTTACTGACACTTATTCACAGATCTGAATGCTAGTTTACTGCCATTCATAGCTCTTACCTGCCTTATTCCAATTTCAGCCATTATCTCCCAGTTTCATGTGCATACAATTAGCTTTCCCCAGCAGTTAACCCCCACCTCTCCCTTCTCTCTACCTAGATATTAAGGTTGAAGAAAGTGTGCTTGCATACAAAGGCTTATACCTTGAATTAAACTTTGTTCTGCTGCTTCGAACCAACATCGCTACCCACCTGAATCTATCTTCAAGTATAAAGGGACGCATGTTGGCTGTTGCTTACAAACAGATTTACACATATATGTGCAGTTTGAACATGAATTCACTGTAACATGTTTCAAAGGGGTATATGAGGGGGGGATAAGCTTTCAAGAATCACAGCTCCCTTTGTCAGGTATCTTCATTGTACTATTTAAACTCCCTTGTGTTATTTAAGCTTTTGACCTTTGACTCTTGAATGCTTAAATCTCTCAAATCCTGTTGGTCTTGGAGGTGTTACTGGGCTAGTATCTTCTCTGTAACATGTGAACAGGGCTGGTAGGCATGAGTGTCAAGAACATTTGTGACAGAATTTGCAGCATTCCCAGTTGTCATGAGGAAAGAACAAGGAAGGGGAAGAATGATGTATTCTGTGGTGATCTCCTCAGAGGAAGGATGGGATCAAAATGTACTTAATAAGCAATAATGCATTTTTTTAAAATCCACTCAGAATGGTCTGATAATCATTGAGCATGCTCACTGTCCTCAAGGAAGCACCAACCATTCAGGGATGTTGAGCATTGATAAGACGGAAGGGGAAACGCAGAGAATTGGAGAGGGAGATTTGGGTTTAGGGGAGATTCCCTCAATATTTATTTCCCCACCAGTGATTTCATGCAAGTTCCCAACTCGTTTTACTTAATAACTAAAATCTGTCACTTGAGTTATTCTTGCAGGCTGGTCAAATGTTTGATTCCATTTGTAGGTGCCAACTTGTGCTATTCATTTGCAATTTCATTAAAGTCAGATTAAAAAATCAAACCAGTGCCACAGTACACTGTGTTCTTTCAAGCACTTAAAAACACATCGCCTCTCAAACATAACTCCTTAATTGAAGTGCAGAGCACTGGAAATGATTAACATTAACATTTCATCTGGCTGAGCTCAGTGTGGGCTTTTATTCTAGTTTACCATTTTCTAGGGAGTTTTGCCGTTGGGAGGAAAAATGCATTTGAGCTGGTTTTGCCTTTTTGCAATCTTGAAATCATAAATGGTTGGATCTAACAGTTGGATTTCAGTGTTACCACACTGTATGCTCCATAAGTCACTGCACTGAACAGAAGTCAATGTCCATAATGATCAGATAAGGAAAAGGGAACACAGTGGAATAATAGTCCACTAATTCAGGCTTTCCTAACCAGGGTTTTGTGAAACCCTGGGGTTTCTTGATGGCCCTGCAAGGGTTTCCCTGAATGGGTGGGAGTTAATAATTTTAATTGTATTTTTTAAATTTTGTTAAACATTTATCAGGAGATATGACCATATATGGGCATGTCAGCTCCCCCCCCGGCCAATGATGGGTGGGAAGGGGAGGAGCCCCAAATGGGTATGTACACAGCTATGCTTCCCAACCATATCCTGCACAATCATGCCACTTCTGGGATTTCTTGAAGTCTAAAGAATGTTTCAGGGGTTTCTCCATTGTAAAAAAGTTGAGAAAGGCTGCACTAATTATTACGGTTATGTAGTTTCCATCCACATCAATAATACCAACATTTCTTAGGGCTTTGAATTCTTTAGAGGGGACTAACCCATTTAATTCAACAATGCTTACCAAAATCAGGGGATACAGGACTTATGGCAACGAAATAAACAATGCAGGACTTATGGAACTGCTGTCCAAAGTGGAAAGCCTAAGCTTAGTTCCCTCATCCTGTTGCTTGGTCTGAAACAGCTTATCCTGATGTATGTTTCATAAGCTGTTCAACCTGCTACTACAGAGTGGTAATTAGCCTAGGGCTGCTTCCTGGAGAGAAAATACCCCAATGGCTATGGTCTGAGAGATCAAGGTTTGAATTCCCACTTGTGCCAGAGACGCTTCCTCATTGACCTTGGGCCAGGCACATACTCTCAGCCTAACCTCACTCACAGACTTGTTGGAGGAGAAAAGAATGGCGTCAGCTGCTTGGAGTCTCCACTAAGGAGAAAGGCAGTCTAGAAATCACATTAAGAAATAAATAGCCCCCCCCCCAATCAGGAACAATTCTCCCCCCCAAATCAAAGGGCTCGTAATTATTAAGGGCCCGATTTGGCTGATTTGGCTTCAGCGTCTATTAAAGTCAATGTGGCCATTGGCTATAATGGGAATTTTGGCGTTTCCACCTTTCCTTGGGCCTGGGGTAGGTGGGGGTTTAATTTATAACTTCCAAAATTTCAGGGTAGCCCCGGGAGGCTCTTCCATGACCCCCAAATTTCAGAATGATTGGCACAAGGGGTCCAGTTCTAGGTGCTCCCAAAGAGGGTGACCCCCTTCCCTCCATTCTATCCAATAGAGCTCATCCCATAGGCTATAATGGAGGGATGGGGCACCCTCTTCAGGAGCTCCTAGACATGAATCCCTTGGACCAATAATTCTGAAATTCAGTGGTGAGTCAGGGAAGACCCTCCTGGAGCTACCCTGAAAGTTTGGAGACTATACTTCAAACCTTCCCTCCATGCCCCAGGAAAGGCGGAAAAGCCAAAATTCCAATTTTAGTCAATGGAGGAAGGGGATTGATTGACAGGTGGAAGTGCAATGCATATAAATGCACGTTGCTCTCTTCTGCCATTTCCAGTAGCAGATGTGGAGGGTGAGATGCACGATAGGGCGGCAGACAAAGGCAAGACAGCAAAAAGGTGAGGCATGGTCAGAAGGTGCGATAATATTTAGTGCTATGTCATTCAGCTGGTGTGATGCTATTTTTACTAATGTGCGGAAATGTCCTCAGAATTAAACTTTGTCTGTCTTAAAGGTGCAACTGGACTTTGTTCTATTGCTTCACACCGACATGGATACCCCTCCTGTTGTTATTTTCCTATTCAACTAATTTGCAGTAACAAGTTATCAGTGTTTCTGAACTTCCAAGCAATATTGAGAACAACACAAAATGTATTTTATTAGAAATTCAACCTCATAATAAGGAAACAGTACTCTACAAAATCAGTTGACTTAGGGCCATTCCGCACCGGGATCCATGTTGCAAATTGTTTGCGGGACGAAAAATCGCCATTTTAAATAATGGAATTCGTCATTATGCATACCTGCCTTTGTAGTGGAATCCAGTTGCGTTTCCCACAGGGTTCCAGTCTCGGCAAAAATCACTAGCCAGGAAGCGCTATTGCCGAGCTCGTCCCGCCCCTGGCCGTCAAGCAGCCAATGGGCAGCTGTTATCATGCTCCCAAACAGCCCCTTTCCCTTTAAGGAAGGTTTTAAAAAAACACACACACACACACCCATTGCAACGAATCTGCGTTGATTCGTTGCAACGGAGAGACCCATCCAGCTAGCAGGTGTGTTTGAGCTGCCGTTTCATCGTTGCCACACTCCCCCCGAGTGAAAAAAAAAATCCCCCCCCCCTCACGGATGCGATTTTGGGCCGAAAACAGTGTGAAAAATAAAGTGAAAATAAACCAGCAAACGGGCTTCTGTGTTGCTTGTGACTTTAAACAGAGGGACTGCAGCCAGGGAAGCCTCACTGGGTAAACGAAGGCTTGCCGGTGCGTTGATCTCCGCTCGCTCGGAGAAAAAAAATGGCGATCGCTTTGCCGGAAGATCAGAGGAGAGAGCCAGGGGGAGGGACTTTGCAGAAACCGCAACAATGGTAACGCACAGAACTTTCCAGCTAGTGTTGCAGATTGGTTGCAGGAGTATAGCGCTTTCCGGAGGGTGAATCCACTTTTTGGGATTTCCCTGAAAGCGCTACAATGAAGCGCTTTTTGCGGATCGGTTTCAGGAGTGTTGCAGATTGTCAACGACGTTGTGCATAATGGCAAAACTGTAGTGATTTCAATTAGTAACCATTGTGCTATTTTGGACAAATGCGGAACGGCCCTTAGAATTGCCAACCCATGCTTTTAGAATGCACAGTCTCCTACTTAACCAGTAACTCATAGAGGAAACAGTCAAAGGTTGCTAGTTATATGTGCATGTTCTACATCAGTTGTAATATTTGCAAACATTTCATAGGTGATCTAGCCAATACATGGAGTCAAGAATGCTGTGTTGTGCTAGAACAGTCCACTTGGTTTGACTGAGCAAAGTGGGAAGTGGTGTCCTGCTGTTTCATCTGCTGCATGGAGCATTGTTATACAACAATTTTCAGCAACAATTGCCTATATTATTTATTTACTTCATTTATTTCCCACTCTTCTCCCCCTTGGGGACCCAGATCAGTCCAAACTGTTCTCTTCTTCTGCCTTTTATTCTCAAACCAACCATGTGAGTTAGCTTTGCCTGAGCATGCGTGAGTGGTTCAGCAGTTCCTGCTGCAAGTTTCCATGGCTAAGTAGGGAACTGAACATGGATCTCTCAGATCCGAGGTGAACTTTCTAAACATTGTGCCATGCTGGCTGTAAACAGAAGCTCCATGGGAGATGACTCAAGTTCAGCAGGAACAGATCAAACCAGACATTTTCAAATGTTATACTGAAGAAGCTAAAACAAATCACAGAAGTAACTTGAAATGTTTTTTGAAGTTCTTTCTAATTGCTTTCTTCTTTTTAGAACTACACTAACATATGGCAGTAATATGTTCAAAGTTGTTTGTGATCATGAAATCATTATTTGAAATGTTATTTTTGTAAGCTTAGCTGAACACTAATGAGGCAACTTACAAAAATAAAAATAAATGATAAAAATGGGGGGGGGGACCAAATCAGTAGCATAAAAATAGCTCCTGAAGAACTCAGCAGTATCAGATCAATTATGATACCTTAGGAAAAAGCAACAGCAGACAACCTTAATATAGAAAATCCCAGAACACAACAAATAAAACCTTCATTGTTGTAAATCAGGACTGTTAAACCACAAATTCAGTCATCTGAGAGGAGATACTATTTTTAAAACAGAAGCAAGATTTAACAGAAGGCTGTTCTAAATCAGGAGACTACCAATGAAATCCTGAGAATTATCAATTGAAGTGACTTAGACAAACATCCACTTTCTTCCAGTTGCACTCCTAATATCACAGGAAGTACAGAAAACAATCAAGAACCCATTTCAAAGCACTCCAAGGCTTTTTGCAGATGCCACTTACTTATGTTTCCATGAGATAGTATACAGGGGACACAACGAATGTAAACATCAGTTTTCAATTTCTGCTTATCAGGACAAAGCTGATTGTAAACATCTGCCCCAAAATGGGATTTTAAATAGAAACCCAAACAAGCTGCCTTCTCTGGCTGCAAAGCAAGCCTGCCCACAGATCTATGTGCTCTTAAAGAACAATGCAAAAAAGTGTTTTATTTCTGAAGGGGTCAACTTAAACTAGAGAGTAAAGGAAGAGTCTTGAAAATTAATCATAAAGAAAAATCTTGAGCCTTTGTCAAGCTGTAACCAGCTCAGTTTCAACAAAGGGAGGTAAGATTCTTTGTAAGGTATATTTGTTGTGGTCACTTTTGTCTCGTAGCATTATCAAACAAGTCAAACCATTTCTTAGAAGATCAGGATTGAGCCACTAGTATGCCTGTGCAATTTATTTAATTGTCCATAACAACAGCTTCCAAGTGAATTGATGTGAAATAGTACAGCTTCAACATCTTGCTTCAGGATTCTAAAGTTGGCCTTTAAATTTCCAGTAGGAAAGGGAGAAAGGAAGGTATGGTTCTCCTACAAGTTTCTGGCCCTTTCCCACAGCCCCTTTTAAAGTTTTGGTTCAGTGAGCGACTGCAGAAGAACAGGTATGCCATTTCTAATTGGAGTAAAGGGACAACATCCATAGTGTGAGATGTTCAAATGGGTAGCCATGTTGGTCTGACAATCACGCCCTGAATAAATCTTTGTTGGTCTTAAAGGAGCTACTGGAGTCTGATAGTATGTGATGGTGTTTTTTTAACAGAGTTCTGATATCTCTAATTTGAATGGGGACTTCTCTATAGGTATGGGTACAAACCATCTCATGAACCAAAATTTGGGCTGAATATGGGCTGGACTTCAAAGTGGGGGAAGATGTCTTCCCCAAATATTTGCTGGACTTTTGGATAGTTCAGAGCTGGCAATTTAAGCCTGATCAATCAACAGCTGATCAATGGAGCTGCTGAGCAATTACATTTAAATGACTGTGAGCCATTAAACCCTTTGGTTTCACCCTCCCCTTCAAAGCATCAGGAAGCAAAACCAATCCCTACCCCCTTTCTCTTGGCTGTGGCATACCACGTCCAGGAAAAAAGGAGAAAGAAAGCCCTTTCCCAGGTGATCCTCTACTTTCTCCTGGCCCTGGAGAGCCAGAAAGGGGGAACTAAACTCACCGGACTGGCTCAGTTTGGGCAGGACCCTTTTAGCTTAGTGCAGGGTTTGGTTAGTGTGCCTCTCCGAATACTGATCTGACCTGCCCTTTTAAGGTTTGTGTGTATCCTTACGTCCCTAAATGGCCATCTCTCAAGTGTATTAACACTAAGAGTGGTGAAACTGCACGTTGCTTTTTATCCCTGGTGACCCTGAATTAAAAAAAAAAAACTTAGCTACACCTCACTTGATTTCCATTTTGATATTTAGTGCTTTAAATTTTTCCTCTGAAATGTCTATGATTGATTCGCGGTGACCCTGCCTTTCCCCCACAAAATCCAAGACCGGGTATAACTTGCTACATTTGAGAAAACCGCTCCAAAAGTCCCAATATTAAGCGTAGATCTGTGTTTTGCTGAATTAACTTCCTCCACGCTTCCAGTGCTGATGCTGAGGTAGTGTGGTAGTCTGGCGCTGATTGTTCAGGGAGTTCAAAGACTGCTGGTTCCCAGTTGCCATTCCCTCACAACATTTATTTTTGCCCTCAGTTTTTAAGTTACTGTTATCTTGTCCAAAAGCCCACACTTCTATGTGCCGAGATTTGCATTTTGGATTGACTTTTTCCCCTCATTCTCTCTCCCTTACTCATTCAGGAAAAGAAAAACAAGCAGCCTCTGCTGCATTCCCCTCCTGCCCCGCCCCCCTGCTAAAGAACTAAAAAGGAGGAAAAGTGGGGTCAATATCCTGTGGAAACATCCAGCATCCTCCCATGGCATCTCTGACAATACTAGAGGGGCAATCTACACATCTTGAAAGTTAGGCCCATTTCTGGGCATTGTCACACACTACTGAAAAGAGCCTCTTGTGGCGTGGAGTCTGAAAGCTTTGACCATGAGGCTGGGAGTTCGATCCCAGCAGCCGGCTCAAGATTGACTCAGCCTTCCATCCTTCTGAGGTTGCTAAAATGAGGACCCAGCTTGCTGGGGGGGGGGGTAAATGGTAATGACTGGGGAAGGCACTGGCAAACCATCCCGTATTGAGTCTGTCATGAAAATGCTAGAGGGCATCACCCCAAGGCTCAGACATGACCCGGTGCTTGCACAGGGGATATCTTTACCTTTACCTTTTATTGAAAAGAAGTGTCCTCAGACAACCACAGCATTTTATTTATCTATTTATTAGATTTATTAGATTTTGTTAGTCACTATTTGCCCCAAGGGCAACTTACATTAAAACCATATAACAACATAAAAACAAATAACTCTTAAAATATTAACATTAAACTATGAAAATACGTGGCTAGTACCATACCACTAATTTTGGCATCCAAGTGTCTGAAAATGTGTGTGTGCAGGGACACTGGCCAGTCAGCACTTCCCAAGGTTTGCCTTTAATTGATCAGTTGCAAAGAAGAACAAGGCTCTTTAAAAACTGCATCATAGAGTGGATCTGAAGAAGCAATGTTTTTCAGAGCAGCATTACTCTTCCCAAACTCCCTCTTTGGGTTGTTATTAAGGAGACAGGGACCAAGAAAAGAACCAAGTTCCTCTCTGAATTGTGTCACTCTGGTAATCTAATTGGGTCTGCCGTATGTTTTCACAGCAGGTCCTAGCTGTCATGTGTGAAGCAGTTGTATACCTAGTGGCAGTGTATGGGGGCTGATTGTGTTGGCATGGATAAGTGTCATCATTACTTACAAACTGTTTGCAGGAGACGTAATTCAGTGTTCAGGTGTTAGTTGCAGGCCAGTTAAACCCAGGGGCTTTTTGCACCCCTTCAAAATAGCACAATGGTTGCCAATTGAAAACGCTACTGATTTGCTGTTTTGCACAACGTCGTCGACAATCTGCCACACACCTGAAACCAATCTGCAAAAAGCGCTTCCTTGTAGCGCTTTCAGGGAAATCCCCAAAAGTGGATTCACCCTCCGGAAAGCAATACACTCCTGCAACCAATCTGCAACACTAGCGAAAAAGACCTGTGCGTTAACATTGTTGCGGTTTCTACAAAGTCCCTCCCCCTGGCTCTCTTCTCTGATCTTCCGGCGAAGCGATTGCCATTTTTTTTTCTCCGAGCAAGCGGGGATAAACGCACCAGCGAGCCTCTTTCAGTTTAGAGGCTTCCCCGGCTTCAGTCCCTCCCCTTCAGTCACTAAGCACACTTCAGTCACTAAGCACACTACTAAGCAGTCACTTTATTTTGTACACATTCATTCAGCCGAAAATCGGGCCCGTGAGAGGGGGGGGGATTTTTTTTTTCACTCGGAGGGAGCGTGGCAACGATCAAACGACAGCTCAAACACACCAGGCAGCTGGATGGGTCTCTCCGTTGCAACGAATTAACACAGATTCGTTGCAATGGGTCTGTTTTTTTTTTTAAAAACCTTTCTTAAAGGGAAAGGGGCTGTTTGGGAGCATGTTAACGGCTGCCCATTGGCTGCTTGATGGCCAGGGGCGGGACGAGCTCGGCAATAGCGCTTCCTTTCTAGCGATTTCTGCCGAGACCGGAAGCCTGTGGGAAACGCTACAAAATGCAACTGGATTCCACTACAAAGGCAGGTATGCATAACGACGAATTCCACTATTTTGAATGGCGATTTTTCATTCAGTGACTAATTTGCTACAAAGATCCCGGTGCGTAAAGCCCCCCAGAATTGCCAACTGCTGAAATGGGGGAAAAAATCCCATTCTGACCTCCCTTAATGGAGGCTTGATGGAATTCGGTTTAAGGAATTACATTATTTACCTCCACACCATGAAAATCTTCAGCTGCCCATATCCACACATTCAGCTTTTTAAAAGAGACAAACCATTTCCCCCTCAGTCTCTTTGCAACTCTAGCCCATCACCAGCATGGTTGCTGCTGGACAAGCAAAACGTTTTAATACTAGGGACACAGTCCTAAGTGCATTCAGTACTACTGAGGTAATTGGAACTTATTTCTGAGTAAACATTATCAGGCAGTAGGTTGTCCGCCATGTTCATGGCTGCTCTTGAAATCCCATCAACCAGGTAATTTTTATATTTTCTCTAGGTTATGAAGTTATCCCTATGATAGAGAGTGGCCCATGCTCATGACTGTTGGGGGACTTCATTGGGTATAGTATTATAAAATTCACCTTTCAAAGCATCCATTTGTGCCAGGGGAGCTGATCTCTGTAGTCTGGAGATGAGCTGTAATTCTGAGGGATCTCCAGGTCCCACCTGGAGGTTGGCATCCTTAGATATGCTGCCTATAGATATGGAAGTTGCATATAGTTATTTTGACTAAAACTATAGACTTAGAGTCCATTAAATCTCTGGTCTCCAGGGACACAGCAGTTTTTAAAACTTCTTTTCTCACATTGTGTTTAAAATATTTGCTCTCTCCTTTTCACAGTCTTGAATCATAATTAGTTGAAAAACAAGGACCCTGAAGCAGTGAAATTTGGTATTCTGTAAGAAAAGGTTGTGAGCCAAGATCATATCAGTCTCCACATGTAAGTCGCCTTTGATACTGTCTGTGTAATTCTGTTATGTGTAATTACATCCCTGACTTGAGTCTGTGATTTAAAAGGATCAAACTACAGTATTTGGCTAGACTCTTAATGGGGTTTTTGTTATTGTCTAGATCAGGCCAAGTTAATAAAAGGTACTGGCTTGAAGACAGAATAGTTCAGTAAATTCCATCGGTACCTTCATTATTATTATATCAATATGAACTCTGAATAGTAAGAATACAATCCTATGCATGTTTACTCAGATGTAATTCTGTAGATTTCATTGAGCCTTTCACTTTATGATTAGGTTTTGAGCCTAAAGAAAGAATCTGAGCATACCTGAATCCCTGATTTGGAGGAGCACATAATGTGCACGTATTTTTAGGACTTGACTTCTGTCCAAGAATAAGCACAAAGGCCTCCTCTTCATAATACGGGCAGTGCTATTGAGCCTGTTTGGGAAACCCACATGTTTCCCCAGATGGCACACCCCTGGGATTGTTTCAGACTGGGGAAATGGCACAAGGGCTATTCTCCATGCAGTCTTGATCCTGGTCAGGCACCACATGTGCAGGAAATGAGGAAAATCTGCAACTCACATTATATTGTATCACATCTTACATTGGTGGGAACTCCAGACTCAACCTATGAACTCTATCATTTGTGAAGATGTACTGTTTGATTGTGTTTTGCATCATTCCTTCAGTGGGGTAAGCTCTCCATCATTTCCTTATGGTTAGTTAACTGGAAAGTGCTTTGAACTGATAGCTTTTGATTTAGAATTTCTTACAACAAAAATAGTCTCCTGTTCATGAGCAGCTTATTTTGTGTAGTTCACATGGAGTACATTGGGGGGAGCTATTGCATGATCAGTTTCTAATAATACATCTCTTTTGATATGCACACTTTTCACTCCATGCTTGGCAAGAATGGATTCACCTTGTCAAAAACAATAGTACGTAATTGCATCTTCAAAAGATATAGGTTAAAATTTCACCTCACTGAAGAGAGCACATAAGCACCTGTCTTATAGACCTTAAGGGGACAAAGATCATTCCATATTCTGTCCAGGGGTTCCCAACAAGATGCCTTTGAGTACTGTGGTGCCTTCTGATAGTTTTATAGCACACACAAAGGTTTTTTAAAAAGTGGATGGGGCCAGGTAGGGATTTTGCCCAGCAAAACTTCTGACTGGCCATTAGAGACTTGATTGGCTCTGACAATTTTTTAAAATGTTGCTTTGGCATCACCTGCCAGCACAGCACAAAGATCTTCACTGGGTGACTGAAGGTAAGCAGTGGTAGCCATTCTGTGGCTGGTTTTGCCTTCTGTGGCAGCCATTTTGTGACAGTTTGTGGCAACACTCCCCTGTAGGGTTGGGCGCTTTGGTGTCCGAAGTGGACATTCACGCCCAAAGCAGCCAGCGCCATGCCGGGGGGGGGGAGGCGCGGGAACCTGTGCGCCGGTAGATGCACACACACCAGCACACAGACACCCTCACCTCCCCACCCCTCCCTGTGGCGCAGCACTGGCTGCTTCAGGCATAAATGGCCACTTTGGATGCCGAAGCACCCAACCCTGTTAAGGTCCGATCAGACTATCCTGCTTGGAGCCAATCAGGGGCTTTGGCGGGCTGCCAGAAATGGATAAAAGTTCCTGAGCATGCCTGTTTTTCCTTGTTTGGTGTTTGGAGTTTGATGTTGAAGCTGCTAAATAAAAATAGCTGTTTTGAAGGATTGGAGTCTATGTGTACAGAATCCACAGACTTAATAAATGGAGCTCAGAGGGGGTGGGATTTGCAGCAGGGAAGAATCTGATAAGGGATCCACCCTCACAAAGCAGTCATTTTCTCTAGGGGAACTGATCTCTTTCATCTGGAGATTATATTTATTTATTTCATAGAATCATAGAATCATAGAACCATAGAGTTGGAAGGGACCTTTTGGGTCATCTAGTCCAACCCTCTGTACTATGCAGGACACCCACAACCCTATCGCTCATCTACTGTAACCTGCCACCCCCTTAAGCCTTCACAGAATCAGCCTCTACGGCAGATGGCTATCCAGTTTTAAAATTTCCAACCCACTACCTCCCGAGGAAGCCTGTTCCACTGAGAAACCACTCTGTCAGGAACTTCTTCCAGATATTTAGATGGAATTTCTTTTGAATTAATTTCATCCCATTGAGTCTGGTCCATCCCTCCAGGACAAGAGAGAACAACTCTGCTCCATCCTCTATATGGCAGCCTTTTAAATACTTGAAGATGGTTATCAAATCGCCTCTCAGTCAGTTGTCTCCTCTCCAGCTCCCCCAACCTTTCTTTATATGTATTGGTCTCCAAACCCCTCACCATCTTTGTTGCCCTCCTCTGAATGTGCTCCAGTTTGTCTACATCCCTCTTCAACTGGGGTGCCCAAAACTGAACACAGTATTCCAAGTGAGGCCAAACCAGAGCAGAGTAAAGTAGTACCATCACCTCCTGTGATCTGGACACAATACTCAGTTTGATACAGCCCAAAATCCCATTTACCTTTTTAGCCACCGAGTCATACTGTTGACTCATGTTCAATGTATGTTCTACTAAGACTCCTAGATCCTTTTTGCACATGCTACTGCCAAGACAAGTCTCTCATCCTATATTGGTGTATGGTTTTTCCTACCTAAATGCAGAACTTTACATTTGTCAATCTCCCCTTTTTATTTGGTCCTTTTGCAGGACAACTTGTTGGCAAATCAGTAACTTTGGGTCATATCACAAATTTTTGGGTCTCACAAATTTTTGTCCTTGCTGGCACCCAAAATCTGTTGCTCTGCCTTCCCTTATGGTAGGGCCACCTCAAGCTAATGCACTGATCCTTATCCATTGTTCCTCTATATATTTGTGAAACAGCCTTGAGGGTGGAACGGGTCCAACTGTCCAAGTTGGAATAGGGCCAATCAGGGTGCAGTCAGCAACGCTGGCTGAACCCTGATTGGCCCTGCCCCTGCAGCTCCCTCCCTCCCTGGACACTAGCCACATACCTCTCAGATGGGCCAGAGACAGAGAGACACACACAGAGCCCTGCCAGACCGAACATGAGCCCTCATTCCCTCCTATTGCTCCTGCTGCGAGGGAGGCACAGAGAGAGCTGCCCCAAGCTTCTGACAAAGACACAGAGGGAGTCACCCCTGCTGCGACAGAGGGAGGGAGACAGACATAGAGAGCTGGCTCCAAACTGCACACCAGACCTCCTTCCCTCCTAATTACCTGCTATGCCTTTGGCTGCGAGGCACACCAAGAGAGGCACACCAAGAGACACACAGCGAGAGGGAAAAAGAGATACCCACAGTGAGAGATCTGCACCCCCCCCCCCGGTGTCCCCTGGGTCCTAGCACCCATTGCATTTCTGCTTGCAATGGGCTTTTTTGCTAGTAACAATATAAATATCAACAGGTTATGGGCAACATTAATTCTTTATATGAGGAAATATCACTATGAAAGGCAAGAACCTGTACTAAAGGAGAGCCTAAGCTTATAATTTACCTTGGAGTCTTTTCTTTCTTTCTTTTAACAAGTGGGATTTGTGGATTTCTGAAAGTGCTTCTTAGTTGTCTGGAGATGGGTTTTCCCACCTCTAAATCTCAAGAGATTCTTTCAATTTTCTCTGATTAAATTGTCATCTTAATAAAATCTTGGCTAAGCATCAGAGTATCCTGGAAATTAATCTTTTTAGAGGATTATGGTAGATTTAAGCAGCACTGTTGGGTCCAAAGCTTCAACATTCCTTCCAAGCAGTAAGGAACTCTCTGGATTTTTGAAAAAGTCTTCTTACTATTGCTGTAGTGTTTTGAAAAGTCATAAAGAACACAAGTGAGTTGGTGTGGTATAGTGCCTGGACTAGGACCAGAGAGATTTGGGTTCAAATCTTTGCTCAGACATAAGACTCCTTGAGTGATCCTATGCCAGTTACTCACCTGACAGAGAGAGAAGGGCTGATAATATGGGGACAAATTCTTTGAGTAAATCCCAGGTGTTCCTTTGGGAGCAGTACAACTCTGCATTTCCCCCCATATTCTTTGAGTAAACACAGGAATGTCCAGAATGTATCTGAAGAACATTTTTCTCTAAAACAAACGTAAGGAGTATATTCCTCAGTTTAAAAATTTTAAAACAACAATGGCATCCATCCAGAGTCTGCAAGTAAATTCACTTAAATAAATGTATAAACCTGAGTTGCTTATACAGTATTTGAAATCCGTATAGGTGATTTTTCTGTAATGATGGATCACACTGTGCCAAACATTACGCCATACTGATTCTCGTTATATGCATTTTGTGATTCTTTCTTTTTTAATTCTCAGGCTTTAAGACCTTGATTGAACAGGAGAATATAGATGTGCAAACAGTTTATTTAAGTATACATTCAAAAGCTGAAAAACCTAACCCAGGCAACAGGACTGTGTATCCTTCCCCCCAGCTACAGTCTTTAAAAAAGATGCTAATCAACTGTGGTAATGAGCAAAAGGTTCTGGCCTGGAGTCCATCCTCCCATCAGTCTCCCTCCTTCTTTCTCAGAAGCAAGTATCTGACATTGTATCGGAAGCTCTAATGATGGTGATGAGACTTTGTACAGATGAAACTTTTCAGTCCAAGAAAATCCCCAGCACACACAAAACTGGGCACACCTCTCCTCCTATTGCATCCAGATGCTGCAATTTATCATTAGTTCTAGATTTTATTGTATTTACACAGGTAGCTAAAAGAGCTGTTTCTTCTTCAGTGGAGAATATGGTTTCCTATCCCTAAGCAAACTTACAACTGTATTTTTAATTAATTCTGGAGAAAAATAATGTGTCCCCAGGCCCCTCTACTTCAGGCAATGGAACTTTATATGCATTCACATGTTTTTTAAAATATATATGGTGTTTAGAAGTCCCATTAATTACCCTTGAGCTGTTACATGGCCCAGCCCTTTAAACACAATGCTGGTAGGCGATTGCCTAGGGACCAGCTTGCCTTCCTTAAAAGTCTTTTCAAGCATACCACACTTCTGTTCTTGAATTGGTTCAAAACAAAGGGAGAGGCTGGCTTTTTTTCACAGTGGTTTACTTTTCTTTGATCTTCAGAGGGATCTGGAGCATTAGGAGAAAAGTCACTTGAGTGCAGTGGATAAGATTTAGAATGCTAGAAATGTGTTTCCAAACAAGGCATTCTCATTGAGCTAGTTCTGTAGGGTTCTGTTCCAAAGAGTTTGCTTATTCACAAATTTGAAGTAGAACACAATACATTAAATGAACAAAACTGGTTAGCATAACTGAAGAACAAAGCCTGTCTTAAGCAACAAGTGAATAGGCTGCATTCTGTACTACAAAAGTAATCATATGTCAGTCAAACAACAAACAAACAAACAAAACCTTTATTGGCATATGTCAGTCATACAAGGCCATACTTTCATAGTACAATTCAAATAATTCAGAGTTAATTGCAGCCCTAATTAAATACAGTTTCAGTAGAATTAATTTCCAGTTAATTTAACCATATGTGTTGCTCAACTTTCTGGACCTATGCTACCACCCTAGTTTAGTGTCCATTAAAAGAAACTCTTTGGTGCATATTTGGTGGTTCGAATGGGGGAGCTTCACTGGAGTAAGTACAAGTGATGTCTGCATAAACATGCATAGGATCATGATTATTTGAATTTTCAGCGTGCTGTGTTTTAGTGGCAGACAAATAAGATGGGGGTAAAGTCACAGGAGGAAACATGGTCAGTGGCTGCTTTTTTGCCCTTATCCTTGAAAAATCCTAAGAAAAAAACATTCCACAACTTCCACAAGGAATTTATTTCAGTACCGAGTTTATAAAGTTTTTCAATGGATTCATATTTATTCTCAGTTATTGTTGTGATTGGAGAGCTGTCTTGAGGTTTAATTAGATAAAAAACTGGATGACACATTGAAAATGAGTCATATGAACAGCCAGAGATTATAACATATGAAATACTTATATTTGAAGCATTAAGCTGAATTAGTAGTCATCCTAGAGACCATAAGCATCAGTGTCTTGCTGTCATTCTAGAGTCTTTTCTATAAACATTTTCACGATTCCTAATAGTTTTCTTATGTATTGATATGATCAGGCACACAGATATTGAGAAAACATTCCCAGTCTCAGAATTCTTCTCCATATATAATGTATTTAGCTCCTCCACCCAACATATGGGGCAGCTTGAATGTGTAGGTTGTGCTGACAGATTACTATGTGAAAAGAAAACCCCATTTGTTACTTTGGAGCAGCTGTTTTTTGCTGAACTGTCAGCCTTTAGAAAACTGCAACTTTTCCTGATTGAAGCCAATTTCTAAATACTGTAATAATTGGTCTTACTCCAGCCATTAATCTATTGATCCCCCCAAGTCTATTTTTGAGTGAATAATAATAAAAACAACATCAGGAACAATTATAACTTTCCTGAGAACCTAGGAACTTAAAAATCATCAAATAATTTAATCTTTGAGTATGAAGCTATGCCCAAATGATAAATCTTGAATTACTGCTCCCAGAAGGATTTTGGCTTTTCCAGGGTTGCCTCTAGCTTAGATCCTTTGCTAGAGTCATATGGAACAGAGTTTTCTACATAACCTTTACATGTCTTTATTATACCTTGGAAATAAATTACATATATTCAGCAGAATTGGTGCAGACAACTGAATAGATAAATGAAGGATCCTTACAAAGAACAGTTCCATTAACCTTTGGATTCTCTATTCCAGCCTTTTTCAACATTTTTATCATTGATAAATATCATTATTCAGGTTTTGAGAAACCCCAGAAGTGGCACAATCATGCAGAATATGATTAGGAAGCATAGCTGTGCACACGCCCAGCTGGGGCCCCTCCCCAGGCCCATCATTGGCCATTTTGGGAGGGGTAGGTGAGTCAACATGACCATATACATCATCATATTACCTGATAAATGTTTAACAAATTTTAAAAACATATGAAAAATTAATTAACTCCCATTCAGGAAACCTTTCCAGGGCTGCCAAGAATCCCCTGGTTTCATGAAACCCTGGCTGAGAAAGCCTGCTCTAATTCCTATGATCTAGTGAGAACTAATTCTGTTCAAGAAGAACTCCATGGCAGAGCCTACTTGTTTGATCTCAAAAGCACATGTCCTTTCCAGACATTACAGGCAATATGTGCCAGGATGCCAGCAGCCCTCCACAAGTAATCTTTCTGATATATGCTGTCATCATGCTGTCTTACAGGGGCGATTCTCAGATTTTCATCTTCAGTATGTGCAGACCAGTACCCTGGAAAACAAAGATTTCATGTAGCATGTAAAGAGACTTGTATGTGCATGCTACATTTGCATGGTCCCTCTTTCAGGTGTTATTTATTTATTTAAAATATTTTTCTGTTACTTCTCCATCCAAGTAGGATCCCCAAAGTGGCAAACATTTCAGCATTAAAGTATTTCAGCACTAAAACAGCATGTAAAATAAAGTATATATAAAACATTTAAACAATTCAGTCAAAACATACAAATATAACAACACAACCATGGAGGAAGGGTGATAATCGTTATTGGGGGTTAACCAAATCAAACAAAAAAGTCTTCTCCCTCTGGCGGAAGACAACCGCAGAGGGAGATAGATGATTCACAACTGATGCCAGCCTTCTGCTAAATTGCAGGGTTTATTAAAGTATCTTTTTCTACCAATTTGAATTTTACATTAAGGAGCCCAGATAATACTTGTAGTAGTACTTGTAATGCAAGCAGGTATCCCCAGAGAATAAAAGCATGCATTTTTATTTTTCCAGTGGAAGTACCAGCTTGTTAAAAATAATTTCAGTTCAGTGACATGCTTTCCCTCTGTTTTTCTCAGAATACAGCAGTCATGGAGCATATTTGAAGGTCAATTGTTTTGTCACTGCACTTATAATAGCTCCCCTAAGGTACCCCTGACACAAAGCATTTCAATTGTTTTGGGGGTTCTGTAACCTTAAGCTTTTTGAAGGGAATGTTTTTGATACTTATCAAGAAAGATGCATCAAGGGGAAGCTGGCTTATTTCTGTCTTCTGGCATTCCTTCACTGGGAAAACGTTACTGTCTGATTAGCAAGGGCAGGTAATCTGGTGATCCTTATCTGCTAATCAAGGTAGGCAAAAACCTTTCAACCAAACCACAGAGTTCCAAGACTCTTTTTTTCCTCCCCCTCCTCAGGGTCAGAGAAGGAAAGAAATTAAGAGTCCTGTGGCACCTTTAAGACCAACAAAGTTTTATTCAAGGTATGTGAATGAACACTTCTTCAGATGCAATGAAACAGAAATTACCAATTCATACATATAGATAGAGGCTGAACAGCAAATTAGCATAAACATAATAGTAGGTGTTTAACAGATGTAAGGGCCAAACTAGAATAACTACTTAGTTTATATTGTCACCATTTGTTTAATTCCAAGGGAAAACATGGTGAAGGAAATAGAGATGAAAGTAGTAAATGAAAGAGACAAAAAGCAAAAACAATTTAATTCTTTAGGTTCTTTCTGCACACAGAATTTTCACTTCACATCACAATAGATAAGTATTTATTTTCGAAATAAGTTTCATTTGGGTCTCCCTTTTACATAAATGTACATAGAATTACATCAAAATTGTTCTTGAATACAAGTTACAAGTGCTGTTAGCCAAATAATATACAGAATATGGTCTTTAAGGGTTCTGAAGTAAAACTGGGCCTTCTGGAATATTCTGAGGTAAACACCTTTCTGCTCAGGGGGGCTCTGAGGGAAAGCTGCAAGGAAGATTCACACAGTGACACTTGTTGATTTGGATCCTGGGGTAAATAAAAGGGTGAGGTTAGAGCTCTAGTGCTCGAAATTTGAGACAGAACTCTTTAAGGAGTGCTGGACAACATAATTTCATTGCTTGATAACAGCTTTGTTTTGTCTCTCAAATTTTTAAAGCACTGTTATTATGAAGTCTCACAGAAACTTGTGAGACAGATCAGTGCAGCTAACTGAAGCCTCATTGCTTGCAGTGGGACTTAATCCAAATGTACTTTAGTTGCATGGGGGCCAATGGGTAAAATTCCTTCTGGTACATGATAAAGATTTCCTGGCCTAAGGTCTGCTCAACATTACTATTTACCCTTAAAATAGCCTCTCTTTGTTGTGGCCAGCACACACATGTTTATTGTTAAACAGACACAAACCAGACCCCTAGCATGGAGAAAAAGACCACCCAATACAATGATTTAGACACAGAATATATATTTTTTTCTGTCAGTGCACTTCTATTTAAAGTTCTGTCATTTTTGCAGTCTGTTTGCGAGAGTTTGCTCAGTCCGCTTGAAAATCAAACTCTCAAATTTTCTGACGTTTTCAGGGGCAATCTGGAGCCACATAGGATCTTGCACTGCCCATTGCTCATTTAAAGGTTACAGCAGTTAAATTCCACCCAGGATGCTCTACTCAGTAGAAGAAAAAATGAGTGGGGACATTGATAAATCCCAGTTTAAAATGACATTAGCTTTGCTCTCATGCAGGCTTTCTCAACTTTTTTGCCATTGCTAAACCCCCGAAACATTCGTCAAGCTTCGAGAAATCCCCAAAGTGGTGTGATTTTGCAGAATATGGTTGGGAAGCAGAGCTGTGGCCATGCCCACCAGGGCCTCGTCCTCTTCCTGCCCCCTATAGGCCCACACACACACACACACACAAGCAGGAAAGCCCATTGTATCAAAAAATAGAACCCCTAGGGTGCCACTTCTAAGTTACCATTACGAAGCTGTGTTACTCTACTAACCACACAGTGCCAGCAAGACTAAACACCTGCGGTCAGAATACAAAATTATTGTAAAACTGTATCTGAGATATGTGGTGTTGATTTTTGTTTAAAATTCAAGTACAACCATGCGGACTACAATAAGTAGGTTCAGCCGTCACATGAAACTGTGGTTTAACTATGGTTTGTTTGTAAAACCAGGATCCAATTCACATATAATCATGCAAATCCTGGTTTGCCACAACAAATGTTGACTTCATTGCCTTCTTTCTGTAGCCTGGAAATTACAATTAATTGCAATTAATATGTATATCAGCTTCAGATTGTATCTTCAAATTCTGTCTTGGCAGACTCTAATTCAACATATTCTATGGATTTGGTTGCACTAGCCATAGTTAGTTCATAGTTAATTAAACTGTGGTTTCACACAATGTCTGCATTGAGCATATGGTAGCTATGTTGATTGTACAAAGGTGGAAGTCAAAGGGACATACCTCCTAGAAACAGATATGAACTGGAGGAACTGAGCCTGCCTCTGCCATTTTGGCTCAATGTACATATAACGCAAATGATAAAGAGCAGAAAGACTAGGACTGTGGGTCTGAATCACACTCAGAACTTTTAATTTGGAAGTGCCATTCTATCACCTGTGTTAAAAGGAATAGCGCTGGAACACAAGCATTCTACTGCCAATGCTATTCAGTCAGGAGTGTGTGCAGCCCCTGGCTCTGAAGACTGTTGGTGCTACATCTTTTGACAGGGTCCTAGGCTGAAACTTAAGCACAGTACAGAGCTTCAAGTGATATCCTGGCACAACTGGTAAAAGGTCTGGAGGGGAAAGTGTACTCGCTTGTGGGGGGGGGGGAGTGCAATTTCCCTGTAGCCAACTAGCAGAAAGAAAAAGGGAAGTTCTGGGGCTGGCTGCCAAAAAATAATTGCTCAGTGTAAACACTTGAAGGCATCTTTAGAATGTCCTTATTGTAGAGAGTACTAAAGCTTTTGTATTCTGGAAGGTTTCAAGCCAGCAGCTGTCTAGCAGCCAGCTATGGTAGGGAGACTTTTTCATGTGAATGTTTAGTACAAAGAAAAATACAAGCAAGCTGACCCGAAAGACTGGAATTTCAGCTCCCCACCCCATCCCACCCCACCTCCTTGGATTTCTTCCTCTCTCCGTCTCCCTCTGCAAGCCCTTTAAACCAGAGATTATTGGGTCAGTGACTCTCTTTATCCTTCTCAAGCCAGTGTCCTATTGAGCTGCAGCTACTGAAGGAATATTGTTACCTGTAAGTACTATTCTCTACTTCTCCCCCTTTCCTATCAAGCTGATTTTTGCATAAATGGAGTGGGACAGAGATTGAGCTTGCTTGCACTAAGTAATAGTTTCTAGTCAATGTTGTGGGGCAGTGAGCCTGCAGTGTTTTTTTTCTCTATAGAAAATGGGACAATTTCCTTGGAAAACAGTAGATTTAATTGCAAAAATAGATTAGATTATGCTTCAAAGATGAAAAGCATACAGTTAAGGAATTTGTTGTACTGCATCATTTATTTTCTTGATTGCATTAATTTATCTACTAATAAGGAAAAATCTTGTTCAGACAAAAGTCTCTTCAGTTACTCATGATTTCAATGCAGCAGTCTCATGTGTCTGTTACAACTTCAGTTTCTTTGTGGAAGACTGAAGACAAAGTACTGATGCTTCTTCCAATCATACCAGATACGCAGTACCTGAATATTTGAAACTTGGAGCAGAGCTGCGTCTGATAGTATTTTTGTTTATTAAGATTTCAAAAAATGTGACTTTCAGGAATGACGAGTTATCTTTACTGGGAGCTATAACCTTTTGGATGTGATCATTTGAACTGATTGAGTTTGTCCTGTTGGAATCCCTGTGGAAAGGGGGGAAATGGATACATTTGGTTAAAACAGGTTTTTTTAAAGAGAAATAAAATGTTTGTATAAACAAAAACAGATTGTTTTTTCTAAGATTTACAGCCAGTCCTAGAAGTAGTATCACTAAGTTTATTTTAACAGAACTCAGTTCTTTGAAATGAAAACTGAACAACATGAAATGAGTTTAAGATGCCCAGTCTCCTTAGCATAGTCAAATTTCCACTGGTCATTAAACAAAGTGTGGGCTATGGTGCTTGACCTCTGATTGGCTTTAGTGGGACTTTGTCAGTCTAACAGTGCACAGGTCTGCCACTAAGAATTGTAAACTGCTTTCTCATTCAGAAAAAGTAGAGATTCCTGATAGCTAGCATTGATAGCCCATATGGTGTTGTATTAGGGCAGGTTTTTTTGACAGCCCTGGAAGGGTTTCATGAATGGATGGGAGTTAATTAATTTTTTTATAATTTTAAAAAATGTATTAAACTTTTATTGGGTGATATGACTATATGTGGTCATGTTGCCCCCCTCCCCGCCATAGCCAATTATGGGCCTTGAGGGGGTGGGAAGGGGAGGGGCCCCAGGCAGGAATGTACACAGCTATGCTTCCCAACCATGTTCTGCAGAATTGTGCCACTTCTGAGGTTTCTCGATGCCTAAAGAATGTTTCAGGTGTTTCTCAATGGTAAAAAAGTTGATAAAGGCTGTATTAGGGCGTCCAAAGAAATCATAGTTTTATCAGCATTCCTCTCAGCCATGAAGCTCATTGGTTATGTTGAGCTAGTATTTTAATCTGTCTCTGTCTCTGCAACCAGGCTGCTTCTCATGGTAGCTGGAAGATAGAAATGTTTAGATAGATAACTACTGTGTCCTAATTCTCCCCTCTACTATAGGTCATTTGTGTTCAAAATTCAAGGAGTCTTCCTAAAATATTTTCAGTTGCTCGTTTTGAAAAGAAGAAATTAGAATCTTTCTGTGATGTATTGCAGAAAGCAATGAAGCCACCAAACGTAGTATGAGATCTGTGGCTTGCAGGGGCCATCTGGGGTTCAAATATGTCACAGTGCATGAGATGTACAAGGCCTGTTCAATTTATTATTTCTCTATAAAGTATGAACTGGTGCCTAAATTTGTTCTTCTGTTCTAAGTTTTACAGATTCTGAAAGAACACAAATCAAAATTTAATTGGTTAGGCAAAACTTTTGTTTGTAATATGCTGCTGGATTTTTGCCACTGGATTTTTTGCTTTGTTTATAATATGTTTCCACTCTTGGTGATTGGTGGCAGTAGTTTTGGCCATGTAGATAGTCAATTGCTGGTTTCTGAGGTCTTCCTCGATCTGTTTGAGCCATGTTTTCTTTGGCGCCAGTCGCTGGATCTTCCATTCAGTTGGTTGTTCTCACCAGAGGAGTTTATGAGGCAGTCCGCTGGTGTTCATTCTGCAGACATGGCCAAACCATTGCAGTCTGCACTTTTGGATTTGTTCTTTAATTTGCGGATGTTGTCAAATTTTGTCCCAATTGTCTCATTTTGATTATGATCACATAGAGCAGGAGTAGTCAAACTGCGCTCCTCCAGATGTCCATGGACTACAATTCCCCTGTGACTACAATTCCCCAATGTGCCCCTGCAAGCCCCTAGTTTTGAGAGAGATGTTTGTCTTCTTCCAGAGGCACCATTTAAGTGTGGCAAATGTTGATGTTATTTGGCCAATCCTATTGTTGGCTTCAGTGACAGATGACACTTTCTTTTCTTGCACCAATGAGCCTAAGTATTTAAATTCTTTGACTTGCTCAATTTGGCCTCCATTGAGGTATACATTTGTTGGTGATCCATCTGTGGTTATAACATTGGTTTTGTCCACATTTATTTATTTACAAGCAACAAAGCCCGTTGTATATAACAATACAATGGGTGCTAACCCACCCACTCTCTGCGGCCTCAAGGGACGTTTTGCAGGCCAAAGGGGGGAACACTAGCAGGTACCCATCTCTTCTGGCTGCCACCTGCAAAATGCCTGCTGAAGCCTACAGAGACCTCATTGGGCATTTTGTGAGATGGGGTGGGAAGTGCCAGTGGGGACGCATCTCCTCCTGCTGCCACCCACAAAATGCCTGTTGAAACCTGCAGAAGCTTCAGTGGACATTTTGTGGGGTGGAGGGAAACGTCAGTGGGGACCCTATCCCTCCCATCACAACCTGCAAAACGCCCATCGAAACATACATTAAATAATAAGTTAAACACATATTAAGACTTGCTCCCATTAATAGATGAGAGGCACCGCTTGTGATAGAGACTAGTCCCTGTTGCTCCTTGTCACTAACTTTCTGAGTTCTCCATTAACTCAAAGTGTGCAAGGATGACTCCCTGCTAGGTCAACAGATTGGTGGCATGCACCCCTGGGGTCTTTATGTGAAGGGCATTTACAATGAAGCTTTCTGGGATGGCCAGAGCATTGCACTACAGACTTATGAAACATCCAAGTTTTCAGCTGGACTTGATGTCATGAATCTCATGATGTCATTTCCTCACCCAGACACTTCTCCTGCTGGTCCGGTAAGCTGGATCGTCTACTAGTGACAGCCCTCCCATCATAAGTAGGCCCTTGGCAACCTTACTCGCTGGCCTTCCTTTTCCCAACTTAGCTGTCTTATCAGTGAGCAGAGCTGGCAAAAATGCCTTCTCTACAGCAAGGTAAGCAATCACAAAGGATCTGGTGGCCCTTTGTTCAGCTAAGCAGAAAATGTCTTAATGGGCAACATTATAGAGCCTTTAGAAACTCTTTAATGAAAAGTTTTAGTGAGCCCGCAGTTGCTGTTCCTGTAATACTTGTGGCAGCCTTTGAACAGGATTTTAAAATTTGGCTGTGAAGTAAGAAGGCAAACCATCGCCTCTGCCTTGCCTCTGATTCCTCTGATAAATGTAATTGTGTGATCAGTTGAAGCTGCTACAGGCAAGATAAAGTTTCTTTCATTAGGACTGCATCTGCCCCTCTAGGAAAAGCAAGCAACATGTGACCTGCTAATGTTTTTGAAAAGTTCAAATGTGTACATACTTAGAGGAGGGCCCTAGGAGTAGTGCACATATTGCGCATTGTACTGTGTTTAGGTGTTTGTCTTTGCATATATATGTGTCATAGTTTTCTCTTTGCTTCTTTCTTTCATTTTTGCATTAAAATATTGTTATACAAAATAGAGATTTCTTTTAACAGTAGATGCAGCATACAGTAGTCCTGGAGTTATTGCATAACTAAAATAACAATAAGATACACGCTCCCATCTTCACCAATTGTCATTCTCAAATGGTTCACTAACACTTTTATCAATGTCAGAGGTAAACAAACAATGTTCCCCGTAAGGAGCAGTTGTTGCACACTTTGCAAGATGGATTGTGAGAATGCCAGTAGTTAATATTTAGGAGCCATGTTTTGTACAAATTTCTGTAGTGACCATTCTTGACATACTATCTTTATATACTTACAAGTTTTGAGCCTGTTTATAATCACTGTATTCCAAACTTTATGCCTCCATTGTCTAATTAACTGGATTTTTCGCTTGTCCATATCTGAGTTAGTATAATTCTGATGGCAGCAATTAAATATGATTTTTTTTCAATCCAAGAGGGATTTCAAAGGTATAACTCAATATATTCAGTATCTCTTTGTGCATTAAATTTTACAACTTCTTTATCTAAACACAAATTCACCATAGGTGAAAAAATACTTTTTTCTTTGCTGCATTTCCAACTTAAATCTGATACTCCTGAAATTTTAGCTACCCTGACTAGAGTCAAATGCCATCTATAATACATTTTTGAACAGTTTTCTTTAACTCCTGTATTTAAGAGCTGGGGGAAGATCTTTGTAATGTCCTTAAAGGCTTTCCCCTAATTTTCAGCAGGGAATACATAAATCTAAGTTTATTCCAGTTTCTATCTGTAATCGTTTTTGGAAAGATTAAAATGTTTTAGTTTGCCATATCCACACATTCAACTAAATAAATATTCTGTTAGTCTCTAAGGTGGACTGCTTCGTATTTACTTTGGGAAGGGAATCTGTTCTGGGCAGGATTAATGAATGCGAGGCCTAATGTCAGCACAGAGAAAGGCCTTAGTGAATGTAATCAGACTGGACAGACAGATCCAAAAAGCCAAGACTACAATCCATGTAATACCTTTTATTTGGACCAGATCAATAACACAGAATCATGTGCAAGCTTTTGAGATCTCCAGAACCCATCTTCAAACCAGATGTGACAAAAATAATAGAAAACAAAAAAGCAGATTTATGAGAGCATTATAATCTTAAAATGTTCTCATTGTTCCAGGGCCTGATGAAATTTCTGGCAGGCTGAGTAGAATCAGGTTTCAGGATTCCACTGGCCAGACGGAATCTTACTTTCTAGACTGGTTAGCCCAGTTAGGTCTCCATGTTTGGGAAATAACCAGGAGTTGGGTGATGGTGTCAGAGCATGCTGGATAAAGAGCTGTGCAAATAAACTGTTGAGATAAGCCCCTGCTTCGATAACATCTATTGTGCTGATCTTTCTAAGATATTAAAAACTGCTGGAGGATCCAACCACTCCTTTTCTTCAACACTGCCAACACATAAAATGCATGCATGCTCATTTACACTCTGAAGCAGAATCACTTTTCAAAGGCAGCATTTCATTTCTTGTGATCCATGCAATATCCATGCAGGTTTATGGATTCTGGGCTTTTTGTTCAAGTGCACTGCAGTATGGAGGATGTTAAATAGGGTTGCCAAATGTAAGAAAATGGGGAGCTGAAGATTTTTCGCAGCATGGAAGTGAAGCACATATTTGCTGCAGATCGATCTGATAGTAAAGTCAGAGGCCCAGTTTAAAACTGGCATCACTTTGTGCCCACCCAATACAACAATAATGGGGATCCTTTTTGAGAACTGAGCTCTTAAGTGCCTTCCTCCCACCCTTAAACCAGAATCTAGTAGGTATAGGCTTATTCAAAATTACTTAGCGTTTTAGTGCTTTTCTCCCTCCACTGTTCTTCCTTTTACATCATGGGGCTGTTTGTTTAGATTTTAAGATTCTGAAGTAGATTGTTCTTCTGAATGCTGCCATGCTTTATTCTTTAAACAACTCTGACAACTTTTAAAATGAGTTTTTTTAATGATCATATTGAATCTCAGATTGTTCTGTAATTAACTTTTGCAGCTGAAAAAGTTCCCCACTGCTAAAACACCCTTTTCAGGGCCCTCCCTTCCCCAATCATTAATGTAGCAGAGAGATTTAAAAGCTGCAGACAACTGTTGGGGGATTGCTTAGAAAATGCGACAACAACTGGCCTGCTTCCTGGGTTATTCCTCAGTGAATAAGACTTAAAGACTCTTAAATTACATAATTGTAAGCAAATTCTGCTCTGCACTGCTTGCCAGAACTTCTGCTTTTTGTGATACATTATTGCCAAATCATATTTAGAGGCTTTTTGGGTTGCTTTGCACCAAGCAGGCTGGAAACAATCTGTCCTCACAAGTCCCACCTACCCTTGTAAACAGGTGTGTATATCCTGTGATGCCATCAGCCAATTGCAGCTCTTTTGTAAATATGAAGACCACCCATGAATACATGTTCTTCCTCTCCATGTTGGAGGAAAGTACCGTGTTTCCCCCAAAATAAGACACTGTCTTATATTTATTTTTCCTCAAGAAGACACACTATGGCTAGATTTCAAGGAGTGTCTTATTGGTATTTAGAAAAGTCAATGCCATCAACATTGTTTGTGGGGGGGGGAGAGAGAGAGAGACTGGGGCAGCCAGCACCTTGGCGTGGAGGGGCGGAGTGCTGATGCTGGCAGCGTGCCAGCCGACACCCGCCCACAGAGCTCTGCGTGTTGGTGCCACCTCTGCCCCTCCCACCAGGAAACCAACCCCCAAAAGGGCCACGGGAAGGAAGTGGGTGCACAGAGGGGGAAGGGGGAGAGAAAAGCAGAGTGGGAGTGGAAATGTGCTGGGCTCTGGAGGAGCTTCCCTTTGTCTTCTCTTGGCTGGGCTTTTCTGCCCTGTCCTTTGAAGAGAGGAGAAAGAAACACCCCCCAGGGCGGGGGTGTCAGAGCGGATTCCCAGCCCCGCGGCTGGGGGAAAGAGACCCATAGTGCTGAGTAAAACAGCAGCCACAGCTTTACTTCTATGGTATATATTGTGCAAACACTTAGAAATCCTGCTAAGGTTTATTTTATGGGTATGTCTTATTTTCGGGGAAACACGGTATTGTCAAGCTGTAGCCAACGTATGGTGTTTGTGGGGTTTTCAAGGCAAGGGATGAACAGAGGTGATTTGTGATTGTCTGCTACTGTGTAGTAGACCTGGGGCTATTATGCACGTAAAGGTTTTCACTGAAGTCAGCATACCGACTCTTTTAAATTTTCCTTTTTTTAAATGGTTGAGTTTATGCCTGTGCTCTGATACTCCATTATTTTTTTTCTGCATATGATTATGCATTTGGATTATTCATGACGGCAAATCCTTAAGTGGGGGGGGCATTTCCTCCTTTGTGCTAGATGCTTATTGGCAGGCCATGGTCAGCTGCAATGTCACTTGACCACCACTATGTCACTTGCTGCTGGTAGGGCATTATGGGAATTGCAGTTCATGGATATGGAGACCTCAACAAGAAATTTCCATGGAGGCACACAGTTTTTTGAATGCCAACATTACAACCTTTCCCCCTTCAGAGGTAGGCCTTTCCTCATAGAGAGTGGATTGAAATGCTTGCAAATGCCTCTGAGGGAATGAATAAATGAATTTCTGCTGGTGTAATGTTATAATAGCAGAGGTGGGAGGGTCAGTGCTGAAAAAGGGATGCCTTGAGTTCCCATTGGTGGACACGGGACCAGGGGCTGTCTGTTCCTCCCTTGGCATATGATGGCACAGGGGAGGTGACCAAAAATACACTAACATTTACGTATGAGAAAATAGGTGTCTTTGGCACTGCCATAAAACAAAATTTGTGGTAAAGCTAATTTAAAATACTGTGCTGAAAAAGACATAGTTGCCGCTATGTGAAATCAAAAATACTACAGTGGGTTTTCAGTGGTGAAAATGACACTACATGTAGAATTTTTTTTAAGTCTTTTTTTTCAAGGCTTTTTTGTGATGTTTCCTGCTGTGCATAATTGCCCCTGGACTTCCATGTTGGTCTTCCATCTTAATACTAATGAAGGATGTTCAGCTTCTGGGATCTAATGAGACTTGGTTAGCCTAAGCCATCCATGTCTCTGTTCGTACCTTACAATAAATTGCTGTATTATGGTTTGTTTGTTTGTTTGTTTGTTTGTTTGTTTGTTTGTTTGTTTGTTTCTTTCTTTCTTTCTTTCTTTCTTTCTTTCTTTCTTTCTTTCTTTCTTTCTTTCTTTCTTTCTTTCTTTCTTTCTTTCTTTCTTTCTTTCTTTCTTTCTTTCTTTCTTTCTTTCTTTCTTTCTTTCTTTCTTTCTTAGATTTTTATACCACCCGCCCATATGGACCTGGGCGGTTTACATGGAAAGTTGTGGAATGCATAGAATATCATGTCACAACACAACATATCAGTAACAATTCTAACAGTATATATCAGTTTACCAGATTGCCAGAATTAATCCATTGAACAATTTTCAATAGAACAACTTTAACAGAACCTCTATGGAGATCAGAATCACTCAGTTTATGGAGGGTCTGACTTGAGGGGGAATCATCATCAGATGCCTTTTGGTCAGATTAACCTCAGTCAAATGCCTGGTGGAGGAGCTCCTTTTGCAGGCCCTGTGGAATTCTGGGAGTTTGACCAGGGCCCTTATCTCTTCATGAAACTCATTCCACGAGGTGGGGGCCATTACAGAGAACGCTCTGGCCAGTTTTGTGTAGTGGTTAGGAGTGCGGATTTCTGATCTGGAAAGTCATGTTCGATTCTGCACTCCTCTACACACAATTACCAAAACCTTTAGCCTAATTCAGAATTCAATTAGGAGCCAGTTGAGTTGTTGGAGTACTGGCCAGATGTGGGATCTCCATGGTGTATTTATGAAGATCTTGACAGTGGTATTCTGAACCAATTGTAGTTTCTGGATCAAGGATAATAGTCAGCCTGCATAGAGCGAGTTGCAGAAATCCAGTCTAGAGGTGACTATTGCGTGAATTACTGTGGCTAGGAATTCTGGGACCAAGTAGGGTGCTAGTAGCTTGTCTTGGCGTAGGTGGTAGAAGGTCTGCTGCACTACTCTCATGACCTGCAACTCCATCTTACATTTATTTCCTTGCCATTCTTCTTTCATAAGATTCAGTGTGGCATAATAGAGTTCCCACTGAGGCATTGATTCATAACTATTACCCTCAGCAAGGACATACCATAAGAAGAGCCCAGCTGGTTCAGACCAATGGTTGATCTAACTTAGCATCTCGTTTCATACATGGTTGACTAGTTGCCTGGAAGTCAATAAACAGGCCACAAAGGCTAAAACCATCGCCAAATGTTGCCTTACAGCACTGGTATGCAGAAGGAGGTGAAATTGGTATAAGCATCTTTCAGTTATATTTCGTTAACATTTAAAAGTGATCAGTGGCTTAAATCCACCAGTTATCATCCATGGGCAGGAGGATTTCCACTCAGCACAACTTTCTCCCTCCCAGTTCCTGAAAGGTCTCTAAATCTTATTCCCAAATGATAAAGAATTTCAGAAACAGGCTTGTGGGTACATTTTGGGCTGCTGCACAAGGTAGGAGTCAAAGTGAGTACGACTGGGTGGGACTTTTCCCGCGCAAGGCTTCCTGTTGGCCATTGGAGATGTAATTGGCTGTGTAGATTGTTAAAAACATTGCTCTGGCAGCACTGCTATCACAACGCAAGGATCTTCTCTCTGTGACTGAAGGTAAGCTGAGGCAGCGATTGTGTGGCAGCCATTTTGTGACTGCGTTCACTGTGCTGTTTCAGAATTCCAAAGGTGCCCACAGGCTCAAAAAGTTTGGAGACATTTATTTAAGCCAACATCTCAAAATATAAATATTTATTTTTAGAAATCTTTAGATCTTGAAGCAGATATTGTAGCACTTAACTTTAGACCTAAGATAGTTACATAAAATTAAAGACTTTCTGGGGGAGGGGGTCTCCAAGTCTTTTTACTTACCCAAAAGGACATTTTCTTATTTTTTGTTTTTTTTCTATTACAGCATATGCATTCTCGAGTACCACACTTTTCATTGAGAACTGTACTTTAATTATTAATTTAAGCATCAAGTAGGAATTGTAAATAGGAAATGAAGCAAGGCCTGTGAAGTGCCCAGCTGCCAACCCATGACTAATTAGGATGCTATGTGAAGTTTGTCTTAAAGAGAAAAGAGGCATTGGTCTGACTGCATATAAAACTTTAGTGTGGGATCAAAGCACTGTGGCTGCCTCACTATTTTATAATTAAAGACACCCCAAGGCTTTCAAAGGATATTTATTTCAGTTGTTAGCTGAGTGAGTGATTTGTAAGGATTTACAGGAAATGGTCTCCTTATTCCTACCATTGACTAAAACCACAAAGATACTTGTCCTTTTACAACCTGGATTTAAATACAGGAAGCATGATTTCCTCATCATGGTTGCTTGTAATTTTTCTGAGAGATTGTTCATCACCAGACTATCAGAATTTCCTATGATGACCTGCGTGTCTAAATATATGCCACGGCAGATAAAATGCCACAAATACATTTTGTGTAGCAGTCAGAGTCATCCCAAACATAACACTTTTGCTGTAGTAAAAAAGTAGCTCAGACCCTCACTGTGCATTCATTAAATGGCAAGATAATCATGCAGCATGCTTATTTGACTTGTCTCTACTATGTCTGAAAAGTTTTCTGTTACAGGCAATCAGAAATGGGCAATGATTTATTGTTAGGGCTGCTGTGGGTAGCTTACTGCTTGTTGAAGTATATGTTATAAAACTTGAAATGGGACAGCTATCATGCAGTTTCCCATTCACCTTTGTAACGTGTATTACAACTGACCTCTCATTCTAGAATCATTACACAATGTGCCTCTCCTTCCCCAATCATGCCACATCACTGACTCATGGAGAAATGCTCAGAGACATGAGGAGAGGTGGTAAATTGTATTACACGTTATGGAATGGGAAGGGTATGAGACACTAGGCTACCTTTCTAATGTGCATGCCTATGGGGTTTTATGTGGTTGTGTGCTGATAACATGTTTGCTAATTTTAATTATTTTAGGTTTCTGTTTTCTGAGACACCTTGAGCAGAACTCTGAAGAGGCAGTATGTCAATGTTTAAAATAAATACATAAACGTAGTTTCACTCCTTTCTTCAGATATCTGAAGAACACTTTAAGACTCCAGAGGCTCAACACAAAATTGTCAATATGTTTCATTAATCCAGGAGCCAGAACCCACCTAAACAGGGTTTTTATCTGGCCTAGGAGCAACTGGGGTGGGGTGGGGGTAGGGAAACCAGTCCAAATGTGGACAGGAAGGTTAGGGTATTTATTATCCCCCTGCTGAAATCTCTCTTGCCAAATGCAAGAAGAATGCCAGGGATTGCCCAACCCACAGTTGGCAACCATAAGGGGCAAGGAGGGCAGGTTTGGCCCTGAGCTCTGCTGAGGAAAAGTGTGGGTCAGTGATAATATATCTCCAGTACTTAGCATTACATTTTATGACACACATGGCATGGCCTGACCAAATAACCTTTACATCAAATCCAGCCCTCATAACAAATTAGTTTGACATCTCTAGATTAATCAGTAGCGCCATTGGTAGCCACGCAGCTTTTGGAACATGGCTGAAGGTTGAATATGCTGATTGGTATTCCTAAACTCAAGTATTCAGTATGTCAGTTTTGTTTCTTCCCAAGACTATAGAATGTCTGCTACTCCCTGAGTTCTGGCCAGATGTGCTGCAGTAGTGGGCAAGTAATTTTATGGATTTATATGGAAAGTTAGGCATGATGGACTTTGAACTCTCTTCCACTATATGGTTCCAGAAAAATAGTATTTAGAATTGGGTGCAATCCTGGAAAATGGAAGTTTGTTGGATTTGTGGGTGGTCGTGGGTGGGTGGGATGTCATGAACCCAGAAGCCCAAACTTGCACAGACTGTGTTCTTGAACATTTGGGTTCATTTGAGTTCATTAATTGTTTAGCTATTTCCTGAGGTGCTATACATTCACATATGGCCATGAGGGTCTACAAGCTTGGAGGGGCCTGGATGGGGGTATAGCTCCCAACATACTCCCAGGGTCAGGTGCTCTGACTTCCCACCTATCTACCTACCAACTTAACCAACTTTCTACCTGCCTACCTAACCAACTATCTACCTACCTACGTAACCAACTATCTACCTGCCCACCTATACCACCATTTATCCACCTGTCTAACATCTACTGAGCACAGCTACCTATGAGCACCAGACCCAGGGCCCAGAAAATACGGTAACAGTTACAGTACATCCTGGACCCTTCAAGCTTGTAGACCCTCCTGTTCACCCCCCACTCTGCAAGCAGGCCCTCTAGATCCACCATGCGGAGGACACAGCAGTCCCTGTCCCATTGTAATGGAACTTTCCCATTGGGAGGAATCACCCACTGGGAAGAGTCCCTCTGTTGTAGGAGAAGGGGTGAGCCTCCCCACTCCACAATGCACGCCCCTCATCCGCACCCTACCCCTCACTCGACACCGACAGTGCATTTGCCCTCTACCACTCATTTTGTTGGGGGAAACAGAAAAGGAGTTAGATCTATGGGAGAGAGAAAGCAATCACTCTCAAAATTTCCATTCAGTCCTGGCAGATAAGTCAGAGTCGGTGTGAGACCTATGAATGAGTGGCGTTTTTTGTTTGTGGGGAAAACAGTGGGGTGCCTATTACAAGTCACAACCAACGCTTGTAGAAAATCAACTAAGGCATGCCTCACTTATTGGATGTAAAACACGGGAAAGCCCCAAGGCAGTAGAAAACCAAAAAGTGTGATTACTTAGGTAATTGTCTCAAGGGAGGGGGAAATGTCAAATGAGACTCTCTCCCAAATTACCCCTTGACAACTATGACTGGACTTGAGTTGGACTATGGAATTTCAAGAGGGGCAACAAGCATGCAGGTAGAAAGGAAGGAGGACTATGGAATGGATGTCTTCCAAAGGCAGGACCACAGCCACAAATTTTTATGAAGGGAGCATACTCAGGAAGACCCAACCTCCCTCGCGCACACATACCCAACTGAAGGGAAAACCTGACATAAGGTGTTTCCCCAAAGAAAAAGTAGAAATCTGGATTTGTGGGAGATCCTGGGGGTGGGGTGGGGGTTGAATGCAAGCCAGAAAAGAGCAGCCAAAGAACCAAAAAATAAGGCTGAAGGTGCTTCTTCTCTCTACAACAGTGGTTCTCAACCTTCCTAATGCTGCAACCCTTTAATACAGTTCCTCATGTTGTGGTGACCCCCGAACCATAAAATGATGCGAGTGTTCTTTCACAGAAATTAAACCGAAACTGACCAATGGTGTGAAGATCCATTGTTCATGATTGTATATAAATACTTTCCCCCTCTGTGCTTTCTCAGTTCGGTTCTGCCTCACTCAGACAAAATTGATTTGGAGATATCAGTAAAGGGATGTGGGCCATGTTGGGTCCCCCTTGGAAATCAGGGTGGGGGAGAAACCAAGAAAACCCATGATTTGGGGGAGGCAACACAGGCAGACCTGAGAGCAGAGCTTCTCATCATGTTTGGGCCGGAACACGTGTCCAGCAGGGGCCACTCTACAGCTGCCTCCTTGGGCCATCTGGCCTCGGCCAACAACTCCCCGCCTAGCTGAGGCCAGAACCAAAGCAGTGCAGCAGGTGCACTATTTGCTGGGGCAAGCGGGTGAAGGTGCAGCCATGAAGGGCGAGCTGCGGGAGCCTGCACACCTACGTGGGGTGGAGGTGGGTGCTGGAGGAGGTGAATGGGTGCCTGGTGTGGGAGCTAGTGGAATGGGTAGGAATGGCAGCCCACAGAGAAGGAGGAGGTGGCCGGCTGTGGCTGGCAATGGCTGAGCTGAGCTAGGCTCATGAGGAGGTGGTGCTGGAGCAGGACGCACTGCGTTGCAAGTGGTCGCACCTGGAGAGGCTGGATGCACAGCTGCAGGAGCTGCACCATCACTGCCTTGAGCCTGAAGCTACTGAGCTGTGTCGCCACCTGGAGTGCCTGGTGGGAGACTGTGCCACGCTGGAGGTGCTGCTGGGGGCACTGCTGGAGCGCCTGGTGGCTGAGCATGGGTTCCTGCAGGAGGAGCAGCAACACTGGTGGTGCCCACCCGACCCTAAGGTTGAGAACCACTGCTCTAGAACCACTCTGTCCTACAGAATTATCTCCTTCCCAAACCGTCTATGCCAGTAGAGAGATTTTTGCGCGCTTCGCATGCTCAAGGCGCGCGTGGAAACTCTGCCCCTGAAAAAGCCTGCAAATGCACACAGAGGGACAAGACCCATATGTGGTCAGGCAGAGTCATAGAATTATGGAATCATAGAAACATAGAGTTGGAAGGGGCCATACAGGCCATCTAGTCCAACCCCCTGCTCAACGCAGGATCAGCCCTAAGCATCCTAAAGCATCCAAGAAAAGTGTGTATCCAGCCTTTGCTTGAAGACTGCCAGTGAGGGGGAGTTCACCACTTCCTTAGGCAGCCTATTCCACTGCTGAACTACTCTGACAGTGAAAATTTTTTCCCTGATATTTAGCCTATATCGTTGTACTTGAAGTTTAAACCCATTACTGTGTATCCTCTCCTCTGCAGCCAACAGAAACAGCATCCTGCCCACCTCCAAGTGACAACCTTTCAAATACTTAAAGAGGGCTATCATGTCCCCTCTCAACTTCCTTTTCTCCGGGCTGAACATTCCCAAGTCCCTCAACCTATCTTCATAGGGCTTGGTCCCTTGGCCCCAGATCATCTTCCTCGCTCTCCTCTGTACCCTTTCAATTTTATCTACGTCCTTCTTGAAGTGAGGCCTCCAGAACTGCACACAGTACTCCAGGTGTGGTCTGACCAGTGCCGTATACAATGGGACTATGACATCTTGTGATTTTGATGTGATGCCCCTGTTGATACAGCCCAAAATGGCATTTACCTTTTTTACCGCTGCATCACACTGCCTGCTCATGTTTAGTTTACAATCCACAAGTACACCAAGGTCTTGTTCACACACAGTGTTACCTAGAAGCGTATCCCCCATCCAGTAGGCATGCTTTTCATTTTTCTGACCCAGATGCAGAACTTTACACTTATCTTTGTTAAATTGTATCATGTTCTCATTTGCTCATTTTTCCATTGTGTTCAGATCTCGTTGAACTCTGTCTCTATCTTCCGGAGTATTTGACAGTCGTCCCAATTTTGGTGTAATCTGCAAACTTGATGAGTAGTCCCTCCACCCCCTCATCAGGGGTGTGGCTATACTGCAGCATTGCAGAGGGATTAAATTAATAAAAGCAGAAGTATTTAGGATAACGTGCCATACAGATCCTCATAAAACACGTGAATTTCCAAGAAATTCTTGGAGACCAAGTAAAGATTAAATGTGAACCAGTAATTGTCCCTCTCATTACTTCCTTTCGGGGTCAGCTGTTCTTTAGACAGAATGAGGTAACTTTCCTTGGAGGAAAAAGTAACAGAAAATTGTCATTTATAGAGGTTATTGCATTTTTGCCACTTTAAGTGTGTGCCTTTGGACAGAGGGTGCCTGCATTGTTTTCTGCATTGTTCCTGTTTTCTTTAACAAAAGGCCTCTGTGGAGGCATATGTTAGCTCTGTGTGCTGAGCACGATTGGGGGGGGGGGAGAGAAGACACACATGCCTTTCAACAATCTACATAAGGTCTATATCCCTCAGACTGCTGATGTCTGATCAGCTTGGTTTTTTTGTTTTTTTCGGTCAAGTCACAGCTGGGCGTGTTCAAGGCAAGAGATGTTGATATTGCCTGCCTCTGTTGACTTCCTTGGTGGTCTCCCATCCAAATCCTAACTAGAGCTGATTGTGCTTAGCTTCCAAGATCTGATGAGGTCAGGCTCACATGGACTATCCAGTGCAGGGCTCTGGTTGATTTAGCTAATCTGAAATATGGCTATGAGGATGTTGTTTACGATGATGATATGCTATGCCTTTATTGTCATTCCTTTCCTCCCCCACCCCACTCAGATTTTGACAGACATGCTTAATGCTGGAATTCATCAATGAGCTGATTATCCTAAAGATACTCTGAAAGGCCGCCTTGTCAAATTTCGTCATGAAGATCAGATCCTTAACAGAACGCATCTAGTCTGCTGGAGTCGGAAGCCCTTGATTCTATGGTGAGGCTTTTCTGGAAAGATGGAGACAGCAGCTCCTTTGTAAGGGTTTTTCATTGTGGTGAACACTATGAAGATTCTGGAGAACAGCTGGCTCCATTTGCTCTTTGCACTTAATCTGAGAGGCATCTGCTCCTCCTTTGTCAACGTCAACCATGGGGTGAAAGTGATGAAGGGTCAGTCTGTCTTCCTGTCACATGAAGACTTGCAGTTTTCCATTCCAAGAGAGAAGGATGCCTGCAAAATAGAAGTTGTGATGAACGAACCAATTACCCAGAGAGTTGGGAAGTTAACCCCACAGGTATGTAGGAGAATTTTGTGGCATGGCAATTGTGTGGCTCTTTGAATTGGCATGAGAGAGAGGAGTGGGGATTTATGGGTAGGAGGGACCAATCAAAAAGGTTGGGTGGCAGGTATCAAGCATAGCATTAACTTCCTTTGTGAATGAAGATTGATAGCCAATTAAATATGAAAAGCTGCTTGTGAATCCTGTCCTCCAAACTAAAAGAGTAGTTAAACTAAGAATGCAGTTACTCCTACGCACTCAAGGCAAGGCTGACTGACCTGTCTCTTTTCAGTCTTACAAATTGGCTCAAAGAAATTGCACTTTGCCCTCAAACTCTTCCATGGGAGGTTTCTAGTTAAGAGCTACCATGAAGTATACCAGCTGCTTGTTTCTATATGCCAAAGATAAGCAATATCTCTAGAGCAATGTACAGCAATACAAATGACTTTACTGTATGCAAGGATGCCTTTAAGTTATTCCCTCTGTAATATTGGCGTGACTAAAATGCAGACCCACTACATGCCATGTTATTTGTTCAGCTCCCAAGGATTGCCAACAGATGGTAAACATACAAAAGAGGGTTTTGTTTTCTTTCCACTGCGTAGCAACAAGACAACATATTTCCCATATTGCCTTTCCTCTCCTGATTGGTCTAGTAAACTTTTCCATCTGCATTTATTTGAGGGAGACCAATAAAAGAAAACAAAGCTTGATCAGTCTAAATACTAGACCTATGTAGTTACTGCTGAAAACAGCTGCCATGTGTCATGTCCTCCTTTCCCCCCCATTGTAGTGTAACAAGTTCTTCAGTAAACAGAACTCCCACTATTTTCCTTCTCTCTAAATATCGGGCATGCCAGAGCCTGATCCCCATGAGCTTTATGCTCTCTCTCGCAGCACCATTGTCCCAATCTAAAATGGCCCCAGGGAGTCACTGTTTTCCCTGTTGGAGCACATCACAGGAGGGAAGCTTAAGTTCCCTCCCCATCACACTACATTTGCAGTCTGAAATAGGGCCATGCATCCCTGATTTGTAGAAGAAAAACGATTGCTGGAAGCTCAGTTTATGGGACATTTGGAGTATTTGTCTGGACCCTTAATGTAGCTAAACTTTTTAAACTGTGAATGTCATAGATGCGATCTAGTCAAAGTTATGTATTTCTCTACACTACTCAAAGTAGTAATGGAATAATATAACAGAAACTAGATTTGAGACCAGTAGCACCTTGGAGACTAACAATGTTTAGGGAAGTATGAGTTTTTGAGAGTCAAAGTTCCCTTTGTCAAAGAACTTTGATTCTCAAAAGCTTATACCCTGGAAATCTTATTTGTCTTCATGGTACTAATGGATTTGAATCAGCTGTTCTATTGAAAACGATTAAGGGCATCCTCAGGAAAGTATCGACAAATTCTGTCGCTATCTACATATTCTAGGAAGTGTCCAACATGGCACTAATTGGGTTTAATATTTGTGAAAGGTTGCTGAATTAAATCTTTCAGCGTTTTGGGTTGGGTATCATCAATAAGCTGATGACTCCCAATTCTATATTTTGTTGACTGGTCACCCAAATGCTGCTGTTTCTGTTCTCAACTGGTCGAATGGATGAAAGAGTACACGTTGAAATGGAATACAAGCAAGACAGAAGTAATGCTGGCAAACTGAGCTGGTGTTTGGGGGAGAACTGATTCCCATTTTAAGATGGAGTGAGATTGTCTGACCAGAAAAAGGCATGAAGGTGCTTTCAGATCCTTTCCCCTTCAACTCGAAATCAGGCAGGGGAACAAGAAGTAATTGTTTAAACACTATATCTGGTTAGGAGATTATCATCCTTTCAAGACTCTGCTAATCTGACCACACGGAACTACAATGCTGAATGATGGATTACTGTATGTGGGGTTGCCATTGAAGATCGTTTGGAAACTCATGCAAGGTGTGGCTGCCCATTTGCTTTAGAGGCTGTCTTTGTGATCCTGCTACCCCTCTAGTGGCAACTAGTTAGCATGGGGTTCAGTTCAAAGTGGTGGTCCTTTAAACATCTGCATAATCTGGATCTTTTATAGAGGAAGAAAAAGGAAAAGTTGGTTTTTATACTCTGTTTTTCACATCTGAAGGAGCCCCAAAGTGACTTACAATCACCTTCCCTTCCTGTCTTCACAACAGTTCCAATGTGGGAGGTGACACTGAGGCCCATTATCCACGGAGTGAAAAGTCCGCATTTGGGGTGGAATGGCGGCGGCTAAAATCACCAATTATGCACGCTGCAGGTGGCAACCGGGCGCAGTCAACATATGCTGCAGAAAAAGCCGCGTTAGCGAGATGTGGAAGAAAGTGGAGTTTCCCAGGACCAGGGCGCAACCAGAAGTGGCTCCGGAGTAGCCGCGTGCATAATCGGATACTCTGGGTTTTGCTGCCGTTGCGTTACATCCCATGCGTAAGCGGTTTGCTTCGCTTCTTCCTCCTCCACGTTCTCTGTGCCGCCGTTTCAGTGGCCGTGCATAATAGGCCAGAGAGAGCTCTCGCTAACGCGGCTTTTTCGGTGGCATACATTGACTCTGTGCCTCGTTGCCGCCCGCAGCGTGCATAATTGGTGATTTTAGCCGCCGCCATTCCACCCCGAATGCGGATTTTCCACTCCGTGCATAATGGGCCTGAGAGACACTGCTCTGTGAGAACACTTCTAATAGGACGGTGAATAGCCCAAGGTTACCCAGCTGGCTGTATGCGGAGGACTGGAGAATCAAACCTATCTCTCCATGTTAGAAACCGCTGTACTTAACCACTACACCAAGCTGGTCATTATAATTGAATGACCAGCTGTAGTGAATTATTGACCACATTGGCCCAAAAGATTTTTGTCTGCTATTCAATTCCTTGGCCTTTTGTGACTGGCTTGGTTTGGTAAAGGGCCTTTCAGTAGTTCTATCTCTGTGGAATGACCATCCAAAGACTCTTCTATGCTAGCCTTGTGCAACATATATAAATCTAGGCTGCTCCGAAACGTTATCTTGAATTTTTACATAATTCTGTCTGAATTTAGAGACTATGTATGGTTTAGTGAACTTAACTGAATTTGTGGGAGGTAGTGTTAAAAGTTTAGTTTATTCAATTTTGAATGTTTTTTAACATTTTCGTTGTTATCATCCAGCTTGGTGTAGTGCCAGCTTGGTGTGGTGGTTAGGAGCACGGACTACTAATCTGGCAAGCCAGATTTGATTCCATGCTCCGCCACATGTAGCCAGCTGGGTGACCTTGGGCTTACCACAGCACTGATAAAGCTGTTCTGCAGTGATATCAGGGCTCTCTCAGCCTCACCTACCTCACAGGGTGTCTGTTGTGGGGAGAGGAAAGGGAAGATGATTGTAAGCTGCTTTGAGACTCCTCCTTCGGGTAGAGAAAAGCGGCATATAAGAACTCATCATCATCATCATCCCTGGGCAGTTTGCAATTTAAACTGGTAAATATACATAAATGAGGTTTTACACTAGCCAACTCCGCAAGCTTGCCTCTTTCTCTAACAAGTTCAGGGGAGGGAGCCGGGGAGCTAGCAAGCAGCCTCTCAGAGAAGAGGCAAATCTCTGCTGGTTCTGGAGCACAGATTCCAGAGGGAAACAAAAAAAATATATTGGGAGGAAAGTTTCGCAACCAGGAAACATTTGAACTGATGCCCCCACCAAGCAGGGCTTTTGTACAATGTTGGAGGCTCGGCAATTCCAGTTGCAATTCCAGGCACCACCTGGAGCTTAGCATGGCTAAGACAATCAAATGTTTCTTCCACTGGAAGAAGAGACTCTTACATTGGAGGAGGGCTAATTGAAGGATGATTGGATCTACTATCTACCTGTATATGTGTATTACATTCAATATTTGGGATATTTGAGTGTTAAAAGGGATAATCCTAAATAGACTTATACCTTTCTAAATCTATTAACATCAATGGAATTAGAAGGATGTAGCTCTGTTTAGGCCTACACTGTAAGAGAATGATACATTTCCTGCTTTGAAATCTCATCTCAGCCACAAACTCACTAGATAGTCTTAACCACGTTGTATTGGGGGGTCAAATGATAATTCCAAATCCCTGTCAGTTTTATGTAAGGACAGGAAAACAGAACACCAGTACATAGCAATGGGCTGACATAAAACTTTATCCCAAAATTGAAAAGGATTCAGATGAAGCACCAAGAGCTTTTAGTGGAACTTGATAAAACAACCTCTGATCAAATATCAGAACTTGCCCTTGTGTTGCTAAAGGAATCCACCCCCCCCCCTTTAACCATTGCAGAGGCAACGATAAGCAGAGGCTAGGCCTGTGATCTAGTCTGCTGCCATTAAAGTGAGTAATGTGCTAGGAATGTGTGACTATTTAATTACAAATTGTAATTGAAGAGTAGTTGAAGTGGAAATAAAAGCAAAGCCAGACAGTAATTAGGTAAAGATTTAGCTCTCCTTTGTTTTACTTGTTAAATTTGTAGACAATTATGGCTGCCTCTTCATATGAAAGGAAAACATATTAGGAAGCATAAAACAGATGTTTCTTTTTAACAAAGCAGATTGTGTCTGTTTTATAATCGCTTTCTATCTATGGCTAGAGTCCTGCTGAAGGAGTTTTTTCCCCATTATTTATCTCCCTTGTTATCAATTAAAAGGAACTAATGATGGAAAATAGATTCTGAATATTATGAGCATTATTTTCTGCTGGGTAGCATTGTCTGTACCAAGATTCAGTTATCTTCCTGCCATGGGAGAAAATGATTTCTCAAGGCTAAGAGTAATTTCAAATGTGACTTAAATTGCCTTTGAGCCTCTTAACATCTGAAGTAATTTTCATATACAAGGCTTAATTTGGCTTTGTTTTAACTGAATCCTAAGAGACAAAGATTCGGTTTAGGATTGCCAGGTCTTGCTCAGGAAATTCATGGAAATGTGGAGGCAGTACTTGAGGAGGGAATTACACCCTCCAAGTTCCCATTTTCTCCAGAGGAACCCTCATCTGGAGATCAGTTTAATTCCAGGTGAACACCTGGAGGCTGGCAGCCCTAATTTTTAAAAAATTATCTTCCACATTAGTGTCAGTTATACACAAGACTAAATGTATGAAACTAGGCTCAACTGAACCTTTTATCCCATCAAGAAGCTCACACATAGTTCTCTATTTCACAACCGCTCTATGAGCCATGCTATCCTTGATGGCCCAATGTCACTTAGTTGGTTTAATAACTGAGTGGAGATATGAACCTGGATCTCTCTACATGAAGTACTATTGCACATTGATTAGCTGGTCATTATCAAGTCTGTAATATGATGCTAAAGAATCCCAATATTTATTACACTCCATTGAACGTGGAAGGGCTAAAGTTAATTTCTGAAATTTAAAGTTGGCTGGAGTTCCCTATTATATGTACCCTTCTGTCCCAAAAATGTTGTTTCTCATAATTGTGCTTTGATTGAAATTTCTTTAAAATAATATTAAAATAGTTTTAAATATTAGTCCCCTTTCTGTGAACAATGGTTCCTGTATTACTGTGGGATAAACATCACCTCTTCTTTCTGACACAATTCTCAAGATAAACCAAAATCACCTGAAAGCATAACATCTTCTAGAATATACCTGTGTTATTTTAACCTCAACTTACCTTTAACAGGTATTCGATTGCCATTTTCTTCCTAATGAAGTCAAATACACTCATAATGGCTGCCCAATTCTCAATGAAGACTGGGTCATGCTGAGGCTGTACAGGTAAGTTGTACTTGGATATTACTTTTCTAACAACAAATCATTTCCAAATAGCTGCTAGCAGAAAAGAGAAATCAGTCTGTTTTCTACCTGTATGCTCATACACACCCTAATACTTTATTCCTCTTATATGGCACAATGATCAAAAGTAAACACAGTGTTCCCTTTTGCAGTTATACAAGATGTATGATACCAAACATATATTTCATTCTTCTCCTTAGTCCACCAATAATTTGTTTTCCTGCCAATGATCATTACAGTTAATGACAGCAACCACCAGTCTACGAATGCATCTCTCAAGCTCACGTTACAGATGTATATTTCAGGAATCTTCTAAATGTGCACAGAACCTTCCAATGTATGTGGTTGTTACATAATGGCAGTGTGCATATTATTAATCCACTAAAGCTTTGGTATTCACAACCAACTAGTGGATTTTCCAGGGTTCTGGTTTGTACATACCAAACCTGTACATACATGCAACCTATATGCATAGCCCTGTTCAGACAACGTGACCACACATATTGGGAATATCATGGGTAATATATTGTTAGCAAGGTTCCAGAATGTACAACTGTAACCTGAAAAGAGCTAAGACACTGGGTTCATGAGCCCAGGTCTATATTTTGTTGAACAGAATCACAACTCAAGGTACTATCCAATGATGAAGACCAGTGAAGATTTCCTGACACTTATTAGCAGGACCAGGTATGTGTTCTGCGGGTGAACTTTAAAATAAATAAATACAAGCAAAACTATGGTGAAGCTTCCTGACTTTTACGGCATTGTACATACTTCCTCAAATTTATTCACCATTAACCTTAAAGCATATTGAATCTTCAGCTTTTTGCCCGGGTTGTGTAGATGCCACATTGTAAAGAGGGAGACAGAATGGCTTACCCTAAACTTAATTTTAACAAAATATCCCAACAATTGTTCTAGAAATAGTGTAACTTGTGAAATCCATCATGGTGTATTTATTGCCATTTCATCACCAAACAAGGCCTTTTCAGATATTCTATTTATTTATTTATTTGTTTGTTTGTTTGCTTGTTTGTTTGTTTGTTTGTTTGTTTGTTTGTTTGTTTATTTATTTATTTATTTATTTATATTTATATACCGCCCTCCCCGGAGGCTCAGGTTTACATAATAACATAAGAACAATACATGGAACAGTCTATAAAACATTTGAATAACCGTGCAATAATAACTAATAATTGTAAACATATAACATTATAATTGTATAACCAATAAACAATACAACATTGCAACATACAAACAGGTCCAGAGTGTATAAGTGGTGTTCTGAGGGGGGGGCAGGGAGCAGGGACCCTTTGGTCGCTGTTGGTTATATATATCTGGTCTCAACCAAATGCCTGGCGGAAGAACTCCTCCTTTCAGGCCCTGCGGAACTGTTTAAGCTCCGTCAGGGCCCTGATCTTCTCCGGGAGCTCGTTCCACCAGGTGGGGGCCAGAACAGAGAATGCTCTGGCCCTTGTTGAGACCATGTGGACTTCTTTAGGGCCAGGGACCTTTAGCTGGTTGGTAGCAGTGGAGTGCAGGGCTCTTTTGGGGGCGTAGGCAGGGAGGCCTGTATGTATTCCTTCAATTAGATAAACTGAAATGAATTTTTCCATAATTTATTTTAGACTTGGATGTTTTACCATTGCTTTCTGAGATATATTTTTATTTATCTGTTACAGATTTACAGAAGTGGAAACATTCACAGAGACATTCACTCTTCATGTTCAGTTGCTTGAACCAGACTGTAATATTATCAAAATGAACCCCAGTGCTTTGGAGGTCCCTGAGTTTCATGGCCTGTCCAATATCATTAACAAGAACATAATCACTTTAAGCTATAACAGAATGATAAACTTGGAGTGCACTATAAGCCTGACCTCCTTAGAAACCTCTCTGCCAGCCCATGGTCAACTAGTTATTGGAGAAGCTAAAGAAGAAGAACCACGTGGAGACCACCCTCAAAACTTTTCCCCCACATCCAGTATGGCAAACTTTGTTTCTGATATTTATTACTATTTCCATATAGGGAAGAAGTGTCTTAAATTCATTACTTTTTGAACTTCAGGTGACACTAGCTGTTACTGGCAGGTACTGGGATATGTCCCAGGAAAATTAGATAGTGTACATATACACTTCAGACACTTGTCTGTGACTGGACATTCTCCTGGACTTATCTTGGACCATGTATGACTTTCATAATCTTCAGGCTCCCAGTTGCACCTGTGGCTACCCTGATGGCAAAAGGGCTGATCACCAGACCAGGCAACACATAACTCTTGTGCATCACTGTGCAGCACCTTTAAGGAGGTGCTGGCATCAGGTACAGCTAGCTAGAAAAACCATGGAATCAGACAAGTGGGAACCAGGTGTGAGAGGTCAGGGAAAACTGCTGGTCATGCATGCAATTATGCCTTGCCCATACAAGGAGCCAAACAGCCAGCTAATGAGGAGACTCCAGGTCTTCTCCAGGTTGTGGAGAAGAAACTTAGAAAGAAAGGAGAAGAGCAAGGTGCTGTTAACCCACTTCCCTCTCTGCATCTGAGGCCTTTGCTAGTCTTGGAGTCTTGACTGAATTCATGGATATTGACCAAGCATTGCAGATCTCAATAGATGACTGGCCTTTTTTGTTTTTGTTTTTTTAACAGGAACCATCATTGGTGCATAACAGAAAGTTGTAATACTCAGTATCACACAATATTTGAAGTACCATTGTCTTTAGCTACTTGCATGATTCTGTTTTAGTTTTCTGTAGGTAACAGTACAATAAAATCAGAATCCAGTAGCACCTTTAAGACCAACAAAGATTTATTCAAGGCATGAGCTCTTGAGGAAGAGTGCTTGCACTTGAAAGCCCATACCTTGAATAAATCTTTGCTGGTCTTAAAGGTGCTACTGGATTCTGATTTTACTGTGCTACTTCTGACCAACACGGTTACTCATTTAAATCTGTAGGTAACAGTAGTTATGGAAAACAGCATCCTATTAAGTTGTTAGATATGTTCGGTGAGCCAAGTGATTGTTAGGCTTTGAGTATGGTTGCCAGGCATGGGAAGATGAGGGAAGTGAAGACCCCCACTTGGAGCTATCAGCAGGCCCTGCAAAATGACATCATTTTCAGCATGACCTGGAAGTGGTGTCATCGCACTGATGGGTGCTCTAAAGGTAAAGGTATCCCCTGTGCAAGCACTGGGTCATGTCTGACCCTTGGGGTGACGCCCTCTAGCGTTTTCATGGCAGACTCAATACGGGGTGGTTTGCCAGTGCCTTCTCCAGTCATTACCGTTTACCCCCCAGCAAGCTGGGTACTCATTTTACCGACATCGGAAGGATGGAAGGCTGAGTCAACCTTGAGCCGGCTGCTGGGATTGAACTCCCAACCTCATGGACAGACAGCTTCAGACAGCATTTCTGCTGCCTTACCATTCTGTGCCACAAGAGGCTCATGCTCAAGATGGGTGCTCTAGCAATTTTCTAAAACTCTATGGCTCAACCACAGAGCTTTGGGCAAATGCTAGAGCATCATCCACTGTGATGGTATCAATTCCGCATCAAGTCTGAAACAGTGTCATCACACAAGGAATCCCAATTGCTTCCCCTACCATTTTACCCAGGCATTTCCTCCCATCACTCAGCTGAGCGGTGATAGGAAATGGGAGCTATCACTGAGCAGTGGTAGGCAATGGGTAGAAGCTGTTTCAACTATAGCAGGTATCTGGTAACCATAGCTACACTTGACTGTGAAAAGTATACAAAAGTATCTAACGATTACAATTTTTAAAAATGGAACAGAATGGTTTTGGTTCGTGTTTGTTGCCTTATTCCACAGAGGTTTCTAGAGGAGTAAAGAGACTTTGGACATTGATTCAGGGTCTTTGGCAGGGGAAGAGAAGGAAGAACATTGATATGGAACTCCTTCAAAGTATTAAAAGGCTACACAAAAAAAGGTTACAAGAAAATGGGTAAAGTAAATCGTTTTAAAAGGGTATATAATATACATTTTTAACACACAAGAATATCATAAAGTAAATATAACACATAAAACACTCCTTGGGTCAGAATAACTACTGAGCTTTAACTGTAGTTTTATCAACCTTTTTTGGAGGGGCTTTTTAAAAATTGGCATCCACACATGAAAGCTTGCATTGCAATCAAAATCTGGAAATACATCCTTTTCCTCCTCAGTCATGGCAGAGTACTCCAAACCTATTTCTGACAAATTAAGGAGTTGTGAGAGACACCCTGGGCAGATAATTTTCGCTGACTTTATCATTATCAGAGAAGTCACTGCAGAATGTAGAGAAGAAGGTCAGAGTGAAGGACAATAAGCAACTTACTTTCATTTGTGCTTCAGTTCAGAGTTGCTCTTATTGAGTACTCCATACATTTTTGTGGAAACATATTTAACAATAACTTCTATTGAACTATTAGAACGTAGGTGTCAGAATGGGAGCTGCATTTCAGGACTAAAGACCATTCAGAACACCAGAGTGACCTGTGAGGATTTTCTCTTATTGGGCCTTCGATATCAGCACCTGGATCCTCCTTCGCCCAACATTGATTACATCCCTGTCAGGCTGGATCTCACCGACAGCCGAAGCAAGACTGTGTACAAGGTAGAGGTCTTATACGATTGAACATATGTGGTTCTGGATAGCCTAATCTTCTAATAGGCGGCCTATAACCCAAGAGCCACATCCAGTCCCCTGGCGTCCCTCCCCTCCAAATCTCTGGAGTGTTTGCTGTATATGAAATGGCATTCACAAAGGACCTAGATTCAGATCACTGACTTCAGTGGCATGTATTCTTCCCAGTTCCCGCTGTGATATTTTAGTGGGGAGAAATTAAGTTCACACACAAAGGTTTTAAGCAAATAAATATCTCATGGGATCTGGGGCAGCATGAAAACTAAGATCACTAGTTTCACTAGTGCATAGCTCTCTTATAACTCAATATTCACTTTAGCTAGTATGTTGGATGACTCAGTTGTGCTCCATATTAAAGGTTGACATCATTCCTTTAGACACCCGAGTATATTTTTCTGATTTTTGTCCAATCAGCTAGATCTCTTGTGATGAACTTTGATTTAAATATTGTGCCAATATATACCCAGAAGTTAAGAGACAATTCAAATTATGGGGTGAGGGAAGGGAAATTGTATCAACCGAATACTGACAAATCTGAACAGAAGAGCATCTCTGGGTGTCATAGAAGCATTGTTATTGATTGCTTCCACCTTACTCCCAGTAGCAACTACATCTTCTCCTATGTAAAATTGTAGCAACATTCCCTCTACTGGTGTACATCATTAACATAGTATGCACTAAACATGTGAACAGAAAAGAGAGAAAGAGAGAGAACATTTTTATGCCGTATCTATAAGAACCTGCCTGGATCAGCTTACAAAATATAAAAATAATAAAAGCAAAACATTGAAAACTTGAAATATAGTAAGTAAAATCCAGCATTTTTAAAGCCCCATCAGTCCACCATAAAAACATGGATAATAAAAACAAATCATAGACAGCTTAAAATAAGTGTATAGACTTGAACTGCAAGGTAGGGTGGTATATAAGTAAGTAAGGTAGGTTTAAAAAACAACCCCTTAATTTAAACCTGGGTGAATTGTTTTTTGAACTGTTTTGGCTGGCACCTAAAAGAAAACAATGTAGGCATCAGGTGAGCTTGAAGGGGAAGGGCAAGGTGTCATTCTGGAAAAGCCCTGTCTCTGGTTGCCCCCCACCTCACCTCTGAAGACCGGGGCTCAGAGCAGTGCTTTGGGGCAGACCTAATATGGTGGGCTAAATAAATGTGAGAGGAGTCAGTCCTTCAGTCTAAATATTATTCTGAGCAGTGAGGGAGTAGGCATTGAGGAGATGGCAATAATACATCTCCAGGCATCTTTTTATGTATGGGCATAGAAAAAGAGAGTGGTTTCATGTATAACTCTTGTTTGCCTTCTTTTTGAAACTGATAGAAGTATCAGTGTACACGAGTTATTTTTCAGTACTTAATATCAACCCACCCCCAAACCAGGAAGTGCTTCCTATTTCAGCAGTTATTTAAAGATGACAACCATCTGTAGCAGGCATGTGCACAAAAGCAGGCAAGCAGCCAGCCAGAAGTTCAAATAAGGTTTACATTCCTAAACCAGGGAACATGCACAATTTCAGACAAGTGGATGTTATGATATAGCAAACTGTTAATAGCAATGAAACAACATTTATATTCTTGTATTCTGGCCTTTTCTGTTTCAGCGTTTTGTTTTGCAGGGCTATTCTTGAAATGATTCTCCTGAAGGGTACATAGAGAGACCGATTCCTCACAGAGGCATTAAACTCACGCTGCCTCCTGCTTGCAAAAGTGCGGTTGGAAGCCTTGCATTTGCAAGCTTCCTGATGAGAAACCCCTCCTGAGTTTTCTCTCTGCCTCATCTCGGCTTTTTGCCTCCTGATGAGGCAGAAGGGAAACAAAGCAAACTTCTCCCCCTGATTCTTGGCTTGTCAATCATTGCAAGCCACCAATCCTAGCACAGTGATTGTTTTGGGGACCCAAACTTCCAACTCCCCCAAGCCCTGAAAGTATTTTTTTTAAGGGGGGGGCACTTTTGCATTGCTATGCAGTAACACCACAACACAAAAGCATTTTTTTGAATTTACACTTCCGCATTGCTATGGAGAAACGTCACAAGAATAAAGCATTCCCTCATCTTTTTGGGATTCTTGGTGTTATGGTCTCTATATTTGGTTAGATTTCTGAGAGGGTGGACGTGGAAACTGGACTCCAATGAGTGATTGTGTGTGAACAGTAAGCTTAAAAACAAAGAGCGCAGACTCCCAGCTGATCAGGAGAGGGCTGCTTCATTACACACACACCCCTTTCCCAATTAAAACCAAAATGCCCAAAAACATAAATGGGAATATGTCTTGGCTGCCCGATCACAAAAACACTGAGGACAATTAACATAACATTTTATTTTAATTTAGGGATTGTTGCTTTGAGGTCCTGCAGCAATGCAGACTATTCCATTAAAAAAAAAAAACTAAAGCAGGAAATGGAGAGAAAGGGCGGATGCAAGTGCAGGCAAAATGTTGCAGAGACTGTTGTGCATTTCTCTCTCCACACAGGCTTGCCCTGGTTGCTCCCCAAAGTGAAGCACGATAATGACCAATAATGCACAATGGCGGCCATGCTGGACCACTATCGATTCTTAGCAGTGGGGCAGCAAGCCCCGCTGCTCACATGTATGCATGGGAGACAAATCCCCCAGGGCACATGGTCCGTCCTAGAATTGCGTGTGTGCACGAACAACTCCAGGTCAGGAAAAGTCTGCTGCATCTTACAGTGCAAGCGGGGGGCAGGGGAAATGAAGGTCCCAATGAACGATCATGGGGGCTGTTCAAATGCCTTGTTTCGGCTCTGCAGCATCGCAAAGCCCAACGGGGCATTTTGTGTCTTCTCTTCTGCAAGGGTCTACCCCGACCAGGCCTCTGATGGCCACCGCTGCATTCTCTTGCCATGAGCTATCCAAAGCCCTAATGTGGGCTAGGGCTGGGAGGTGGCCTGGATTGCACCGGTGTCATGTGTAAGCTTTTCTCAGCCCATGCAAAGTTGGTGAAATGGCACATCCTGTGTTGGCGATTTCCATCATTGCAAGGCAAATCTGGACAAAACTCATGCCAGCCCCTGCACAGCCTCGGGTGGAAGCAGCATTAAAACCCGCCAACAATGAGAGGCTGTCCAGGGGCACATTCCTTGTACCGAATCAGTCAGAGAATCAGCAGTCATAATGATGATTTTTTTTTCCAGACCGCCTTAGGAGCAGAAGGTGCTGAAAATCTTTTCTTGGTCTGCCCAATGTGTGACTCATTAAGAGAAACATAAAAAAAGCATAGCAGGTCAAAATATGTGGTTGGGTAGGCTGCGTCCTGGCTGGTAACTTATATATTACTGTAGGCTTGAACTGTTGTCCAGGTCATATAACTTCCTTGGAAAAATCTATGTAAGTCACCAGTAGTAAAACAATGTTTATCCAGGTACATTTCCTACAAGGAATTATTTCAAAAGACTACTCCTGAGGGAAATTGGTATCAAAACTCACCTTGTAATCATGGACTGTAATCTTACCTGGGAAAAAACTCTCTAGATACTCAGTGGGATTTGCTGCAGAGTAAAGTAGGCAAAGGATTTGCGTTATCAGAAACAGATCGGTAAGCCTTTAGGTAAGCATTCCATTTTATCACATGTTAATTTGTTGTTTCTTCTTCTGTAGTCTGAACATGCTTGGCTTCCGGTTCACATCAAAGGGGCAATTTCTAACCAGGCGCCCCAAGCTGCCTTCATGGCCACGTTCATCCTGGAAACAGACCAGTTCATTCTGAGCCCTTTGTCTACAGACATATTGGATGCTGAAGACAGTGAAACACCCAAATCTCTTCTGGTGTTCAACATTACCAAGCCACCCCAAGAAGGCTTCATCACTCATCTGCAAGACCACACGAAGCCTGTCTCTTCCTTCACGTGGAACAGCCTCAATGATATGCTTATAGCATATCAGCCTCCAAATAGTAGCCATACAGAAAGGAAAAATTATGAGGTAATTGAAATAGGGCTGATGACATTGCCTTTGCATTTGAAAGCATCATCAACCCTGTGCAGACATGTTAGGTAGGATGACTGTATGGAATAACCACATCTTTTTTAACACACGAAGCTGCCCTGTAGTTAGACCACTCGTCTATCAAAATCAGTATAACCTACTCTGACTGGCAGCACCTCTCCAAGGTCTCAGGTACAAGTCGTTCACATCACCTTCTATCCAGTCCTTACTGCTCCCATCCCCGGATATCATGGATTGAATCTGAAACCTTCTGAGTGTCACACTGCTGGTCCACCAATGAAACTCCATTCCTCCCTGAGGAGCCAAACCCCTTCTTCTCCCCTCTAAGTAGTCATTCAAACTTTTCACCAGAGTTCATACATGTGGACTTTCTACATGTGATCAGGATCCTGACGCAGCAAATAGCTTGTGCAAACAGCACATAGTCAGGTGAATGGGTGGAGACTGGGATCAGCTGGTGATATTCTAATTCGTCCTCAATACTCTCAGTTCACATCTGCATAAAGCTATAATTTAGACATCTTGGGTGAGTAGAAAAAATATTTGTCCTGGATATTTGAATTTACAATAGTATCCAAAAGCTAATTTTTTCCAGGGGCAAGGTAGCATATGACAGCTAGGACACTTTTGGTCAGCTCATACCATCTTTGCTAGAAATATGTTTCATCATAGACTTTGCGCATCTTAAATTTGGAAGTTGGGAGAAAATCAGGAGATGAAGGAACTTGGGCTTGTTACAATAAAATGAGATAAGAGTTACAGGTAATATCGTTTGGTGCTTCTTAGAACACAACTAAACTTGATAGCATCCTTGTGACTGCCATAATTATATTGTCACCATTTTAAAATGTGACCCTCTTATCCTGCCTCCTCCCCACACTCAGAAAGAAGAAAAAGAAGAATTGGGGGGTTTGTACGCTGTTTTTTTACTACCTGAAGGAGTCTCAAAATAGCTTACCCTTCCTCTACCCACAAGAGACACTCTGTGAGGTGGGGCTGAGAGAGCTCTGGGAGAACTGTAAAGAACCCAAGGTCACCCAGCTGGCTACATGTGGAGGAGAAACGGGGAATCAACCTGATTCTCCAGATTAAAGGACACTGCTCTTAACCAATACACCATGCCAGCTCTCAAGAGATGGGGGAAAGGATGAAAAATCACTCCCCTGGGGGCACACTCAAGATGGAGCCCTTATGGCATTTTAATATCAGTGGGAATGGGTATCCTCATGGCTGCCATGAGGATGCTGTCACATCCACTTGGGCCCTTGGGAGAAGGGGTTTCTATTCTCATTGAAAAGGACAAAAACCAGTGCTGGTCAGGGATTGGATGGGTTGGAAACTGAGGTGTATACCTTCAAGGGAAGCAGGGGACCCTCTCTTTAGTTTAGCAGGACTGTAGCGTTTGTATTGCAGCAGCTGCAAGGAAATAATTCATGACACTCTGCCCAGCTTTCTTGCCTTTATTTCCTTAATCTTTTCCACATATTGCAAGACCTGTTTTACACATCCCTGCCAGAGTTTAATATTACTTGTCAGAATGGCTTAATTTCTTTTGAATTTGCATAAATTAACAAACAGAACAGTTTCTGTCTTCAGCATGTCTAGATAAGTATAATGAGTGCTCCCTCTTGTGGAAATTATAATACATGACTTACATGTGAAAAAATCTCTTTAGAACTGTGCCCTTTATGGAGAAAGCAGCATATTTTTTAAAAAGAGAAATGAAAAGCCATGGAGAAATAACAGGATCCAAATTATCAATACTCCAGATTTCCACTGCTTGTATACTGTGATATTGTCAAACTCCTCTAAGTTTTTTCCGGTCTTCTTGTTAGTTCCTGTTCTATACTAGTCCACCTAGTAGTCATATCTCAACCTTGGTATTTTTAGTAAACAGTATGTTCATTTTTGTACAACAGGTGGAATTTGAAGTTCATGATTTTCACTTTGAAAAGAGTTCACCGGTTACTGTTTATATCTCTGTTAGAACAACTCATACAAATGCTCCTCGGGTTTCATGGAATACAGGTGAGAATTAGTTTTTGCTGGGCATCTCTTTAGAGCCCTCACCAGGATAGGTCAGGCTAGCCTAAGCTTGCCAGATCTTGGAAGCTAAGCAAGGAAGCTAAGCAAGATTTGGATTTGGGTGGGAAGCCATCAAGGATTACTGGGGTTGTAATGCAGGGGTAAGTAATGGAAAACAACCTCTGCATACCTCTTACTCTGCAAACTCAATCGGGTTCTTGTAATTCAGCTGTGGCTTGACAGCAAAAAAACAAACAAACAAAAAAAAAAACCTTTTTAAAGGTCAGGATTCAGCTTCAGAGATACAATGGAACAAGAACATTTTTCTCCTGAAGTCTGACTTTTATTCTTTTTAGTTATAAAGTTACTATGAAGTTACTATAAATTAGCCTACAAAATATAAAGATACAAAAGGGAGTGGCAGCAAACCCTGAGGTGGGACAAGTGCCAGGGCCTGGGAAATTCTGGGGAGGGGGCCACTGTCACTGACCCCCTCCCCCACCATATAAAAATTAATTTGTGTATATTATAATATATTGTATACCTGCACAGAGCTTTCAAGCAAGTCAGGTGATGGTTTCAAATAATTTACTTAAAACATATCGTGAATTTACATCCTAACAAAATCCTAATTCCCAATGACTTGAATAGTTCTGGACACACTTTGGTTGTTCTGGATTGGGTCATAATCTTCCTCCCCTCTTGAAGCATTCCATTGTGTTTCATAGGTCTTGATCTTCTGGAAGGGCAGTCTCGACCAATAACGTGGGAACAATTTCAGATTGTGGACAATGATGACATAAATGCTGTTCGGTTAGTTGTCGTTGATGGTTTACAGCACGGACAGCTTACACTAAGAGGTATCATAACCTGGCTAATGTCTTTATGTAGATATTACTCTCTAGCCTTCTTCTATCAGTATAAGTGATTCTGGGGCTGATTCTCATTTACACTTGCCCTGATGTGAGTACCTCAGGAGTATACCAAAAGGTCTATAGCAGTCTTATTATACCAGTTTCATGTGAAGGAGTGTACAGCATTATTGAAAGGTATATAGAAGCCCATGTAGAAATTCCATTCCTAACGATGTAGGTTATTTTTTTTCCCATTCATATGAGAGGGAACAAGATATTTTGTCACTCAGTCTGTAAATTTGATTCATGTAAAGTTATTGTAGTTCTGTATAGTGTAAACCTATGCCATTCTAAACTGCATTGCTAGTGTTTTGCCTTCCAAACTAAGAAGATGGACTCTCCAGTCCTTTATGAATACAGTATTCAATACCATTTTGAAAGGAAGAACTTAGACTCATATTGAATAACATGTCCATGGAAGGCTCACAGAGTTCTCCGCTATTCATCTCACTCCTACAATCTTAATCCAGTAAATTTATTCCCAGAGTTGTGGTGTGTGTGTGTGTAAGAATAGCCATGTGGGTCAGGGGACTTCAGTGAGGAGGGGAAAGAGGGTGAAATAGTGCCCTACTGCCTTTCTTCTTCAGTAGAGCTGTGCTTCATTTCTCTTCCTCACTTCAGTCCCCCAACTTGCAAGGCTATTCCTCCAGCAACTATAGACATTTTTCTGGGGCCAAAATAGATTGCAGGAACAGAGAGGAATGCAGGAAGGGAGGTGCTCTCTGTGGATACTACATAGGATGAACCCTTATTTTTATTACATGTCCATTAGGAATCCCAAAATTTTTGTTTGTCTTACTAATTACAATGTGTTTATAGTTACTACCAGTTCTTTAATTCCCTGTGACAACCACAATGGGCTGTGTGGGAGAGGGGTCATTCACTTTGCAGAAGGCAATTGCTTCTGTTTTTTGTAGAACCAATGTGAAGAAAGAGAGCAACATCTCATCTTCTCTAAGTTCTTTACAATTCATAGAGAACTTGGAGAGAAGCAGTTGATGACCTTGTAAGTGAATTTGTGGACCACTGATTTCTATAGATTATGATTTTAGAGAAAAAAGAAGAGCTGGTTTTTTATACCCCCTTTTTACTACCTGGAGGAGTGCCAAATTGGCTTACAAACACCTTTCCCTTTCTTTCCCCACAACAGACCCCCTTAGAGAGTTCTAAAAGAACTGCTCTGCAAGAACAGCTCTATGAGAACTGTGACTAGCTCGAGGTCACCCTGATGGCTGTGTGTGCAGGAGTGGGGAATCAAGCCTCTGCTCTTATCTACCATACCACACTGGCTATCTAACCTCTGCTCCTAATCTTCATCCATCTATTAAAAAGTGGTAGCGATTTGCCTAAAATATATATCAGTTTTGAATTACATGTTTTGTATCATCTAACAGGAGGGAAAGGATTCATGCTCACGGTCTCAGACCTTAAGGCTGGAGTTGTTCGTTACCACCATGATGACAGCGATTCCACAAAGGACTTTATTGTCTTTCGAATCTTTGACAGCCGACACAGTAGTCGCCATAGGTTCCCAATCAACATCTTACCTAAAGATGACAGCCCCCCATTTCTCATCAGCAACACTGAAATAGAAGTATACGAAGGTCAAACAATTCTGATTCAAAGCTCAATGCTACTAGCTACTGACATGGATTCCAGTGATGACTATATACTCTTTAACATCACCAAAGGATCACAGGCAGGAGAAATCATGAAGAAACCTGGACCAGACCTTATTGGTAATGTTACGTGTTCTCTAGTAGAGGAGGATTATTTGGTTGTTATATTATATTGTAGTTATGCTTGGGAATTTTTGTGTGTGTGTGTTGATGTGGCTTTTTAAAATTAATTCCCATTTTGTGCTAACACTGACATTTTAACTGTTCACAGTGTTCTGATTTGGGGGAAATTCCTTCTCTTTTAATATAAGGATCACGAAATATACTGCAGTTTTTATTATCAAATATACTCTGAAATTCTACCCAGTATAATGGATTCTTACTAATGTTTACAGACACTTTAGGTTATACCAGTTTAAGATTTAGTCTATAGTCATAACAACACTAGAATCCACAAACAGGGCTTGATTCCAAAATTGTGCCAGTCGTATGGCTTCCACCAAGAAGACAAAAGGGTTGATTGTTGGTCTGTACATTTAGTCACTAAATGTGAGGAGAAACCATCTTAAATGCAGCAGAACCACATGAATAAATCTTTGAATGTTGAAGTCACCTAACTCATGGAGTTAATCTCCAGGAACAACTTGACAGTACTAAAGATGGAGCCCTAGCTGCAGAACTGTAAGATAAGCAGACAGAATACCTATCTCCTATATTGAGGGTTTCAATTTAAAACCTCTAATAATGCTGTGTTGATATTTTTAATTTCCTGAAAATGGAAAGCTAATTGCTATCTGCAGTTATAACAGAACTGAGATGTACTTTCTTTTGTCTGTGATTCAACAGGTTATCCAGTCACTAGATTTCTTCAGAAAGATCTGTTTAATGGGATAATTTATTACCATCATTTAGGGGGAGAAATATTTGAAGATTCAATTGAATTGGTTTTATGTGATAGCCATGACCCTCCTAATTTTTCAGAAATGCAGGTATGTCATCATAGGACTTCTTGTAATGCCATAAGGGAGTGGCAAAACACAACAGGTTGAATCTAAAGTTTCTGGTCTGCTAACAAGTGGAGTTTTCCTCCAATCCAGGAAGCTTTCTGTCAGTCAGATATATCTCGTCCATCAAAATGAAGATTCAGATTCTACCACTACCACTACCACTAGCAAAACAACAGAATCTAAATTCACAGGAATTTCTTCTTCCTAGAAGGATTTGACCCATATTTGAACTGAAATATGTATTTTTTAAAGAAATTCTTTCTTTAAAAAAAAGATCAACAGGGGAAAAACCTCAAGACCCAGCAGCTAACTAGGATTTTTTTAAGCAGAGAAAAATAGACATAGAGATATGATATGGGGGTGTGGTCCGAGATAGTGATGCATCATGGGCAATAATATGAGGCATCAGAGAAGCTGAAAATAATCTAACTGGAAACATTTACGATGCACAGAAGAAATAATTTTATTTTGAATGTGCACACCACATAAAGGTTTCTAGCCTTTAAATCAATGTCTAAGAAAAATACAGCCAATCACTTGAATTAAACTAAAGCCCAGTCTTCATTTGGGGTATACATGATAACTATCAAGATACAAGAAATTAAGAACATAAGAAGAACCCTGCTAGATAAGACCAGTGATCCCTCTAATCTAGCATCCTGGCTCACACAATGGCCAACTAGTTCCTCTGGAAGACAAATAACAAGCGATGAGCCCAAGTCCTTCCCTTGATGTAGCCTCCTGGCTCTGGGATTCAGTGATGATACTTTGGGCTTCTTGCCTTTGGCACCATTTCAGAAAATTGGCTTGTTTGCATGTATTTTTTATATACAATGTTTTGGTCATGATCAAATATTCCAGTTACAAACAGTTCCTAAATAGCATGTGCTTGTGATAGTTTTAAAATTCTGCCCTTGGCTGTCTTCCCTTCCCCCAAGGAGTGGTATCACATCTGCTTCAGGCCTGCTATCTAGCAGATTATAAAGTAAGGTGACCAGATTTTAACATTGGTAAAGCGGGACACCATTCTTGATTACAATTTTGGTCTATATGGAGCAACAAAAAGTTTCATAGAACGCATAGAACGCAAAAATAGTATTGTAATATATATATTTTAAATTTCAACATAAGTACCATTTGCCAGGTACCCCCAGATGTCCCTCCAAAAGCGGGACAATCTGGTCACTTTATTATAAAGACCATTGTAAACACAATAGATTTTAACTGCAGTATTTCTGAGCATTGATGGTTTTTCTAAATCCTTATTCGAGGTGGTAAGAGTGCTCATAATCCCTGTGGAAGATCAGCTCCCTAAAGAAGCTTCAGGAGTAAGCCGCCATCTTTCTGTCAAGGAAACGGAGATTGCTCAGCTAACAAAGAACCATCTTAACTATATTGACACAGAAGCAAAAGAACAGGAACTCGTTTACACCATAACTTCACCCCCGTTCTTCTTGTCCAGGCATCAGTGAGTCTGCAGCAATTTACACATTTTCAAAGGCGGTTAAAGGGGCCCAGGATCAAGACAGGCTGAGTGGTTTCTGTGACACTAGAAACCTGTGCTGCAATAGCCATTCAGCTCAGATCTAATTGGCTCACCTGTTGCCTCTTTCACAGCTGACTAAGCTGAGCAGCCTCTACACCACTGGCAGAGTTAATGGGTCTTGGCTCCCCTTGCTCCTAGTTGTCAGAGACCCACCAGGAACTTTCCCTGTAAGTTAAAATGAGCACAGGAATGCATTTTCAAGGTGTTGCGCAGAAGGGCTATGACTGAGAATAGTATTTCTTTTGACTTTTTCCATTGAGGAATTGGCAGTATTTTTGAAGGGGTTTTTGAGAGGCTGGCAGGCATTCTTTTTCTTGGCTGTTCATTGCCTACATATAGACTGTTGCCACTGTCAGTTCTGCTGTCTGTCAATTACTGCCGGTAAGATAGTCAAAATACATAGGCTAATATGGTGAGTTGCAGAAATGGCAGCAGATAGTCAGAGGATAACAGAACAGGAGGAACAGCAAGGTGCTTCTCTTGTACAATGAACACAAGTGAATGGGAATCCTACTTGCTCCTCTTGTCGGCCTTTTCTCTTCCTTATACGCATTCATTGTAACTTCTGTACATGCAATATGGGTTTTGCAGTATACTTTGTAATCTGCCATCTCTTTCAAAAGTTATGCTTAAACTACATTGGGAGGGAGGTAGAGCTAGTGACACTGTCCCAGACTTACCCCTCTGTACATCTGCTGTATCCTTCCAGGACTGTGTTGGTGTGCATGCTTGATAATCAGAGTACTATCTAGTACACATTCCAAGTCACAGGTTAAACTCCAGGCCTTACAGTTCTGAGCATTGACTGTACGGTTTCACATACAATTGATTATCAGATAAAATTAATCAAAACAATGGCCCATGCAATAGTGGGCCAAATAATACAGAGCCTAATTGTAGTTTGTATACTGATTTCAATTGCCTTTTATCAGGACATCTGAAACACAGGGCATGGGGAAGAAGCAACTCCTATTTCTAGTCAATGTGTGGATTTAAATTTGTTGTTCTTAAAAAGTTATATAAACTTGCGTATAACTGTGACAATACCATTCTGTGCAGCCATGCTGATGCTGGGAAGCTATTTATGATAGACAGTGTTCCTAAGCTGAACAAGGATCCTGCTGCTCCAGCACTGAGGTCATTCACTCAGGTTTGTGATTTGGTAGCCTCTTGCTTGTAATTTCCAACTCTCTAATGGTTCACAAATATCACCTATTTCTTTTTTTCAAGAGCTATTCGCATTCATCTCATTCATCATTTATAAGAAAGAATTGCAACACATTGCAACAAAGAAAGCCAAATGTCCCATCACCAGGGGTGAAAGTAACATATTCCTTACCAATATGGTCTATTTTCGTGGAGGGTTCCAAATGGATGAGCAGTACGATTTTCTTACCAGTCCTCCATACCAGCCCATGCTGACTTACTTTAACTAAGGATGGATTTAAAAACTTCTTAGACATAACACTTCCACCTCCTTCCGGGTTGCAAAATATTGTGCAATTTTAATAAAGATCAGACAATTAAGTACAGCCTCTGTATAGTTTTTATGTCTTGGATGATCTGTGTTACTAACCACTAATTAGATAGATAGATAGATAGATAGATAGATAGATAGATAGATAGATAGATAGATAGATAGATAGATAGATAGATAGATAGATAGATAGATAGATAGATAGATAGATTAGGGCTGGCAATTCCCATAATAAAATTTGATAGATTGATACTTTCACTAAGGACAGGTAAAGGGCTAGGAATGAGTTTTAAGCAGACTACATCTTTGGGGACACCAAAACCACACGAGAAGGTAAAGCATAATAACATTTATCTTCTCTTGCGCTGTCGTCAATCAAATTGAAAGTTTGCATTTTCTCCAGTCCAAATTTTACTGCAGTCACATTTGGTAACATGGTTACCGTTGTATGAAAGTTGTTATGTAAACTAAGTTCCATGTACCGTTTCTACGTTTTATGTAAATCATCCTGAGCCTCAGGGGACGGCAGTATATAGATATAAATAAATAAACAAGCAAACTAAAGAAGCATATAAATATTTTAATAAATAAAAAAGAACACAAGAAATCTGTTTTTGTGGTATTTGTGAAAATATCAGATTCCTACCTTCTGTAGTGACAAATTGCCTCTTTGAGCAAATATATAGACATAGATGTCGTTAGAAGTTCAGCTTGTTTGATTTGTGCTTGATACAAAGTAAAGTTGGTACAATAAGACATGATGGTTTTTTCCTTTGGAAAATATATTATTTCATATTATTTATGTTGTTTGCTTTTCTTTATGTCCACAGCATGCTGTGAACCACATGAAAGTTGGCTATATGCCCCCTTTGCAGGATATTGGTTCCGAACCTCAGTATATCCAGTTCATATTTTCTGTCAGTAATCAGCATGGTGAAACTTTGTCTGGCCTCTCATTCAATATTACCATTCATCCAGTGGATAATCAAACTCCAGAGGTATAATTATAATACTAACAGTGGGGGGTGGGGGTCGGACACAAGGGGTTAGGCATCAGCCAGGGTTGAATTCACTGGAAGAAAGAGCCTATTTCAGATTTTTTAAAAATCTAAAACATAAGTAAATAAGTAAATGAATAAATATTTTTTACTGTTGTCTCAGGCATTAATACAAATAAAGTATAATATAAACATTTTATCATGCATAGTAATGATGTTTTCGACATTTCATTCACTTCAGTGGTCTCAGTAAGAAATTATGACAAATCCAAAGTGTTTTGTCAAAATTAATTCATATTTTCAAATAATACAAAAATGAATATCATTTATGACCATGACAACGATGTATGCTTATCCCAAGATGACTGTTCAAGGATGTGGGATAGAAATTCGAAAAATGGATTAAATAAACAAATAAATAAATGTACTAACATAGAGTATTACATGAAAATATATTGTGTGACACAAAATAGTACTGAAGTTTGAAAATGAAAAAACTTATATAGCCCAAGTTCCCATTTTAATGGTTTGCCATAATTTTTTGGAAAGCATGCATGAAGATTTGAAAAATGTCTACAGATCCATAGTTTAGGGGTCACTGGAGAAACCGTCTAATTTACTTTTCTGTTAACTCTATTATTTTAGAATGATACCTATTTTTTTAAATTCAAAGATACATTTAATTCAGCAATACACATTTGCATTGAAGCAGTCCTGAAATTACTAACTAGACATAGAAACTTATATTTTTCACTTGTGAGGTTTATTCAAAATACAAAAAAGTTTGCTTCGAAGTTATGACAAAACACCTTCTGACAGGAAATTCGAATTGCAGTCTTTTTTTTTATCTGTTCAGGTGTTTACAAGCAATCTGAAAGTAGAAGAAGGTGGCCTGTGTATCATTACAGAGGGACACATTTTGGTTTCAGATGAGGACACAAAACTGGAAAATGTTCACATCCTTCTGATAAGACCACCTCTCCACGGGACAATTGAATTGGATGGAATTCCTATGACTCAAGGGGACAGACTAGCTTGGGAAGATGTACACATGTCCAAACTCAGGTTAGAGAAGAAAAGTGCTGCCTTTGTTCTTGTTGAAGCATCTGGGATTTCAGCCAATAGATTCAACAGTGCTGAAAGTTCAAGTGCAGAAGAAGGATGTTAACTATTAGAATTCTCCTACATGTTAAAAAAAATCCTCTGTACATACAAAAGGAGCATGTTAGAGAGAAAATTCATCCAGAACTTTAATATGTAAATTCTGTTAATGTGTAAGGCTATTTCCAACAGATGACTCTGTGTAATTGTCATTACTGCACGGATCATCCACACACAGTCTACACACTCAGACTCCCTTCCTCAGAAACTACTATTTCTCCTCTCTATCAGATGGCTTTAATGGGGAGGGGGAATAGGTAGATCACTGTACTGTTATAACAATTGATTGGCATACTCTGATAGTTCCCAGCATTCTTTATTACAAGCCATTTACTCCAGCCATTTTGTTGCAGAGTTATAACTGGAAATGAGCATCCTGTACCTTTACCCTTCTGACTCTTCAACAAAAGGACTAGATACTTACTTAAAAAAGAAGAAGCCAAGAATGACTAGATTGTGGTACTAGACCTGCTAGCCATTTTTTTTAAAAAAGCATGGAAAAGTCTTCTAGTGTGCATGGGCTGGAGAGTAATGACTGCAGAGGCTAAGCCAAGAAAAATGGAGTTAATGTGAGTCCCACATTATCATCTATATGACATTTGAAAATGCTTTGAGTATAATCTTTCCCAAAGGATCATACTAAGGCAGACTCAAGAAAGTTGACAGCAAAGTGGGTGCAGACAGATCAGATTTGAATAGAAGAAAAAATTATGTGGATGCTGCCAAATACAGTGTGTCTTCAGGTCGAGCAAAACATTGTGCAATTAACATAGGTTTTAGAATATGGAAGAGCATTTAACAATTAGAATTGCCGCCTGTATTCTGAATTGGTACAATCTAGTAACTCCACCATACAGTGACAATAGTGATCAGAGTGTGAGACTGGGGACCAATGTTCAGCCATGAAGCTCACTGGGTAACTTTGAATAAGTTATTGTGACTATCATGCTCAGCAGTTATGCAGCCATGCTCTCCTTTTCAGTGTTCTCCCCTACCTTCACAGGCAGCTTTGCCTGCAAAGGGGATATGCATGCTGTACAATCCAAAGCCACCTCACATGGGCAGGGCTCTTTTTGGAGGCTTTGGAATGTTCAACACATCATCAGAAATACATGCACTTCTTTATATTGTAAGATGATACTTCCAGAGGTAGTAATATAGATATTTAAAGTATTATTTCCACAGATATCGTCACAATGGCTCTGAGATTCCACAGGATGATATTCTGCTTGCAGCTACAGATGGTGTTAATGCCTTTGAATTTGTCCTTCATGTTAAGGTCAGTGCAAGTCGCATCAGGTTGGGGGGTCAGTCTACTAAATTAATCATTATGAATGGCTTCGCAGCTCTTTCAAAAATGAACTCTGTTGTTTAATTAATATTGGCTGCTCCACTTCAGGGATATTTTCCCTCAATAGTGCTCATGTTATGAGTACGATTATCATTCAAATCATAATTGCAACAAAGGATCCAGACTGCACAAGATAATCCATTTTCTCTCCATAGTTTCACAGTTCTCTTCCCCCCTTTTGGCTGCTGTGTTGTTAGATCCCTTTTATAATATTCTACCCACCCTCGTTTACAAATTATGGGGTGCATGGTAGCGCTGTGTAGGAGTCCGTTAAAATCTCCTCCTTCAGTTGTGTTTTTGTTCCTTTCTCTAAGGAGGTGAAAATGGAAGCTTGTCAATGAGCCTCCTCAACCCCCTAAGTAGGCTACATTGTGGTTGTCGAGAGCTCACAGAGCTGATATGATGGGCTGCTCATCTTGAGACTGATGCTGCAGAGGAACAGTAGAATTCAGGGAGAGCTTCCCCCACATCAGGGCATTGCTGCCTTTTGTCTTCCCACTGCCATCAACAGATGGTGGCATGCTAAGTGGCTGAGCTGTCACTGGCCTAGCTAGGCCTAGCTAGAGCCATCATCTGTTTGGGTGCCCATCTTGGTCTCCAGCAGTAGCAGCAACAGTAGCAGCAACAAGACAGCCTCTACTGAGGAGTCAACCAGTAGAGGCTGTCTTGTTTCCTTCACTGCTGCTGCTAACCCAACACAACAATAATAGCAAGGAGTCCTGAGGAAGGAACGTGACTCTCAGCTTTCTCCTCACCCTGGGTTTTCTCCAGTTACTGGGCACACAGGCCATTACCTAGAGTGCACTACTGAAATCACAATGTTGTTTAAATATTTTTTTAAAAAATCAGTTTCATTAAGGTGCTACTAGGGACACTGAGCAGTTCAAAATTATTATTATATTAATTGTATTTGTTACCTACCCCTTTTTTAAAATCAGGGCAGGGTACATCAAGGTAAAAACATACATAATAATAAAATATATAAATGCATACAATAATTAATTAAAAGTCTAAAACATTTAAAACAATTCCATCCATAAATGGCCTATTCTGGATTTCAGTGGCAGGGAAGGAGAGCGGGAGCAGAGGAATCTTACCAGCCCCAGACGATGTACACTTGGGGCTTTGACAGGGAGGCCAGCTCAATGTAGCAATGTTATAGTCTTCAACCATAAGTCTGGTGGAACAGCTCTGTTTTACAAGCCCCGTGGAACCGTTCATTTCAGATGGCTGAAACGATTAGGGGTTGATTGGGTATGGAGACAAAGCCTTATGAAGGAATTGGGAGAAAAGGAGGCTGGAAGACATGGTTGCTCTTTTTAAGTATTTGAAGGGCTGTCATTTAGAGAAGGGTAGGGCACTGTTTCAGTTAGTAATGCCATTTTGGGCTGTATCAACAGGGGCATCACATCAAAATCACAAGATGTCATAGTCCCATTGTATACGGCAGTGGTCCCCAACCCCAATGATCAGTCATTACCGGGCCGCAGCTCCTCCTCATCCTCCCCCCAGCTGTTGCCTCGAGGGCTGCCCTGCCACTCTGCTGCCGGCTCACCTTTGGTGGTCTCTGGCAGCCGCCATGGCTGGGGCTCCCCCTCAGCGTGGCACTGCACAGCTGCTGCTGGTAGCACCCCCCCCCCAGCAGGTGGCAGGAAGTCAGGGATACCAGCAGGAAAGCAAGTGGAGCAGGGGCACAGGCGTTGTCCCTCAGCAAAAGACTACCCCCCCCGGGCCTCAGTAAAATTGCCAAGCGTTGACCGGTCCCCAGTGATAAAAAGGTTGGGGACCACTGGTATACGGCACTGGTCAGACCACACCTGGAGTACTGTGTGCAGTTCTGGAGGCCTCACTTCAAGAAGGATGTAGATAAATTTGAAAGGGTACAGAGGAGAGCGACAAAAATAATCTGGGGCCAAGGGACCAAGCCATATGAAGATAGGTTGAGGGACTTGGAAATGATCAGCCTGGAGAAAAGGAAGTTGAGAGGGGACATGATAGCTCTCTTTAAGTATTTGAAAGGTTGTCACTTGGAGGAGGGCAGGATGCTGTTTCTGTTGGCTGCAGAGAAAAAGACAGTAATGGGTTTAAACTACAAGTACAATGATACAGGCTAGATATCAGGAAAAATTTTTTCACAGTCAGAGTAGTTCAGCAGTGGAATAGGCTGCCTAGGGAGGTGGTGAGCTCCCCCTCCCTGGCAGTCGTCAAGCAAAGGTTGGATACACACTTTTCTTGGATGCTTTAGGATGCTTAGGGCTGATCCTGTGTTGAGCAGGGGGTTGGACTAGATGGCCTGTATGGCCCCTTCCAACTTTATGATTCTATGCTTCTATGATTCTATAATAGAGGAAAGGATTCATAACAACAGGTTTAAATTACAGGTCAGGAAATTGTGGCAGGATATTAGGAGAAAACTTTAAAACAAAGGGATGTTCAGTGGTGGAATCACTTGCCCAGGGGTGTAATTCTCCCTCCATGGAGGTGTTTAAACAGCAATTGGGTAATAATTTGTCAGGGACACTTTGGGTCATCCTGCATGGTGCAGGGAGTTTTAGAGAGTCTTTATGCCTCTTCCAACTTTTAAATTCTAACCCTACATTACAATTCTTTGAAATGTGAGAAATCCCTTCTTATCCATTTTCTATCCTTACCACGACCCTTTCCCACATGGCTTAGGAGCCCCAACAAAGCATTTTTGAGTGGCCAAATGGAATATCTTCTCCTTGTTCACTAGTGGAAAAGTTGCTTGGATCTGACTTATGAGTGGGGAACTTGCAAGGGGAGTGATTTTGAACAGAGAAACCAGGTAAGATTAGTGCCGCTCCCCAATTCTGTATTCAAAATCACATCATACCTAAGACACTTTTGGGGGGGGGATGGCATTCCTTGTGTTGCATGTAGTGTAAAATTTACTTTCTAGGTTCGCATTAATTTTAAAGAGTATGTGAAGCAGCCCAGAATGTGCATTCTGATGCAAATAGATAACGTGTTCCTAGAGACAGAGAAAACTAGAGCATTTGCCAATTATGTCACCTTTTGTCCATTTATGAGATTGTATTATACACTGGCAAAGTATATAAAAACAAGGGCAACTCACCAGGACCTGTTTGTTGAGTATTCTGTTGTTGAAAATTGTATTGAACTTTGGTATTCTCCAATTAGGAAGTTCTTTCAGTAAACTGCATGGATTCATTTGTTTACTTGTCACATCCCATGTACTCCTATCACTGGCAAATAAATAGCTGACATCTAGTTCTAGTTTCATGTATTAGTAATCTACTTTTCAATTAACTCTGATCTACTGCACTATTCTCTTTGTTTCAGTTGAATGAGGTTATAATATATCCTTCGTGTATATTTTTCCAGGTTATGCCTGTAAATGATGAACCTCCAGTCATGAATGCAGGCCTCATTCCTTTCATGCATTGTTCTGAGGGTGGGGCAGTGTTCATCACCTCAGAATACCTTCACGCTACTGATGCAGATAGCGACGACATGCAGTTGATGTTTATGCTTGCTCGGCATCCTAAATATGGAGTTGTGAAGAAAAATGGACTTGCAGTGGATCGTTTTCAACAAGCAGATGTTTTTTCTGGAGCAGTGGCATACGGACATACTAGTGAGACTAATGCCCTGATCATATTTAAGCAAGTCTTCATTTTTATGCTGCTACAGGTCATAATTTCATTATAACTGCTTAGAGACATGTATTAAATACATCAGGTTCAGCTGTCGTTACATGATGGTTAAAAAGCACTTTAGATGATGGACTAACCATCACCACCCCTAACTCCACCCATAAACAGCTTTGTTGACCTCTCCCAAGTAACATTTGTACCCCAGGTTAACTGTTGATTACTATTTCTGCATGTCAGCATTTCTTGTGACAAAAAGCATATACTTCAAAAGGATAGCTTATTTTCATTGCGGTACCTTAGTACCAGCATTATTTTGACTGAATTCAATCAACTCCAAATCACAATTCATTTTGGAAATTATTATTATTATTATTATTATTATTATTATTATTATTATTATTATTATTATTAATATCCCACCTCCCCCCATTGCAGTGCAAAAACACAAGGTATCACAAGTGATAGACACAATTAAATTTAGGGCTAATTCAAATTCACAAAGGGCACAACTCTATTTCCTCTAGTTTTCTGGTAACTAACTGGAATATGCTAATACTTCCAATGTATTTCTATAGGAGAGGTGTATAACACAGTCCCTAAATGCAGGTACACCCCTCTAACCCCATTGCTTTTATTATAGTTTAGAAAGGTATATTCTGTTTAGGATTACAAATTAAGTATGGTCTTTATGCTGCTACTTAAATCAATGAGGCTTTAAAGTTTTGGTAGGTTGGATTATGCTCATTTGATTTTAAATACTCCTTTGTGACAATATTGATCATTGTCATTATTTTAGGGTTAATAGTTCTTTAGTCTATCCCTGGAGTGGAAGGTACAAGTTTGTAGCACTGAATTAGATAACTGAATTTTTCTTTGTGTTTGATCCTAGTTGCTTGATGCAGAAAAGTCATGTGTTAATATCCTTACAGTTACTCTCTCTAAGGCATAATTTCCTCTGACCTAAATGGCCTAGGCTAGCCTGGTTGCATCAGATTTTGGAGGCTGGTTCTGGTCAGTATTTGGATGAGGGACCACCAAGGAAGTTCAGGGTTGCTATTCAGAGTCAGGCAATAGGCAAAACTGCCTCTTTTTAACCTCTTTCATTTAAAAGTCTCCAGGGTTGCCATACATTGGCTGTAAGTTGATGACACTTTCCGCTAAGAATGATCTACTATCATAGAACTATTTTAGATAGTAAACTTCTTTCTTATGATCTCATAATGATGAGGAGTACTCAAAATATTTTGGCACCTCCATATCTGTTTATTATCTTTTACTGCAAAACATTATGGTTTATCTTGAGTTCTTTTTCCCAGGTGGAGAGATTGGCTTGACTCCTTTATTTGATATCCTCACCTTTGTTGTCTCTGACGGTGAAACTGGCCAAGATATAAATGTCTGTTGCTACAATGGACCTCCTGTGCCACTGCATAAATCCTTTCCAGTATATGACATTAACATCACAATATTTCCTGTGGATAACCAGCCACCATCCATTGCTACTGGTAACAAAAAAAGTTACATATGTTCAATAATGTTGAGAAAGTTTGGGCAGAGCTGTGCTAAGTTCAGCAAGTGGTGAAATAGTAATGTGGTTGCTTTATTACATACTCACAACCTATCTTACAGTTCCTGTATGTCTGCAAAATTAACAGGAGACAGAGTAAAGCTGCACACTAGATAAATGATGAAGTCAAAACAACCACTGCCATATATGCTGAACTCTTCAGGGATCTGACTCATATACTATTATTGTACTCTGGTTGCATGATTACAATAGTGTGGTCTCATATCATATTCTTTCATGGTCTGGCCTTACACCAGTATAGTAAAATCTGGATAGGAACATATTATTATGTTTTATTATGTTCGTGTGCAAATCAGTATTGAACTAGGAACAGAAGGAGATTTACAGTCTATAGCTACTATATTATAAATTTAAAAGCAGGGGTTTTAGAATAATAGGGAACCAAACAATATTTAGAATTAAGTTTTTAATCCCCAACAGTGCCAAATTGTGCATAATAATTTATCTGAAATAGTTTAGAAGGATATGAACCAAATTTCCAAGGGTAAAAAAACCCTCAGCTAAAGTGCTGAAAAATTAAATTCTAGAACTATCTTGAACAGGATTCAGATCAGCTTTATAAAGAAACTATAAACATTTCTGTACACCTGAGTAGCATTATTGATAGCAAAATTGTTTGCAAGTATTGTGTGTGTATTCACCCCTTTTCAACAATGTATGTATGAGTAACTTTGTGATTTGCAGTCTATCACCCAAGCAATGTTCTGGAAATGAAGTATTTTCCCAGCAGGGAAATTAAGCACCGATGCATGAAAAATGGCTCATTATGAGCAATTCGTAACAGCTCTCAGGCAATTAATGCTGTGACAAACAGAGGTAACAACTGATCTTGAGTAACACATAAACCACACTTAATAGCTTATCAGTGAAATTGTTTTCCAAGTGTTTTCTCCTCATTCACTTGGTGAGAAAGAAGAGTCATTGGTATGACCGGGAAAACATCTGTCCCAAGTGTTTGAACAATTGCTTCTGCCATCAAATATAGCTGCATTTCTTTAGCTTGAATTTTGCTAGCAAGTTGAACTGCAAGAGTAACAGTACTCATCATTGTGTTGTTTGTATGCAGGTGCTGTGTTTGTTGTGAATGAGGGCTCTTCGGCTGCCATTACAGTTAATCATTTGTATGCCACTGATCCTGATACCAATGCAGATGATTTACAGTTTGTTTTAACTTCTCCTCCTCAATTTGGGTACATTGAAAATATATTACCTTCCCTGGGCTTTGAGAAAAGCAACATGGGAGTAAGTATAGGTATGTGTAGATTATAAAGACTTTAAATCCTGGATCAGTGCCTTTTCTTTCCTTCCATTTATCTTTAAACTTTGTGTAAGCATGTCTAGCATAGTAGAACCTCTACCTCAAGAACTCAAGATACTTTTTTGTATCAGTCCAAACATATCTCTCCTAACATGTATCCAGGAACATTTGGTTGGTTGGTCCTAAGAAACAGGTGGACTCAAGACTGCAATAGTCCTTAGCTGAGATCTCAGTAACTGGTAACCCAGGAAAACAGCTGTGAAGCATTTGGATTGTGACAAGAAGAGTGATGAAGGGATTTTGTGGCTAATTGATCCTTTCTAAGAGTATTTGGAGCTATGGCTGACAGACAGTGCAGTCCTAAGCAGAGTTCCCCTTTCTAAATCCGAACCCCCCCCCCCCCCGAATACATTTGCCAGCTGTTCGGAAGCAGTGGCTGGATGACTTAGGCAGCGTCACCTGAAACTCAACCCCTATGGCTGGGTAGAAGAGGGCCAGATCAGGAAGCGCGCCTCCCATGCCTGGATGGAGTGCAATTAACACCTGCACCAATAGCCAGGAATTTGGGCGTGACCTTTGATGCTTCCCTTTCCATGGAGGCTCAGATCACGAAAGTAGCCTGGATGGCGTTTTTCCACCTTCGCCAAGCCAGACTACTAGCACCCTACCTGTCCTCAGATCACTTAGCCACAGTGATCCATGCAACGGTCACCTCCAGACTAGACTACTGTAACTCGTTCTATGCAGGCTTGCCCTTGTCTTTGACCCGGAAGTTACAATTGGTACAGAATGAGGCTGCTAGGATCCTCACTAGAACACCTTGGAGGGCCCACATTCAGCCGGTATTCCAACATCTGCACTGGTTGCCAATTTGTTTCCGGATCAAGTTCAAGGTTTTGGTTTTAACCTTTAAGGCTACATGTGGCCTGGGTCCTGCCTACCTACAGGACCACTTGGTTGCTTATGCCCCTTGCAGGGCCCTTCGCTCTGCGGGTGCAAACCTACTGGTGGTTCCGGGCCCTCGGGATGTTCGCCTGGCCTCGACCTGGGCCAGGGCTTTTTTGGCCCTAGCCCCAACCTGGTGGAATGAGCTCCTGGAAGAGCTAAGGGCCCTGTCGGAGTTAACAGCTTTCCGCAGGGCCTGCAAGACGGAGCTCTTCCGCCAGACAAATGGATGAGGCCAGGGTGGGCGGTCCCAACATTGGACCTGGGCTCCCTGGGTTCATCTGAATTATCTGACTACCTCACTCCCATATTAGCAACCTGATGTCCCTCGGCTAAGGTGGGCGGTTTGGGGAGGGGTTAGTGGGGTTAGTTAGTGCTCGCCTGTTGCCTAACGTTGATAGTGTGGATTGGTTTCAATGGTTTTAACTATGGGTTTTATTGTAACTTTTATCTTGTAAACCGCCGTGAGCCTAAGGGAACGGCGGTATAAAAGTTTAATAAATAAATAAATAAATAAGTCAATTCAGAAGGGTGTAAGTCTGCTTAGAATGATAAAGATGACAAAGGTTTGGTTTGGTGTGATGAATGGGGAAGGATTTTTGGAATGTTCAACACATCATCAGAAATACATGCACTTCTTTATATTGTAAGATGATACTTCCAGAGGTAGTAATATAGATATTTAAAGCATTATTTCCACAGATATCGTCACAATGGCTCTGAGATTCCACAGGATGATGTTCTGCTTGCAGCTACAGATGGTGTTAATATATATATATTAACATATGATAAAACTTGCATTATTATTATACTATTTTATAATTATTTGCCATATTCTTTGTTAATATCCATTATTCTTATAGCTTAATAACAATTTGTTACATTTTAGTAAGATTTTAACACAGAAACATGTTTAATGAAAACAAAAGCATACTAGCATTCCTAATACATAATCTAAACTTGGAAAGGCCAGGGGGACTTGAGGTGCAAAAAGGCAGGAGTCTCAGGAAGTGTCTTGTAGTAAAAAAAAATGTTGACTATATATTTCTGTTAATTTGTCATTTCTTTCAAATATGTAGCCTCATTTCAGCTGAAAAATGTAAAGGCCCTCTACATAAACTATGTCCAGGCCAGGCACAGGAGAATAGAACCAACCAAAGACCAATTTATGCTTTATGCCACTGATGGGAAACATCGCTCAATGGAGATACCATTTTATGTCTTAATCAACCCTATAAATGATGAAGTCCCAGAATTCATAGCAAGAAATATTACGGTAAGGATGGAACTACAGTATGCAAAGTATTAGCCTGCTTTGTTTGCCTACCAATGTGTGAGAAGAAAGATTATTGTCTTGAAGGAGAAGACTTTGTGGCTCAGTGGTAGACAAGTTTGGCCTACAGAAGGCCATGGGTTTTCTCCCTGTCATCTCCAGCTAAAAAATATCACTTAAATGATGTTGGAATAGATCTTTTTTGCCTAGTGCTTTGGAGAGCTGCTGCCAATAAGATTAGGCAAGACTGAATTAGATGAAGCTCAGTATAAAACATTTTGAAATGTTCATATGATCTTTGTTTTTCTTCTTTCCCTTTCAAAATTTGCTCCAGTATCTGTCAGTTGGGTGTTTCTGTATTCAACCAAGTCCCCCTTCCTAAATTTGTGCATTGTGCATCCTTACAATAAGTTTTACCTAGACTTTTGTACAATCCTCATTCTTTCTTTCCCTGTTGCTTCTACTGCTGCCATTTTTTTACCTCTGAATTCTCTGAATTCCCTCTCCACCTCGGTATTCTCCATCTTGTCTTCAAGCCAAGAGGCAAGGGAAGGGTGAGAGGCGTACATGGTGAAGTTACCATAAGAGGTGTATTAGTCACTGACCAGTGTACAAAGGATTTGATTGCTTGCTAAACCTTGCAGAGGAAAAAGATGGATCAAATTTGCCTTTTGCTCATTCACTGAGTTGGCTGCAGGGGTGTTCTTTTTTTAGGAAGAATATTAATGTTATGGTAAGCTGTGTGGACCAATTATAGTGGTGTCCACACTCATGAGAGAGTTGTTATTTTATTACATTTTTATCCTGTCATATCTCCAAGGAGCACAGACTGGCATACATTGATCCTCCTTCCCCATAGTATCCTCTTAACGGTTGTGTGAGGAAGGTTAGATGGGGAAAGTGATTTGTTCGAGGTCTCCTGTAAGATTTATTGCAGGCCAACTTCAACAGTCAAACTGTCACCTTTTACAGAAGAACCATGAGTTGCTTTGCTTTTTTTCTTTCCCTATTAAGGTGCAAGAGGGCCAGATGAAAGAACTGGATCCATCTGTTATCAATGTGGTTGATCTGGATGTACCTCAAGACGCCCTGATATTTACTGTTCTCCAGCAGCCTCAATATGGGTTCCTTGTTAATGGATTGTATGGCAATGACATCATCCTTTACAAACATGCAGTTAATAGTCACCAGCATCGTAAACTTCCTGTGCATAGTTTTTCCATGGAGCTTCTAAAAAATGGTAAGTGCTCTACCTCTTTCTCTCTCTGTTTCTGTTGGATACAGTGAGACACTAAAAACATTCACCTCTTATTTATTCACCTGTTTTAGAGGCTGTCTTTAAACAAGTGCTTAAGATCAGATCTGTTTTACATATAGAAATGATTCCAGTGTGCCCTGTCAGTCTGAACACACCTAACAGCTTGCTCTTTCCCAGATATGACTGACTAAGAGCCAAACTATGCGTGATGCTGGGAGTCCATTTTCACATCCCCAAAAATGTAACTGAGTTACAAAAAGTATGTAGAAAGGCAGAAGGAGAGGGAACAGCACTGGCAAATGGTGTCAAGTCATTGGCTTTGTTTATTGGCTTTCCAGAAACATTGGTTCAAGTTTAGGCCTCATCTAGAAACAATTTTGCAGTTGCAGAAAGTCTCTGGGAATGTAATAATTTTTCATTTTCAGATAAGATATTGGAATTAGATGTAGAAGCAAAAGAGAACACTGGTGTCTAGACCTTTTACGGCCAGAAGACCAGAAGGAAGTTTTGACTCCACATTGTACCTCAATAGTATAATGAACTCTGGATGATGCAGCTGTTTTTCTTAATTGTGCTTATGTTCAGCTGCAGACTACATGGTCACAGGCCTAGCAATGCACCTGATTGGTCAGGTCACTGGCTATTAACACATTTTATTGGTCAGCTAGAGTCAGGCCAGCTTGTTGGCAGTTTAGCATAAAGGTAGAACATTCATTCTACTTTTACACCTCTAGTTTGGGCACCTCTTGATGACTAACATTGATAGACAAATGGTCTGACTTGGTATCAGGCAGCTTCATATGTTCAGTTTTAGTGCGATGGGAAAGTGTATTTATTTTTATTATTTATAGTCCACCTTTCTCACTTGGACTCAAAGCAGTGAGTTAAAGTGTTTCTTGTCATGAAGTAAGGCAGAATGCTTAGAAAAGGGGCCTTGATAGTGTTTGAGAGTCCATGGCATTCAGATGGATTAGTGAACAGCTGTTGTGTTCAAGAGCTGCCCCATGTAATTTGAAGCAAGCTGGCTGTGACCAACAGACATGCTGGAGTGGGAGGTGTGGGGTGGATGGAATCAGGGGAATGATGTCAAGGAGCTTTTGCAGAAAGCAGGTTTATGTTCTCTCTCTCTCTCTCTCTCTCTCTCTCTCTCTCTCTCTCTTTCTTCTTTCCTATCATCATCCCTTCCCCCTGGCCTCCCAGGAATGAGGCTGATGTATATGCATGATGACTCCGACAGCCTCGCTGATGCCTTTGCAATACAGCTATCAGATGGGAAACATAAAGTGTCAAAAACCATTTCGGTAGAGGTCATTCCAGTTAATGACGAGAAACCAATGCTGAGCAAGTAAGCCACATGTTCCTGTTCCAAATTGGTCATGTGTCCTGACAAAATGATTCAGCAGTGATCAAAACAGCAAATTAGTAATTAATAGAGCTCATCTCCTGTAAATAACCACAGAGTAAAGCCAACAGTGTTCCATTGAAGCAGTCCTTACTGAAGGACATTCCAGTATGCGGAATGAGGGAGGAAAGTAGCCAAGTCTGGAATGGAGATAAATAGGAACAAATATTCAGGATATGTATGGGCTATGTGCATAAATATAATATTTAAGTGCATAAAGTTCTATCTGGATTTCTGTTGAAAGATTATTTCAAAGTAATCATGATCTTGACGATCCCTCTGGGGGTCATTCTGCCTTTGGAACTTGACCCTCACAATACAGTGTCTTTGCTGTAAGGAAGAATCTCAGAATCCTCTATTTTGCAGCAAACAGTCTTTGCAGAACAGGCAATAGAAGCTACAGCGAAGAAGCCTCAGTCAGAATGAAAGGAAGAGCTAGTAACAGAGATGGCCATTCCACACCTGAGAAATATAGTGAAGGGATTATCTTTTGTCGACGCCATATTTTTGGCGTTTCTTACATTGCCAACATCCAGCATCCTCCATTTAAAAGTGCTAGTTGGGGAATCGCATAAAGTAGATTCCCCGAAATATGTAGCGCAAGCAGAGGAAAGTAACCAGGAAGCCACACGCCAAGGAAATGTGTGGAGCCGAAATAACGCTATCTCCACCTCCAGTGCCAGTCCTCGCACCTGCCTCCCTCTCACTTCTCCTGGGGGTGGAGTTTTAAATTTTTTAAAAGCAATCTGCCAGTAGCAATGAATAGGTGTTAAATCATCCAGGCAAAGCAAAAAAAAAAAAATTCCCCACCAGTTAACACCCCCCCACCCCCCAAAAAAATTGGGCACAAGATTAATTTTTAAAAGCTTCAAGGCTCATGATTGCCAAGGAGTGGCATTTAAAAAGCACTATGCATCTATGCATAGGCATCTCAACAGAGAAGTTTTACTTTAAAAAAATTAGCTAGCATTGTGGACTTATTAAAACATAGAGAAAGATGATTGGCTGCCTGGCTTGATTGACAAGCAGAGGTGAGTCATGGGTAAAGTGCATTGCTCTCTTCCACCATTTCAAGCAGGTGTGTGAAGTGCCAAGAAGCGCAAGAAGGCAGCAGAGGAAAGTGAGAGCCAGAAGGTGAGGAATGGCCAGAGGCACATTATTTTTTAGCATTATGCCATTTTGCTGGCATAACACTATTTTTTTAAATGTGCGGAATTACCCAGAGAGACAGAAACAAGCAAAGACTAGACTGTAGAACTTGGGAGAAATGGTAAACAGTGAGGGCCAGTCAAGAACAGAATATGTTTAGTGCAAGCACAGCTTACTTTGTAATTCTGCAGGCTCCACTAGCCAACTTGGCTGCATTTAAGAATATACAGGTGTATCAGTTTTCTACTAAATAACTCATTGCAATTAATAGAGAGAAAAAGATTTTGGGTGGTCTCACACTAGGGCTATTTTCTACAATTCAGTTGTTGCCCTTTCAGCATTGGCTGCACCTAGAATTACAATGAAGGATCCACATGTTGGTGAATATTGCCCTCCATAATATTCTTTGAGTTTAAATACATTATTGTGACTATATTATGACACCGGGAATATCACTTAATGGTAGAAAAGAAAATGTTTCCCATTGAAGATGGCATAATAGCAGGCCCATAGCAAGCAGTTTGAAGGCTGTTCATTGGAACTCTTTCCCAGCACACCTCAAAATACAGGTCATCCAGAGAATATTGTGAAATAGCAGCAGCAAAAAGTGGCTGTGTTTCTGCTCCAGCACAAAAGCCAGAAAAGAAAGAAAAAACAGCTCATAAAAGTGGAACGATAACCGGGGGAGGGGTGGGGAGAAGGAGAAAAGTGTTGATGCCATCTAGAACTCCTATTATAACTGCATATAGAAATGGTGGTCATTAATTATACTACACTTGATAGTGTGGGAACCTGAGTTAATCTTGCTGCAAGTTTTACTATTCATCTCCATTTCCATAACCTAGTTTTGCATTTGAAACTTGTAGGTGAAGGGTGATGTTTTCTTTGAGTATTTCTTTTTCCTGTCCAATTTCCCCCCTATTTTTAAACAAAACAATACATGTGGAATCTTTTGTTTGTTGTTTCAGGAAGGGTGAAATAGAGGTGAATATGGGGGAAGCCCAAATTATTTCTAGTGCTGTTCTGTCAGCTGAAGATAAAGACACCCCCAGGGAACGAATTTACTATTTATTTGAAAGAGTCCCAGAAAATGGACATCTTCAGCTCAAGGTCAGTTTTTATATTTCAACAACAATAACAAAACCCAAATTGCTCTCTTGTGTTAGAATGGGAAAGAGTTTAATCCTTCTCTTTCCTAAATGTATTTTATGACTTGAAATGCACTGTGAAAACAAAGATAATTTTCATCTTGGTCCTCATAATAATCCAGTGTTGGATGTCCCATTCTCATTAGAGAAACCGGTACCAGTAGTTTTCTTTCAGAGGAAGCTGTTTGCAGAAAGTATACCCATTCCTGGAGGTATCCTACTGTGTTTTCTTTTTATTCAGTGTGCCTAATATGGATCATATGTACATTTTACTGCATCCAAACGATTATTATAAACTACAGTAACAGAGTTTATCAAGTTTATCCCTTACAATAGACACATCAAATTTGTTGACATCTACCCCAAGCTCCTTGAGAAAAGGGCAAAATGACAATGAATAGTAGTTTGCTCACCTGCCACAGGAATAATTTGTAGAAAATCTGGCTAATAAACTGTATATTGTTTATTTAGTATCAGTTTTTCTTTCTAGGTAGGTCATGAATGGGTGACCCTGCAAAATGGAATGAAGTGTACCCAGGAAGACATAGACATGAACTTCATAAGATATGTGCACACAGGAGCAATTGGCTCAAAACTGCATGACAATTTTATGTTTCGTTTGTGGGATGGGGAAAACAGATCCCCAGTCATGGTTTCCTATATTACCATTAAAGACATAGAAAAGGGTAATTATTTCTGATCACTACAGATTCTTTTATTGCTTCCTTCTAAACATTGGTTCACAGTACAGGCATAGGGATAAAGAAAGTAAGGCTGCATGAGCAGTTTGTTGGATAGTATCTCTGTGATAGAAACCTATGTGAAAAGTTCATTCATGATATGGCGGTCAGCTCATATCAGGATTTATCTTAGAAAAGCCCTTGACTGGGGCAAATCTTCCACAGGAGAGAAGACTCATACCAGAGCTACCCCCATAAATGAGAATGAGGGCATGTTAGGACCTGCAGAGAGAAGCTCCAAGTCTACTGATCAAGAAGAAGCATCCTCTAAAGCGGTGGTCCCCAACCGCCAGACCGCGAAGGCCCTGGCACCAGGCCGCGGCTCCCTCTTCCTGCCCCCCCCAGCAGTAAGAAACCTCCCAGGCCGCAAGCAAATCGCTCGCAAAAGCGGCCGATTAGCTTGCGGCCTGGCAAGCTTCTTTTTGTGGAAGGGGACAGAGGGAAGCGTGCACGTTTGCGCCATGCGTGGCCGAAAATACGCATGCGCTGCACTTTCGCGCATGTGCGTTTCCAGTGGGAACCAGGGGATCGCCCTCCCCACCACCACTGGTCCGCAGCCTTTAAAAGGTTGTGGACCACTGCTCTAAAGAACCAGGGAATAAAATCCATTACTCACTATGATCCATTATGCATGGGCCAGAATGCCCATGCTGGCAGCGGCAGGGCAGAGGGAGAAATTCCCAATTATGCACCCCCGCACTGCCAGCGCAGGCATGGCCCAGCTCAGGGCCACAGAAGGCCTGCGTCATCGGAACGCGGGAACTTCCGCAGTCCCGGGATACCGTGGGCAGGTGCTGGGGTATGCCAGCGTATGCTGTCCTAGATGGCCACTCCCAGTGTCCACTTTGCCAGAGGAGCCAGGGCTGCAAAGCCTAGCCAGAACAAAGTCGTTCCACTTTACCAAATGCGTCATGAAAAACTGGTGCCGGGAGTCAGAGGAGCCAAGGGAAGCCAGAAATAGTCGGTCCAATATACAAGAAGAGTAGTCAAACTGATGCCAGAAGTCTAAGGAGCTGGAGGGAGTCAGACAAAATGCAGGAATTCAAAAACGGTCTGGAGGGTGTCCGCATAAATTGCATCCACACAGCAGTCTGTTGTTTTGTACTCTTAAATGCAGCCCAGCTAATTCACTGCACCTGGGGAATGACTCACTTCGTCCTCCCCCAAAGTGCTTCCAGCTGGGCCCCATCTACATTGACAGCTCGCCTGCAGCCTCTGGCTCCTTTGGCTTTCTGCCAACCCCACCCTATGGCGTCGCCTGCGCCATTCGGGCAATTCTTCAGAGTCTGATGCAGACTGCTGCTGGCGTGTCAGTGTCCACGATCTCTCCTGAGCCAGTCCCGGCTCACTGGAGCAGCCCTCCCCAGCATCCTCATCAGACTCCCCTGATTCTTCAGCCTGATCTGAGTCAGCTGCTGGGTCCTGTTGCTCTGGCAACTTGGGAGGTGGCAGCGGAGGCGTGACACAGTGCCATGCATAATCGCCAGCGCCGGGCCTTTCAGTCCGCCCGGCCCCAACCTACGGTGTCCCTTTAGGGACACCATACTCCCCTGCAAGCTCTGCGGAGCCACAGAGCCAGCATGGGTTTTCCCCACCCCACCGTAGTGTGCGGTGGGGGCCCGGCCCCTCCCCACTCCCCCCCCTGGCCGCTGCCACTGAGGGCAGCATCCCAGGATTCCCTGCCCCAGCACAGCGCATGTGTGCGCACTATGCCGGGGTGTTGGCATATGCCAGGGAGCCCCACCCCCATGCATACACGGGAACGGTGGCCGCCATGCATAATAGGATTATGGAACTCCAAGACTGACATTGATCAATATAACTGAATGTACTTCTAGTAGCTAAATATATTATTATCATGGATACCTTCTCAGATGACAGTCTTGGATGGCATCTTGGATGGCAGTAGAAATGTTCAATTCAAGACCAGTAGCACCTTAGAGACACAAAAGATTTTCAAGTGATAAGCTTTTAAGAGTCAAAACTTCCTTTTAAGATGCTACTGGCCTTGGCTGTAGCTCATCTCAGAAGGAGAAGATAACCTCTGAGTCCTGTAATAATGATTTCATTTATGACTGCAGGAAAAGTGAAGTAAGCAGGTTCATGTGCCCTAATACTCCTTAGTAAAGTTGGACCTTTACAGCCCCAGAGGCAGAGAAGGGAACAAGGCAGAAGGAGAGAATACACCATCCTAAGAGTCCTGGAGTGAAAAGGAGCCAAAGCTTTGTTAAATATAACCCCAGGAGCATTGGCACATGGATCCAGCATCCAGCGACCCACCTGTCAACCATACTACCCAACTTTGCCCCAGCTGCCTGCTGAGAGAACACCATGAAAGGATAAGTCCTGGGACCCCACATGGGCACATACCAATGTATGGCTCAGTTTCCACCAGGGTACAACATCTAGCTGATGTCCCCCAAGCTGGGTACATCACTGAATGTCTCTACCCCAAACACCCCTTATGGGGGTCCCCAGAATGTAGAGGTGAGCACACAGCCTCTGCTTCTCCCCAACTGGATTTAACTCAGTGCTCAAGCCACCTACTCAAAAATTGTGACAAAAGCATGCATGCACAAAGACAGTTTATAACAGTGCCATGATGCAGCCAGACCAAGGGAGGATGTTACTCCTCAGCAGAAGCTGGATTTTTGCTAGTACTACATGTACTTTAGATGTCTTCAAACCTAGTGAGTGCCTTCACAGATTCTTACAGACTGCTTTGTGCTTCATTGGTTCTGGATCTTTTCTCCGGTGACATCTTTTGGGCATTTCCTGTGCTTTGCTTATACCCGCCTTGCTGCTATAGCTTACGTAGCGAAATTGAGCCTGCCAGACAAGATACAGGATGGTTCACTACAAGTGCTGTCCAGTTCCTCCTGCCCTTCCTCAATGTGGTAGTATATATGACCACTAGTACTGTGAACCAGATTTAAGTAGGATTTTACTATCTTCATGCACACTGATAGAATGCTATAAAAATCATTTGTTTTTATTTATATTTTAATTTATATGCCACCCGTCTCTGAATGGACTCAGGGCAGCTCACATCAGTTAAATTTACATCAATTAAAATAATATATCATTAAAATTTAAAATACATTAAAACCAACATCCTTATACCATTTCAGGTTGGGGAGAACTTTCTATTCAGTATAAATGATTAAAGGCTTGATCATGTCACACTGGTATGGACCACATATATAGATCATTTTCTACCCTTATCCTTATGCCTTTCTCCTAAACAAATTAATACTTTGTGTTTCATGGTTCCTGTAGGAAACATTGCAGTTTTCATGAGACCCCTGACTGTGCTGAAGGGTGACAGAGGACACTTGATGACTGATGTCCTCCATGCAGTTGATGGCACTGAGAAACCAGAAGAGCTCCTCTATGTAATAACATCTCCACCACAGTATGGACAGATTGAGCATATCCGCTATCCTGGAGTTCCCATTACAAGTTTCAGCCAAATGGATGTAGCAAACCATGCAGTCTGCTATGTCCATAATAGCAAGGCAGCTGTTCCAAGAGATACATTCAAGTAAGTTCTAAAGAATCTATCACATATATGATGCATTTTATTAGTAAAATTGGTTGGAAAACAGGGGCAGCTAGGGTTGCTGACCTTCTGGTGGTGACTGGAGAACTCCTGGGATTATAACTGATATCCAGATGACTGAGATCAATTCACCTGAAGAAAATGTTCACTGTGGAGGTGGACTCCATGGCATTAAAACCAATTAAGCCCACCCTGCCCTCTTCAGGTTTCAGCCCGAAAATTTCCAAGTATTCAAAACCAAAGCTGGGAAACTAGGGAAAACTTTATTCTTATGATGAGTACAAAGATATCCTTGTTTGATGTGGATTCTTGGGGCATTTCTACACGTCTCTTAAAATAGTGTTAGGCCAGCTGAATGGCATAGTGCTAAATATTATCATGCCTTCCGGCCATTCCTCACCTTCTTGCAGTCTCGCTGTAGTCTGCCGCCTTTTTGTGCTTCTCCCCCTCCACATGCCTGTTTGAAATGGCAGAAGAGAGCAATGTGATTTATACGCAACTGTCTTCCACCTGTCAATCAAGCCAGACAGCCAATTCCCTTTCCCCCTTTTTAAAGGTCCCATGATGCCTGCCAATTTTTTAAATTAATAGTTCTCTTTTTAAAAATTAATCTCATTCTTGATTGGGGGGGGGGGGCTTTAGAGAGGCATGCTTTGTGTTTTAACTTTTGGGAAAAAATATTTCTGGCTTTGCCTGCATGCTTGTATACCTATTCGTTGCTCCAGACAGTTCACCTTAAAAAAAAATTCCATTCCCAGAAAAAAGGAGAGGGAGATGGGTGTAAGGGTGGGACATTGGAGGCAGAGATAGCGCTTCTTTGCCTCCATACATTTCTTTTGCATGTAGTCTGCTGGTTGTCCACTGGAGAAAAGCACTTTTTTAAGTTGGTGAATCCACTTTTGGGGATTCACCAACTTGCACTTTAAAATGGCGGATATTGCAAGTAGTTTGCCGGCTGGACACACGAGGTCGGTGACATCATGCGGAGCGCCCAGAATATAGTGTCCGAGGGGGGTGAGTATGATGCTAAATTTATGACGTGTGGAATGTCCCTTGCTGTTTTCTATGTGTAAAATGTTGGAATATACAAGATTTTCTGAGTGCCCAGTTCTAAAGGATATGAAGAATATTCTACAGGGGGCATCAGAGGAGATGTGTAGTTAGCATATTTAGATCAGGAACTTTCTTATATTGTTCAAATAATCTCATCCTGATTGGCTAATTGGAGCCTAGTCCTAGTCCAACACTTTAGCCACAACACAGCATTGGCTCTTCAACCAGGGATTCTCTCTCAAACTCACTGTATTTTATACAGTTTGCATTGTATTTTGGAAAAAGAACTGTGACAGACAAATATGAGGAATGAATAAACCGAATAGAACTGGTCAGGGGAGGCAGAGTGGAACCTTCAGTTGAAGTTACCTATTCAACATCCTGTTTGTAAGGCAGCTACTCAATAGAGCTGTCATAACGAACCAGAGTACATATATTTCAGGTTCAGTTCTTAAAACTACCTTGACACCTGCTCCTGTTCTTCAAGTAATTATTTAAAAAGCAAGCTACAATGTGATCTAGTATCTCCTCCAAACAATGAGATATCAGAATGAAAGTTGATGTGGATTTTCAGAAGTGAGGGAGACATTTCAAACTAATGTACTTTTATTGTGATCGGAGAATAGGGTTGAACAAATAACTGGGCATATTGCATGCACGTAATGTTTTGTATGTATTCTTTTAATAAGAATGTATCCCTGGGCAAAAGATTTCTCCAATGCAAAAGATTGTACACAGTACATACTATGTATGCATCTTGAGCAAGGAAACTCATTTAAGATGTTCTGTTTCCTCTGAAACTAACATTGGCCTTTTCTGCACACACATTTTATTTCTGCTTTTGATTGTACTTGAGCCAGTATGACTTAATTTAAATGTTGAGTATGGGCTCTGCACCTTTCTTTTTTCTCTGATTTTTCTCCATGAAATTACAGGGTATATACTCTGCATCTCAATGAAAAGAATTGGATTCTGTTTGGTGGAGGGTGTACTGTTGCCTTTGGTATTAAACTCCGAGTTGGTTAATTGTGCTATGGGCATGTTCATTTGAAAGATGATGCCCACAGGTGTTGTGTTATGTTTACTCTCAGGTAGCCATCTTTGTAGGATAAAGTCGATCACTGTGGATTGCATCAGGCTTCACATGCAAAAGCCTCTTGTTTGATACCTGGTATAGCCAATAACTTTCCCCCTTCCCACAGCCTAGTTCCAATCTAAATTTTTGGCTTTTGAAAAAAGTCATGTCCAGTTTCAACTACATTTATGTGGCTTCGAACTTTACAAGGGTCTATGTGTCCTTCCCCTCCTCGCATCACTGCACAAGTTACGTGCTCCACCTTTTAACATATTTAAATAACATTTTGTAGCTTAACACAATGTTTTATGAAACAGAAAAAATTGAACTGGGACGACTGAAGATGGCGCCATAAGGAAGCTGGACTTCTGTTCAGCTCTTAAGCCATGCCGAGGGTCAGGAGCTTCTGCACCTGGCTGACCTGAGCAGATACGCAAATCTGCTCACCGGTCGCCCCAGGAACCGGGAACGGCATCCTGAGGGTCCTACAGATCCGTGGGGAGATACCAAACTCCCCGGATTAATAGCGGCCTGAGCTCAAGGTCACGATGGCGTCTTTGTCACAAACAACTTTACAAGCTTGAAACGACCAGCTGACCTTACATTCTTCCCAGACCATCATTTACCAGATCGACAGGTGCAGAAGCTGACAGAAGCTGGAATCTGCAACAGTAAGAATTGAAAGCTTTCTGGCTTTTCTCTCTCTTCTCCCACAAGCTCTTCCCTCCCCTCCCCCTCAACCAATTCACAAGCGAATTCCTTCTTTCGCCGAGTGAGAGACTCCCAGCTAATTATACCCATTAACCAAACAAAGAGAGTGTTTTGAAGATTTATTGGTGAAAGTTCAGTGGGGAAATTTGACTTGATACGGAGATCGACAAACTGATAATTTGGGATCGCTCGTGCTCCCGCGAGACCTCACGAGACTTTCTGTTTATAGTTTGTGACTGCCTAGAACTATGGAAGAACTAACTAAGGCACAGCTTTTCCATTTGTTATGCAAAGGAAACTCAAAGATACTGAAAGCAGTCAATAAGCTGGAAAAGGAAATTCGTGGGACTAAGGGGGAGCTTTTGGATGGAGTCTATGGTCCGGAGAGACCAGCTGATGACGTAGCTCAGCTAACAACAAATCAAGTGAAACTTCAATGTCTGGAAGTTAATCAACTGGAGGGAGAGAGTGCCAGAGATGTAAAAACTCAAAGTACCTTTGAAGAACCTGGGAAAACAGATTCAAGGAAGGAAAGCACCGAAAACCTGGAAGTCTATTCAGAGCAGGAAATGATTTGGATCAGCAAAATAAAAAGAGTCTATTCAAAAGCGACAGCAACTAGGAAGCTATCAGGAGATATCCCTGTGCGACCAGAGGAAGAGATCCAGATTGACAAAGGATTCAGAGCCTCCTCAAAGGCGACTACAAGCAAGAATCAAGTAAGAGATTTCTTTGGCCCTGACAGAAGGACAATCAGAAACACTCTACTATGGAAAAAAGCACAATTTCATTTTCTGCGTCCACCCGAAAGATGAGTAGAACAATGAAGTATTTTCCTGGCTTCCTGGGAAAGACAGTAGCAGTAATCTTTAGGACAGATCCAATATATGAAGGGAACTGACTTTATATCTAAGACAATAATAGAATATATCCTTATAATAGATTATACCCTCCTATGTATCAACAACTATTTTGTTAAGAAAGATGGTAATAACTCCTAGATCAGGATTAATATGCGATGGGAATTGAATATGTATGTCAATATGAATGCTAAAAGAGGAGGACAAACCATATTTCATAGGTATTAACAAGACGGCAGTAGTAATTCTTGGGTCAGGGCCAATTTATGAAGGAGACTGACCTAATATCATTTAAGATAATAACAGAATGTATTCTTATAACAGATCATACTCTCATATGAATTAACAATCACTTGGCTAAGAAAAATGGTAAAAACTTCTAGATTAGGAATAATATGTGATGGGAACTGAATATCTATGTTAAAAGAGATGGCAAACCATATCAGCTGGTCGCTTTTTCTTCACAATTTTTCTGTAAATGCTTTATAATAATAAACAATAAAATTATATTAAAAAAAAGAAAAAATTGAACTGGATTGGTATACAAAACTAGGGGGGATGTTTACATCTGCAGCCTGATGCCCTCTGAAGTGAGTTATTGACTGTCCTGAAATCCAAAGTAGAAAAATGACCATTAGATTGGTCTCATGCCAATTCCATTCACCTGTTTTATTGTTTTAAAGATCCTGTTTTAGAGCAGCTGATCCATGAAATGCTTATTGGCTTCTCACAGCCTGCCAGGAACATACACATCTCAGCTGGGTGGAGACAGAGCAAGTAGAAAGATTGGCTTGAAGGCCAATGTGCCCCTCTTGAAGTAAGCATTCTACACAGAAGGCACTCATCCCTTTAAACTTTAGCTGTACCAGCTTAGCACTCATCATGGCTTTTGGATAGATCTATAGCCCAATGTAAAAATAATGAAAACATGTCGTTGGAGATGGAATACCAATGAAGGGAAGGGGAAGGGAGATAGAAGGTCCAGAGTGGGAGGACTGATCACAGTGTAGGTTGCAGAGGACTGAAGGACTGGCCTCCAGAGGGGAGGGATGAGCACAAATTTCAAATTGAACATTTGAATTAACTTTGTCTTGGGAGCAAAGAAAGGGAGAAAATTGTGGCAAAAGCTGTCTATAAAAACTTGGTAAAATGCAAACCAAATGCAAACTGAATGTTGAAGGGTGGTAAAGCAGAACGGTGGGAAATGATGCATGGCCACTTGCATGCATCCAGGGAAGGAGGGAAAGTAACAATAATGCATTGTGAAAATGAAGGAAAATACCAGTGTAGAAAAGGCCCTAATTTGCTTGAAATCTATTTCATTCAATATTTTCTGGTAAGATATAAAAACTTTAAATTTGACATAGTTCTTCGGTTTAAAAGCATATAAAGAAATAAAATATGTGCCAACAGTGATTTATCAGTTTGCAGCTTTCAGGACGGTATATAAATTAAATAAATAAATTTGCACTTTCTTGTTTTCAATTAAGTGAGCCATGTTAAGCTTTGGGGGGGGGGGAACAGAATTTTTAAAAAATATTGAAGCCACATTCACTATATATATATACAGGCTTTTGCTTAACTAACCTAGTAGAAGACTGTCTATATGTCACACAGACATCTATGGATAAACGTGTAGAATCCTGCAAATGAAAATGGTACTGGTATAAACCTAGGCCAGGCATTTTGACAGATGATTTTAATGAAAGAAAAATATTCATGTCTGTTTTAATCACAGTAAATGATGTTCCTGGCTGCTAGGATTTGGCAAAGAATTTGGTTATATATTGAGATATAAATACTGTGGCAGATTATTAAAAATAAAACATTGATGGCTGGTGACATTTAATTAAATGGGGTTTTTAAATGATCAGATTTTTACCGTCCGTTAAGGCACTTTATTCCATCATAAACCTCTAGTCATTGTTTGTTGCTGCTGGCCTGGAAGAAGGATTTGGCAGTGCTTGTTTTGGACAGATGACTTCAAGTGATTAGCAATCTGACATCAGATGCTGGCAGCAGGATGCTAAAAGAACATGCTAATGTCCTCCATTTTGACACTCCGGCTCAGTTTTGTAATGAGCTGGCTCTGCCTTGGATTCCATTTTTATGTTTTAAATGCCATGACAGATGGTAGGTCCTGCAGCCAGCTCCATTGCCATGGAACTGCAGAAAGCAAGAAGACCTTGGTAATGGTGAAATCAAACCATGTGACTTGCTCTCTTAACTAAGCTTGAGGGTTATTCCCCCTGCCGCCCCACATGTGCACACTGACACACACACACATTTCATCAGAGTGATCAGAATGTTGGCTGCTTCCTATTCCTGAGGGAAACATGGGGCAGGACTAAGTGTGAAATAAACAGAATGCTAGAGGAGAGGATTATGGCATTTCCCTGAAACAAACAACCCTGTTGTCTAGGAGAACCTATCTATGCACATCAATTTCATGACAATTATTAGCTTTCCTTTGAAATTTATAGCACAAGCATCTATCCTCATCTTTACTTATTGGAGTTTTGGGTCATGACGGCTTTTCACCTTTGCAAAACAGATGTCATTCAACAGCGCTAATATATTTACACTGTTAACTACAGCCAACCTTAAGATGCTTAGGAGTACAAGATCCTGTCAGTAGTACAGAATTCCAGGGGCAACATACCTCCAAGGAAAATGTTCTAGGGGGAATCTTGACCCACCTTCTTTGGAAAAGCATGGTCTATATTCAAAAAATAATTTGCCCCAGCTTTTCCTCCAGATTAGATCTTTCCTTTTAAGCTAATGGAACCAAAGTCTCTTTTGTTTGCTTGTGTGGAACAAGGAAAGGGGGCTGCAACTAAGAAAACCATCAGGAGGAAATATGAATTTTCCTTTGGTGTACAAGAATGGATAGAGTTATTTTTTGCCTAAGTCAACAAAGCAGCCTGACCCCAGTTCTGCCCTTTGTTACAGTTCATCATTCAAAATCCTCAGTATGTCTTTACATATTCCTGAACTTTCTGTTACGCCAGCTGACATTCTGATACAACTGAACTAATGACAGGACATCCATTAACCCATTGGCACAAGTGTTAGATCACTGCAGGCAGCTGGTGCAGTGTTCCCAGAATAGAATTTTGCCTTTCAGTCAATGTATTCCTTATTTCTATAAAATGTTTGGCCTATCTGTTCTCATTCCCGTCTGTCTGATGGCATAACGCCTTCATGCAAGTTGGTCAACTCCTAATAATCAGTAGAAAAGAGTTATTTAGGATTGCTGTAGTTTCTTTGACCAGAATGTCACATAAGGATGCCAGCCTCCAAGTGGGAAGGGATCCTTTGGTTCTACAACTCATCTCCAGACAACAGAGATCAATTCTCCTGGGGAAAAAAAACAGATGCTTTGGAGGGTGTACAACACTGAGGTCCTTCTCCTCCCCAGGCGCCACCCCTAAATCTCCAGGATTTTCCCAACCTGGATCTGTCAATCCTTACCCCATTATCCCTTGCTAGTGGCCAGGGGTGACCTGGCAACCATAGGTCACAGATTGCACTGCCAAATGTCATTAATCAAAAGAAGGTACCTAGACTCAGTCATATCAAAGCTGTTACAACTTCAAGAGTGTCAGCTGTATCATATGAGGGCGCCTGATATACAATGCACTTTCCACAGCCCTCTCCAACCTTATCCTCTTCAAACAACAACAAAATATGCATAGTAAGTAGTTATTGTATAGCATATACATCAGTTGTGACTTTTCCTGAAGATGAAGGACCTGATCATTTACAACCTGATGCCTACCAAACTATATTATTGTATGCTGCTGCACAAAGAAGAGGAAGAGGAGGAGTAGTAGTAGTAGTAGGAGGTTCTTATATCCCACATTTCTCTACCCGAAGGAATCTCAAAGTGGCTTACATTCGCTTTCCCTTTCCTCTCCCCACAACCCATATGAGCCTCCAGAGAAGACACAGGCCCTGTCGGAGCTCAGCAAGTTCCACAGCGTCTGCAAAATGGAGCTCTTCCACCAGGCATCCTTGATGTGGTGAGAATGTGGGGAAAATAATGACAATTAATGTGATGGGGCCTGGGAGCAATGATGCCAATTGGTTTGATAATTTAACTGATTATATATATACTAAGATTAAAGCCCATTTATAAAAACGGGCAGAGCAGGGGCGGCCCTCGGAGGACGCTCCCCGCGCATAGTCAGTGGTGGCCGAAGGTTGTTAGCTGGCGGCGGGTTGGGCCGCTGGTGGCCAACGGTGCTGGTAGGGCTGGCAGACAGCGCAAGCGGGGGGTGAGGGCGACGGCAACCAGGCATGCACGGAACTCTGCGCATACGTGGTTCCTCGTGTTGACTGCGGCTGGGGGCCGGCCAGCCGTGGGAGAGCTAAACTACCATGCATGGAACTCCGCGGCATAGGGGGTGGGGGGAGATGGCGATGGGTGGGTGAGTGGCTGGGGGGATCCGGGGAGGGGGTTGTGATCGTCAAGCATTTGGGGGGGAGATGGTGATGGGCGGGTTGTTGGGAAGGGGCAAATGTGTGTTGAGCGCTGTCGGTGGGGGGGCGAGTTTGGGGGGGCTCCGGAGCTGGGACGGTGGGCGTTGGGTGGGTGGCGCGGCGGGGGCTGGGGGGCTTACCTTGACCATCATGGTGGCGGCAAGGCTCTGGTGTGGCTGGCGAGGGGCGCAAGGTGCCCCTCCGTAGGCAGCAGCACCGTGGCGTGGCGCCTCGATGCAGGCAGCTGGCCGCGGTAGTGGCAGGCAGGGCAGCAAGTGCGGCCTGGGTGGGAGGATGGCGGGGAGGCTCGGGAAAGCTCCTTTCCTGGCCTCCCCCTCCCCAAGCAAGGCCCATGGTTTGCCGGCGTGATAGGAGTAGGGCCGCCATGTCTTTGATGTGGCATCCCTGCTCCTTTCCCTGCAGCAAACTATCTGTGCAGCCAGTCCAGGGCGGGCCAAGTGGCACTCAGAGGGGCTCTGCGCTTTCTCCACCTACACAGTTTTTATCAAGGACAGGCCCTGCCCTTTCTCCGCCCACACAGCCCTTACTGCTTTATTTTATCCGCTCCGCAGGAGCGGTTAAAGGTTATTATAGGTTTTAATGGTTGTACACTGTCCTGAGACAGCGGGGCCAAGAGGGGTGATCTTATAAATCTAATAAACCAATAAATAAGAAATGGTCGTACTGACAATATGATGCTATTTTGTGTCATATAAAATATTATTAGCTTAAACTATGGATAAGGTTAAATGACAGGATATGCACCAATCAATTCAATCACTTGGAGGTACTTGGAGGGAGGATAATTGAGAGCTCCCAGCAGAAGAAATCATGGTCCTCCAGTTGAACAGTTGATAAGGGAGGGAGGAATGAAAATCAGAATGGTTGAATAAGAGGTTGCCATCTATTCATTGTTGTAAGGGGTGTTTTTATGGGCTTTTATTGTATTTTATTGGTTTTATCCTTTGAATTGTCATGGGAACATTGGAAGAGCGGCGGCAAATAAACAAACAAACAAACAAACAAACAAACAAATAAATAAATAAATAAATAAATACAAAATGGTAAAAATCTCAGTTGCCTGACAGTTTGGATCAGAGAAACAGCAGGTAAGGAAAAGGTTAAGTATAATTTCCTCATCTGCTGTTTTTCTGCTGTTTACCTAATCCAAATCAGATTTTTTTTTTAAGTCCACTGGGTTAGCATTTGGGACACTTGCAAATGATTTTGTTCTACCTCAAGTTTGTATGTACTTTAAGAACTCTCTTCTAGACAATCATGTGAATAATGTATAAGCAAATGGAAGGACATTTTTCTTGCAGTCCTTTAGGAGCCAAAATATATCCTCCCTCCCTTATTTACATAATCATAGCAATAGTACACATCAGTATGTATGTATTTGTGATTCATGTAATATACTTTCCATTCAGTGCTGTGCATGTTTCGTGTAGTGGTTAGGAGTGCGGACTTCTAATCTGGCATGCCAGGTTCGGTTCTGCACTTTCCCACATGCAACCAGCTGGGTGACCTTGGGCTCGCCACGGCACTGATAAAACTGTTCTTCATGCATGCCTCAAATGATAACAGGGAGACCATCTGTGGAAAAGGACTACCAGTTCTAGGAAAAACAATATTATGCTACAGAATTTCCTGTGTAATCTGTGGCCTACCGTCAATGTATAATATTTCTGGAACACTTTGTGTTGTTTAAAAGAAACATCCCAGAATAATCTATATACATCCTCAGCAGTTATTTCCAACAACTTTCAATTAACTTTTGGAGTTAGTTTGGTTTACAAATCTTTGGATCGCTGTGTCTGAGTTCGTGCCTCACAAGAACCACTTTACTGAGGTCTTGACGTGTATCTCCAGGTTACTGAAAAGCAAGCACTTTAGTAAAGGTGTTTGTTATATTTCATTTCAGTAGATGGTGAAACAAGGGCACATGCTGAAGGCTACCTTGCCTCTTTTTGCCAGATTCATCGTCAGCAACGGACTAAAGATTAAACATGGAAAGTTTGACGTCATTCTGGAAACAGTTGATCGCGCACTTCCCACAGTGGTCAAGAATGAAGGGTTACAATTACTTGAAGGTGGTATGGCATTCCTTTCTCCAGATGTTCTACAGCTTTCAGATCCAGATACAGCTCCACAAAACCTCTCCTTTCTTCTAGCACAGCTTCCACAATATGGACAACTGCTCAACAGAGAGTCTGGGCTGTGGCAGCAAAGCTTCAGCCAGCAAGATGTGGACAATCTGAACATTGCTTACAAACATGGGGGAGGGGATTCTCGGATCGACAGATTTACATTTGTGGCAACAGATGGAGTGAACGAAGGCTTCATTGTAAATGGCAAGGTGCAAACAGAGCCTTTGGCATTCATCATTCAGGCAAGTTCCACTCACATATACATATATTAATGTACTCTGATTGCATTCTACAAATGTAAATTCACATTCCTGACTGCTCGTGATAAGAGTATGTAGGGCTGCTATTATACCAAGTATCTTGTTTGTTGGAAGTACCTCACTCATCTATGGGTACACATTTAGTCTTCATTTGGGGGGAGTTACATTCCTCTTTCAAACTTTTCTAGTAACTAGGTCACCTTGGATTGTACGTGTGTTGAGTTTCAATTTTCCTGGAAGTGTAGGATTAGGTTAATCATATCAGTGCCCTTCAAATCCCTTGTGTTGACTGTGAGAAAGCACAAGTGTTTTTTTTCCACAAGGTAGAGCTTGTGCTGTTTTGGCCAAAGAGGAATCTGTTGCATTCTTCCTCTTCATCTAATATAAGTAACAGTTATATTTAATTTTTGTTTTTAGGTGGATGGTACAGTAAAAGCATCACCAGAAATTGTCTACCTCCATTGTGCTTCAGAAGTGGAACTTCTGAAGAATGGCAACTATGGCATTTATATTACCATTAGGTCACTAAAGGTATCAAATTGTGGTGTTCATGATGACCAGATTGTTTTTAGAATTTTACGAGGACCTAAATATGGCTACTTACAAAATACAACAACAGGTATTATGTCAGTTCACCTCCTTTTAATATAGTTTGTCTTCTATTGAGTAGTATCACAGCTTCCTCTTAAAGTAGCTTTAGGATGCTTTGGGCTGATCCTGCGTTGAGCAGGGGGTTGGACTAGATGGCCTGTATGGCTCCTTCCAACTCTATGATTCTATGATTCTAACAGAGCAAGAAGTTATCTTTACATAGTTTTGCCAGGAGAAGGAGTCAGGAAATATATAGTTAGAACTTTGCTGAAATGTATAGGTTCTGCCTGTTTTGATTCATAATCTCATTCTCTTCCACAATTTCAGAAGAAACTTTTTAAAACAGATTCCAGTCCAGTAACACCTTAGAGATCAGATACAAGAGTATCTGATTAAGGGAGCTTTGACTCTCAAAAGCTTATGCCTTGAAAGTGTTGTTGGGTATCCAAAGAGCTATAGGACCCAAATTGGTGTAGTGGTGGACTCTCATTGGGAGAGCTGGGTTTGATTCCCTACTCTTCCACATGCAGCCAGCTGGGTGATCTTAGGCTAGTCACAATCCTGTTAGAGCTGCTCTTGTAGAGCAGTTCTCTTAGAACTCTCTCAAACCCACTTACAGGCAGGGCTGGTTTATCCATGCAGCACATGTAGCACTTGTTATGGACCCCACATTTCCAGGGTCCTGCACAGTGTCTTCACCCGCATGGATCAGGTCTGTAGCTTCTTTCCTCCCCACTTTCCTGTCTTTAAGGAAACGTGGAGTGACACCCGTTTCCACAATGGAGGGCCCCTCTGCCTCCAGTTTGGTTGCTCCCACCAAAATTATACTCTACTAGGGACTTACGAATCCTTAAACTGGTTCTGGTGCTACTGGCCTCTCAAAATTTTAAATTACTCCTGCTCACAGGGTGTCTGTTGAAGAGAGAGGAAGAGAAAAGATGTAAGCTGCTTTAGGATTCCTTCAGGTAGTGAAAAGTGGGGTATTAAAAAAACAGTTCTTCTTTTCATCTAGCTCTTCTACCACGGAGCAAGAAAACTACTGTCTGAGTCTTCTTTACAAGTTTCTTGAAAAGCAAAAACTACTTTCAATGCAAGCTTTTCTTTAATTTTTCAAAAGAACCCAAATAGATCTTAGTAGTATATTGCTTAGAAAAAGCTAATATGTAAAGTTTGTGGAATTGTTTCTCTGGGTTGTATCTGAGTGCTCTGTGTACTGGTGCAGGGCATAAGCAACATTCATCCTCCACCTAGCTGAAGCCTGCTCAAACTCTCATCCCCACACTTCAACCCAGGGTTTGGGGGTTTATTGGTTTCTTGGGAACAGCACCTCCCACAACTTTTCTTCTGGCTTTTAAAACTAACATTGCTACCAACTGGCTTTGTTCCAAGGAAAAAAACAAACGATGGCCTATCATCATGGGAATGAGCCTTGAGAACTGTCAGACTTCTGTGCCTCTCTTTGCACAAAGATTTCCTGGTTCCCATATAAGCCACAAGGCCTTGTGGTGTCCAAAATGTATGCGGTATGTTCTCTTGCCGGCAATTAGAATCCCAAAATTTGCTTAATCCAACTGTATGCGCATTGTATGTAACCAACTGTACACACATACATACAATGTCTGCTTTGATATTTTGTCCTTTTTGTATTTCCCTTGTTATTTCAGGTGGATTTATTCAGGAAGAATTCAGCCAAAAGGATTTAAGAAGCAAAACCATCCTTTATATCATCGATTCATACCGGGAGGGAAACTCAGACAACCTGGAGTTTCAAGTTACTAATCCTGATGGAATGTCTGTGGCACCTCAAATGTAAATGCTTTCTTTCCGTAAATACTCTCATTTTTGCTTCCTGCCTTAAATTATCCAATTTACTGGCTTGGATTGACTGGAAATTTCCCCTGAAGTGCACAATTTCCATTAGTGTAGCACAAGGTTCTTGCTTCCCACTTCTCTCTGCTGCCCCGAATGCTTCTTCTGTGAGTCTGAGGGGACCCCTCAATAACCACCAGCAGCAGCAGGAGAGAATGGGTGAAAACCATCCTGCCTTCCCTCTTCAGCTGCACCCAACTCACTGACTGTGCTGGAAAGAGATGATGCTGTTGCTGCCTACAGAGAGGAAAGCATTTCAAAATGTAAGTTGTAGCAGGACTGAAGAAAAGAGGGCTGGATATCTGGCCTTCAGTCTTGCTATAATTTGGGTTTTTTTTTTTAAATCCTCTCTTCCTAGTAACCAGCAACAACAACAGTCTTGCTGTCAACTTTACTGAAGGCAAGAACCTAAAGAGGTCAAAATAAGGGAAATAAACTTAAGCCTATGTAGGACAGAACCTAATTTTAAAAATAGTACTGATATTTATTTAAGTTAAAAACCTAAGGCTTATAACATAGTCTCAATAAAATCAGTGCATACATGCATACTAATGCCTTAGCATAAGACATCAGCATACTTAGGATGAAGGTTGGCTCCTGGTTCTAAGGCACTTACTGGACACTGAAAGTGCTTACCTTGACCAGGTAACATGTTTTAAAATTGTGTTCTACCCTGCATAGGCTTAAGTTCATTTCCCTCATTTTGACCTTTTTAGGTTCTTGACTTTTGTTTGGGTCAGGATATTTTCTCTTTTTTGTTCTGAGCTTTATGGAAGGGCAATGATATTTTCCCCACAGTGCAATGGAAATGCTGAGGCAGACAGACCATGGCTTTGCAAGGTCTAGCCAGAGGTGATATGACATCATGAGTCTTCCTGATTTACGGTATAGTCTCTTCACCATCCACCATAGCATGCCATCTCATGGCAGTATGGACAGGAAAATTATCCCACAGGATCTTCCTCCACCCTCTATAACCTTCTGCTCCACAATGTAGCTTCTTGTATCTGCTTTCTATTAAAAACAAAAAACAGATTATGGGAAACATTTTACAAGACAGTACCCCATGCAGCCTGTCTCTTAGCATCACTTTTAGCTACATCATAAAAGACAGATAATAAGATAATGGACTATATTGGACTAAAGCAGCTTCTGTTTTGCTGCAGCAAGCTTTGGAGCAACACAGCTCTCTCGTTCTGAAAATTAACATTCTCATACAAAACAAAAGGACTTGGTCTGAGAAAGGCAATCAGATTTAGCCATTTTGTTTCTTTTAAAACTGTGAATGTTTTGAAGAAATAAAGATTGTATCCAACCATGTGGTTGAACCACAGAGTCTATTTTGGGAAATCTGTTCTAGAACGACTGAAGTAATCATGAAAAGAATGCTCTTGCAACTGAGATTTCAGAAACATTAGCCTTAGTTATATGGATATGGTTAAACTGTCTGCAGGATTTGAAGTTTGCATAGCTTTGTACTGGCCTAATAGATCCAGTTGTAATATGGATGAGACGTCACAATATGTGCACCTCTTCAAACACAAGATTAGCTACCCCTTCCACAATGCTATGGGTGGCTCAGACAGGCTGCATGGAGCAGGATAAGGCTCATCGAGCATTTTACTCACCATGAAGCACTGTAGAAATTATATGAGTGGTGACTATGATTAATAGCATGGCATGGGCCCATAAAGGGAAAGGCTTGCTGGAAATTAAATGCTGTGGAATTCCATGCCTGAATTGTGACTGGAGAAAAGTACTTATTTGCACATTTTGACAGCTAGAGGTCACTCTAACTCTGGATTGGCACCAGAGTCCCTGTTCCGTAGACATAAGAATTAATTTTCATTGAGGGTTTTATGCCACATGAATCAAAGGTGCCCTCAAAGCCAATGCCTTTTATTTTCCTAATAGTATGCTACCAATATGTTAGCAAAAGCTATCTATAAACTTTCTTTTGACTTCAGGGATCGCAACTTGCAAGTCTAAGTATAGTGGGAAGTGGTTTTGGTGAGATGTTGTTTGTTTTCTCAACTATACGCTGTGTTTTGAGCTTCATTAGTCCCTTCACAGATATAGTTGCCACCAGCTCTTGGCTGAGAAATATCTGGTAATTTGGGGGGTGTGGGGCTGTGGAAAGGAAGGTCTTCAGCTGGGTATAAATGAACTGATTTTGTTTATCTAGAGATCAATTAGATTTATAGGAGAACTCTGTGCTGCCTGGAGGTTGGTGACTCTAATTACAGAGTAACATGAACTTGTTTAAAAGTTCCCCAGCATGCTTGTTGATGGGGAGAACACTGTATTATATTCATGACCTGCAAGATTTTTTTTTGTCCTTGAACAGAGAAAGTGCAAAAAGAGTTGAGATGTATTCTCAATACTGTTCTCTGACCCTTTTCAAATTGCTTTGTGTGTATCTTTAAGATGATGACAAATAGTAATGAGCAACCTGTACCTAAACATTTGGATCCTGAGATATCTCCCTCTTTGGCTTCCATCTACTCATGTTCTTTTCAGCAAAACTAAGAAAGATGACAAAATTTTGTTTACCGTGTACAATTAGTAACACTTCTCTGGCTGTTCTGTTATAACTCCTTTGGACTTGAAATTAGCTAAGAAGACAGAAACTGATAATCTTTAGGTAGTAGGTTCAGTGTGAACAAACCAGATTGAACCTTGAAAGGAGCAAACAAGGTGGGCACCTCTAAAAGCATATTCTGTTCTCTTTTTTGAATACCATCCTAGACTGAAATTGTAGCATAAGGAAGGGAATTATGCACCTTCACTTCCAAAATCTGCCACTAGATGTCTCTTTATTCAGCCACAATAATGTGCTTGTGTGTTTGTGTGTGTGTTTTAAATCAGGGTAATGAATTTTACACTGAAGTGTGAAACCTGTAGGCAGATATTCTTGAGATTGGGATATAGGTATTATTTATGTCTCAGTGCTCATCAAAAGAGGATGTAACTGCAAATTGTTTATATCCATGGGAATTGTTCCAAAAATCATAGATGGCAAACTAGTGACAATAAATGGAGCCTGTGGAGTTGGCTCTAACATGCCTGCAAGCTTATTCGTTCTTCTATACCTCTTCAGTGCTGTACTGTTGCCTTCACTCAGGTACAGTTGAATATCAGCCTAGCCTTTCCCTTAAGGTGGCTTATACCTATGCAATTGTGTGTGATATTGTGCATTTGATTGGAAGATAGGGATGCCAGTCCTCAGGTGGGACCAGAGAATCCCAGTGTTAGTTTTTAATTGTTTTATGGGATATTGTAAGCCGCCCTGGGTCAACTTTGTTGGGAGAGGCAGAATATAAATGCAAAAATAAATAAATAATCTGACTGATTTACATAGCAATACAGTTGGCTCAATTGCCAGGGCAAATGGCATGTTCACATGATCACTGACAGGCAGCGAATCAATGGCAAGTGCTTGAGTTCCCATTGGTGGACTATGGACTGTGAGCCAAAAAGGGGAGGAGACTAAAAAAGGAGCGTCCTCAGTAGTGTCACACAAGTAAAATCACTGCAAAGCTAGTTTCAAACACTGTGCTGAAAAAACATAGTCAACACTATGAGGAGGGGCTGTGATGCATAACCAAAAATAATATGATGGGTTTCACACAGCGAAAAAGAGAGGTTTCTTCTCTCTCTGTGCTCCATTGTCTGAAGTATGTCTCTCCTAATTTCAGCTCAGCACCCCTCTCTTCAAGGAACATATCCCTGCACATGTGAGCATTTGGCCAATTTTCTCCTCACTGCCACACTTTGGGGTATTTCAGGCTGGATGTCTGCCAGTGAGTTCAATGGGTGATGGGTGAACTGAATCCCATTTTCCAAGTTCAGAGCCCAACACTTGTCCTATAAGAGAGGCTTTCAATATTATGGCTTGCCTATTCAAATTTGGCCAATGCAAACATACTTGTGGGGGGTAAAATGTACCAGTTATTAACTTTATGGCTCAACCACAGTATGTGTGTCCACCTATTTCCCAACTCACAGCTAACAACTCTAACCAAGCCTGGAAAGGAAGATAACAAACTATACCTCTTAGAAAATACTAGAATGTCATGCTGTTGATTTAGATCAGCCCTTTCAATTTGTATTGTCAGTTTTCTGTGTTCTAGTCAGAACTCTTGAGTTCTTATGTCTAAGCCCACTCTGGTGGCAGGTTAGAATCTAGGAGACCTGGTTCAAAACCCTAGCTCTTCCATGGAAGTTTTCTGGGGCACTCTGCTCTTCAACACCTAAGCTTTGCCCCTGAGTTGTTGTGACGATAAAATGGAGAACAAAACTGTAAACTGCTTTAGGTTCCCTTTGGGGAGAAAAATCGATGTGTGTGAGAGAGACCCTAGTCTTATATTACTTTCAAAGCAATTTACTACATAAAATAAGACTATAAAAGTGTTTTAAAATATCACAAAATTACAATTTAGGCTATTTATCTGCCTGCCTGTGATCGGAGCAGCCTTCTAAAGCCACAAAACAAATCTTAATAAGAACTGCAGAGTCAAAATGTGGAAAAATCAGATCTTTTTTAAAAATCAGATGTTTAATACTTGAGGTGAGAGGATAATTTATCTCAGAAATACCCTGAGGTCACTGGAAAGGCTTTGCACCTTGTAGACACCAGCCCACGAGTATCAAAGATGAATTTTTGTGCACAGTCCTGCTGGTAGGCAGATTCATATAGGAGAAGTTGTTTCCTCATATGTCTTGGACACAAACGATTTAGAGCTTTAAAGGTCAAAGCCAGTGTCTTGAATTTTGCACAGAAATCTATAGGTAGTCAGTAATAGTTCCTTGAAGAACAGGTATAATATGTAGCAATCTAGTTTCACATATGTGTATTCCCAGAGTAACCCCTAATCGCAGCTGTCAGGGAGCAGACAACCAAACTGAGCTTTTTGGGAAAAACATTCAATTTTTAGCTCTGGTAAGCTTTAGTTCAAATTAAGCCCTGCTCATGCCTCTCTTCTTATTGGTGTGCAATTTAACACAATTACACATTGGTAGGAAGATAGCACAGAGGAAAGAAATTACACACGCCTCAAATCCTCAACTAGCTAGGGTTTCTAAAATTGCTATGGAGGTTTTTCTCCCGATGTGATTTTGTTTCTTATTTTTCTTTCTTTCTCCTTCTTCCCAAACAGCCTGGAACTAAAGTGGTCTAAAATTGAAATGAAACAAGATCATTATGAAGTATGTGAAAACGTGGGGACTCTTCCTTTGAAAGTCACCCGACTGGGGCACACCACAGATTCTGCCTTTGTTTCTGTGAAGGTAACTGTTTCTTAAGGAATAACACTTGCAGTTTTACTGTAGCTTAAACTTATGTAGAGTTGATCTGCAGAACTTTATTGAGCATTCCTAGGTAACCTTGCAGTTACTTAGTGATAAGAAGGCTCTGTAGTTAGCCAGCCAAGGCCTAATGTAGTTGCTACTGTCAACCTGTATAAACCAAGGCCCACTTTTAGTTACACTGACAAGATGGGACCCAGTTTTTAAAGGCTGGAACCATAAATGTCTATGAAAAATATTGCTATTTCTAATTCATGAAAGCTTATTCCTTGAGCGTAACTTTGCTGGCTTTAAAGGTGCTACTGCACTCAAACGTTCTGGTGCTTCAGACTACCATGGCTAAAACATGAAAATATATGTCCATGTTTCTGGTTTATCTCCAGAGAGGCTATATAAAAGGAAAGACTAAAAAGGGGAATTTGTCTAAGGCTTTACACATGAGAGAGAGAAAATTCCTACGTCTACACAATTAATAAAGGTCAGGGTTACCTGGCTGCTATTGCAGGAGACCATCTTCTACCACTTGCTCATCTTCCTGCCATACTTTCGAGCAGCAGGTGAAAAATTATTTTTAAATTATTGGCATGCATGTGACATTGCTTCTGGGGTAAACCTGGAAATGACATCACATTGCTCTGGGGATTGTCAGAAACAGCGGTAAAATCATAGCATTTCCAACAATTGCTAGAGTGGCATGACATCGCTTCTAGGGGGCCTTGCTGGCACACCATATGTCCTGCCCTGTTGAAAGTACACAAAGTCCTCCTCCATGACATCTTGCTACCCTTTCAGTTTCCTTAAAGTAATGGTGATGTTATTGCTGTCGCCCACCTGATGCGTCCACATCAGGGGTAGGCAAACTGTGGTCCTCCAGATGTCCATGGACTACAATTCCCATGAGCCCCTGCCAGCAAATGCACAGGATGTCATTGCTGCTCAGGAAACAAGACCATAGACATACCCAATTATCACAGATGATGTGTCACTGATGTGCATACCCATCCTTGTTTAACACAACTACTCTGTGCCCTGTTTAGAAGTATAGACATATGATCCATGAGGAAATGAATGCTGATGCTTCTAGTCACATTTATAACGCAAACCAACGGTTGCTAGTTCCCTTGTGTTTCAGACTGTGCACCGAATTATGACAGTATCCCCATGGCCCAGTAGAGTATCTTCTGGGGTCTACCATTTGAATATTGCTAGGAGTTTAAGACTCCAGCTACATGGTGCATTTTTTTAAAAAATGCTGTGGTTTCTTACAGCCAAACTACACAGTATATGGGAGATACATGACTGCATCTTCTATGATTTGCTTGACATTTAAGATTCAGCTACTTAGGTGAGAGAAAGTGAATAATTTGGATCTGGGCTATGGTACTAGTAAAGGTACTAGTAAAACTCTTCCTGCCCTGCCTGCCTGCTTCCCAATTAAAATATTCTCCCAGACTCCCATCCAACTGCTGTTAGCTACTTTCCCTTCATTCCCACACCAGTTAGGGGGTGATTTCTGTTGAGGAAACATTATTTGAGATCATTTTACTTCCTTCCCTAATAGAGCAGCTCTGGAATTTGCTATGAATATGCTTGTAGACTTTGTCAATAGTAAATCAGACTTGCTATACATTTTTAAATTAATTTTCAGTGATCTTTAATGATATCTTGGCCCTTTATACCAGCTCTTACCATGCTGCCATGCTGGATAGGACACTTGCTGGTCCTTATCTCCAGGTGAAAGGTTGCAAGCTGAACCAAACAGGGTGTCCTGGGATCCATGGGACTCACCCAGACCTTAGCTTCCTCACCCCACCCCTTTCACAAACTTGGTTTCCTGCCTGCACTAAAAGATTTCTTCACCATATTTTCTCTTAGGTCACTGAAGTGACAGCTTTATCAGGAAAGGATTTTACAACAGTACCTTCCAAACTTATTCAGTTTGATCCAGGTAAGATGTGACTCCACGATTCCAACCCAAGGGCAGGAAACATTTTGGGTTCAGATACCAAAACCAAGCAATCTCTGCCTGTGAAGATGTTGGTGTGGCAGGAAACAACGTGGAGTACATGGCTGAGAAAAGGATTGTACGTTCCCAGACATGCTTGGAATAAGCCAAACCACAGTGGTGCTTCCAACATCAAAGGGATTTGTCTTGGATTTGGCTGGTGGCTGTGTAGGTCTGGGAGGTGATGATGGGCCTGTTGCTTCTCCCACACTGCAGGCAACACCTATGCTGCTAGTGCCTCAGTTGTTTGAGTAGAGATCTGGCCCTAGTTGCCAAACAACATGACAGACATACACCTATGCTACCATTTGAAAATGGATCATTTTAATGAAAGAGTTAGAGAGGTAGCATATCTAGTTACAGCTCAGGTTTATTGTAGCCTGTTGCATCCAAGCCTAGACAACAGGCTAAAAAAATTTCATGGAAGATATATCACTATAAGAAAGATCTCTATATCTTCCCCTTTCCATGATTGCCTATAAGGGTGACAACAAAGCAGCTTTGAGCTTTTCTGGGAAAGAAACCCATCATGCCACTCGAGAAGTTACTAGAAAATCCTCGGTGCAACCATAGAGTTTCCAGCAATTCCTGGAGAGAATTGTCCACATTTAAAAAAAAATTATTTATCTGGCCACTGGAGGACCAGCAGGGGAGCATATGGCAACTCTCATTGAGCATATGAAGTTGCTGTATACCAAGTCACACCATTGGCTGTTCCTTCTTTGATTGGCAGCAGCTTTTCAGAAACTTAGGAACATAAAGATCTTTCCTGTTGCCTAAAATCCTTTAACTGGAAATGCCAGGGATTGAACCTGGAATCTTCTGTGAGCAAAGCTTGTTCTTTGTCACTGAGCCACAGACCATCCTTATGCAGTTATTATAATTGCTGCCAAAATTCACTTTTCTGTTACTGGAGAGAAGCATGGCTGCAGCAACACACATAAGTGATACACCACTGCTCTCTGACATGGAAAATCTGTATCAGTTTAGCGCCTTTTTGTAGTGCTGGCTCTGGCAGGAAGATGTTCCATATGGTATAGCCAATCCGCGTGGTGAGCCCAACTGGTTTTCAGCAGCAAGCTACACCACTTACATAATACAAAAGGAGTAACTTTTGTTCTTGGGGTGGGGGAAGTGTCTGGGAATCTTAATTCTCAAGAATCCATCATGGAGTTGCCAGCATAGTCAGCCAAAAATGACAATGAGTTTCATTATCAAGGTCCAGACACAGTTCTCAAGTCTTATGATATGAAGCTAGAGGGGCACATGATTCAGCAACCTTGTCGAACCTACACAGGCCCAAGTCTGCTCAGTGCATGGATGGGTAACTAGGGCCCCCCCACAAACACTGCCTTGAGTTCTTTTTCTTCTGCTAAAATGCCTTTGATCTTCCACTCTAACAGGAACGTGAAAATTTGCTTTAGGTAAAACTCAAAGGCAACTTCCTTTGTTTCCCCCCAGAGGACTGTGTTTCTTCGCTCATTGCCTCCTTTCAGAGGCTGTTGAATACTTTTATTATTCTGCCAGGCTTTTGGAGCTGGAATTTAATCTTTTAGAGCCTGATCATTTTATGCTGCTGCTGATTTATGGGATGTTTTAGACATTGATTCAATTAGTTGTAGTATTTTATTGACCAAGCGTCAATGTTTAAGTATTAATGGTTTTAGTTTTAATTTGTGAACCATGGTGAGAGCCTTTCAACAAAACAAAAAAGCAGTATAAAAGTATTGTAAATTTAACAAATAAACTTGGGAGTGGGGATGTTCAGAAGACTCTTCATCCCACCTCCTGGGATATTTTGGTTTCTCTGAAAGTTCCTTGGATATTTTGCCCCTGAGAACTTCCACGTTCACCTCCATTTCAATGCAACTCTGCTCTCATCTCACTGTTTCTCAATATCATTTTGCTAGGTATGGATTTGAACAGCAGTTAGTGTTGCTCATAGTCCACAAGACGCTAATAGATTCTACTCTACTTGCGGTGGAAACATCTTGGCTTTACATCAAGGTTCTTGACAGCCGGATTTTGCAAACAGAACGACGATGTCATTTATGATTGGCAACAGTGATATGTCAAAAATCACAGCATTAAAATTTAAGAATAAAGAGTGTACCATTTATTTTCAAAATGTCCAAGAGGAGCTAACCCTACCCTTCCTCCATTTTGCACACTATTATTTTTCCTTCTAGAAAATTGATCTTTGTTGCTCTGTGAATGGAATCATCATTGCCCAGGAACAAATTTAGTCTCTAGTTAGTGTTATTTGGGAAAACCACAGGAGGCCAATCAGCGGGTAGGAGCACAATGGTATATACAAGCCAGTCTGTTGTAGCTGTAGACATGTTAATTAATATATTTCTTCGACACCTAGGTTGATTGAAAAAGCAATTAAAGTGTAATTAAAATGTTTACTTCTGGTAGGAATGTCAACCAAGATGTGGAATATAGCAATTACCTATGACGGATTAGAGGAAGACGATGAGGTCTTTGAAGTGGTTCTGATCTCCCCTGTGAATGCCGTTCTTGGCACCAGGACAAAAGCTCGAGTGAAAATTTTGGACTCAAAAGGAGGTATTCTCTTTTGATCTTCATAATAAAATCTGGAGATGTCTTGGCTGAGAAGCTACTTATTTTGTAACAAACAAATGTTGTTGCTAACACTTACCTTCAAATCAAAATACTTAATTTTATTATTTTCAAAAAAAGAAATAGCCTTGATGGTTTCAGACTTTTTCTCCTCTGGCATTCTGTATTTTTCTTCTGCTTAGGAAACACAGCATGAAGAAAGCAATGAGTGCACAAGCAAACAACTCCCCCGCCCAATGCTTACCTCCCCCCTCCCCATTATTAGATGAGTTTGATTTTTGGCTCACAATGTTGCTTTAAAAAAAAATCCCCTTTAATAGATTAGCATCGCTTTTCCTCCCCTCTTCCCAGTGACTGTATAACTACTTCTACTTGCCCAGAAAAAGTTTTTAGGAGAAAAATAATCAGTACATTATGAGTAATAACAACAACATTAATGTTCCCTATTTAAGTTGTTTTATAAAAGAGGTTCTTGCGTCCAGTCATTTGATTCTTTTTGAAAAATTCACCTTGGACACTTGCATGTAACCTAGTTAGGGTCATATCCATGGGTTGAGATTGGATTAAAATGGACATCAACATTGTGAAGGGCATCTGGGGAAAAGATACCCATTGTGTTTCCCTTTTGCCCAGCAGGGTGTGAATAGGGGGCACTTTCTGATCTGTCTTGAAAGGAGGATGGGCATGCCAATATACTGCTTCTGTGCAAAGGTTTGATGCACAAGAATATAGCTGGGTACAATTCAAGAACTGTGACGCATGTATGAAACTTGTACATTAAGTGTTCCCTGCTATCTTCCATGAATGAACAAATTCTAGAACAGTTCCCTTTATTTTTATTTATTTGTTAGTTTTCGAGACTGCCCCTTTCCAGAATGGTCTCAGTGTGGCTTACAAGAACTATGTCTATAGAAGCCCCAAATATACATGTAATAAAATACATAAAAACCTAAAAATGTATCTGTTTAAAATTTTTCTCACTAAATGAACAGCACACACTCGCTCTGTCAGTTTATATACCCAAAGAGTAAGGCATACAGTAGGTGGAATATCTGTTTCTGCCCCATCACAGATGGGGGCAAGTGGCCTAGGCAGAGGCCCAGGCAAGGGGCCCATATAGATGTTAAAGGTACAACCCTTGGCCTCAACCAAATGGCTGGAGGAAGAGCACCATTTTGCAGGCCTTTCAGAACTTTGGGAGTTCCATAAGGGCTCAGGTTTCCACTGGCAACTTATTCCACCAGGCGGGCACCAGTATTGAAAAGCCCCTGGCTCTGGTTGAAGCCAGGTGCACCTCCCTAGGCTACCACCAGCAGGTTGGAATTTGCTGAGTGAAATTATTATTATCATTATTATTATCATTATTATTATTATTATTATTATTATTATTATTATTAGATTTATAGCCACTCCCTTGCGGCTCTTCCCCAGAGATATATAGAGAAGCGGTCCCACAGGTACACAGATCCTTGACCGCGTAAGGCCTTAATGGTTAAAATCAACAATTTAAACCTAATCTGGAACTCGACTGGCAACCAGTGCAGCTGTTGGAGAACAGATCGAATGTGGACTCTCCCCAGGGTCATTGTAAGGACTCAGGCAGCTGCATTCTGTACCGGTTGTAAATCTACAAAGAGCAAATTACAATAATCTAGCCTGGAGGTGACCATTGTGTGGATCACTGTGACTAGGTGTTCTCGGGGCAGATGGGGTACTAGCAGCTTTGCTGGCATAGGTGGGAGAATACCTGGCAAGCTACTCTAGTGACCTGCACCTAGATGACAGAGAATCCCCAGTGCATACGGGGATTTAGATTGTTCCTTTACCAGAGTTCCATTGACAAAGACCTTTTCAGAGACAAATAGCTCAAGTTAAAATCTTGTTCTTACAGTATTATTTTTTAAAATTTACATCACATTTGAGACTATAGTTTAATCCACACTATCCCACCACACCTGAATTTGAATATTATGACAATTCATGGTCCATGGTCTCTGACTTAGAGAATTTTGTTACCTTCCAGAAATAAAATTAATCAGAATACTCAAAATCTCTCCACTGAATTCTTCTGAATTCTTTGAAATTCTTTGATACAACATAGGTGCTCTTATTGTGTGGGCAAAGACATATAGAAAGTGAGACAGGAAGAAAGGTTGCACAAAAAGCTATAGAAAGCTCTTGTATACCTTTGGCCGAAGAACAAAATACTATTCTGTCTGGGATGGTTGTCCTCTTCCATCTGTGCACAGCTTCGGGAGACACGCTCATTGAGCAGTAGTGAGGGACAAAAGAGACACCCACTTAGACAGCCAGGTCAGCTGAATCAACCCTGGTACTCAGTTGGGGTAACAGATGTCCCAGCCAGATTGCCCTTGCATGGCGTCCATGTTTCTAAATTTGGTGCACTCTGAGTTTTTTTATGTTATTTCTTTTGTAACAGCATTTGGCTGCCAGCAATAAATAAATCTGATTGGGATTTAGGAAGCAGGCAAGCATTCCTGCTGAAGTTTTTCTATCAGGAGGGACTTAGAAAAGTCATGTGTTGCTGGCTGTTGATTATGTTATTGTTAATCATAATAAGAGGAAGAGACGGGGGGAGTTAGTTTAGAGTGGTTCTGTGTACGTGTTTTTATCCTTAACACTATTTCGCTCCCTTATATATTTGGGAAACAGCCTCCTGGGAGGAGACTGTCCTGGGAAGACTGGGGAGGAGGAGACTGGGAAACAGCCTCCTGGGAGGAGACCTGCCCATCCAGGTCCACCCTGATTGGCCCTCCCCCTCAGCTCCCACCCTCCCTTCTTGCCTGCTAGAAGCCTTGTGGCTGCAGCTTCCATTGTCGTCCACGAGGAGAGAGGCAGCGACAGGGCTTTGTGGCCCGCAGGTATGATCCTGCTGGGAGGGAGCCGGGGGGGGGGGAGTTTTCAGCCTCCCTGTGGGCCGCAAATCCCTGTTTTTTAAAATGGGCTTTGATATTAGTCATTTCAATAAAAGAAGAAAAGCAGATAAGGCATACATCTATTCTGCACAATACATAAGCACTGACCTGTTACATGACAAAACCACAGTGATCTGTTGCCAGCTATACCCTGGGGCCAGTTCATACATTCAGCCAGATCATCATTTATGGAGAAGGGAGCATGCCACATTCCTCTCCTTCCCATCAAGAACAGAAGGTGTGCTGGGTGTGAACTTCCCCTCTTAATTTAAGGGAGAGAGGTTAGTGTACAAATTGGGCACAAATGCCTGGCTCACAAAATGCCTTCCTTCTGGGTTCTATGAAGTAGAAAGCCATTCCCTCGTCCATGAACAATCACTGGACAGATGAATGTGCATGATGGTCCATTGTTGTGTCGGACTTTTAGAAAACAGGATTCTTTTGAAACCTGTGGAGTGACACTTTCCATGGGTCACATTAGGTGAGTTTTGTACAAAAATAAACATTACTTTAAAAGGAACAAAAAAACCCAGATCAACATCAGATAAAAAATTGATCTGCTTCTATCAACAAGCTGTTTCATTAGCTACATCAGTGTGACCAGTGATCTCTTCATATAAAAAGGACTGACCATCTGCCATCTTGTTTGCTTTTCAGGTCAGTGCAGATCATTCCATTCCTCAAGCCAAAACACGCATGACTTATGGATGAAAGGCACATTGCTCCCAGCCTCCTCAGGCTCCCCTTCATCTTCCAGGCATGGCACTGTTCACTTGGAAGGGATCCCACTGTCCTCTTCCAAAGAGGTGGCATTGCAGAGAAGGGACAAACTACCAGAATTCAAATCAGTGAATCTTTCAAGGAGCCGGCTAAGAGCCATTGAAAATGGCAAAACAGTAAGGATCGTTTCTCGAACAATGAGAAGAAAGAAATTGTCCCTAAGCTTTTGTGGGGGTGCTTTTTTATTGAAATGCAAATGATTTAGTGGAGGTGCATTCTGAGAAAGAGTAATAATTCAGGCAAGACTAAGAGTGTTGAAGTTGTGGGTACAGAGCTGTTGTTCTTGGTTTACAAGGGTATTTAGAATAGCTTTCATCTCTGGTAAAGCAGGTTTTTGCAGATTTTTAAACCAAGACAAAAACCTGTAAAGCCTGGCTACCAAAGATGATAGTGGGATGGGTATGTATGCAGTGAGTGAAGAGAGCTCTATTATGCAAACTGCTTAAGAGCCTATTATTTGTCTTCATCTTTGGACTACCAGCAACAAAAACACTGTTGTGTGAACAAAGTAGCAACTGTATTACAGAAACACTGATAGAGGTTTTTCTGTTATTTCTGCTTCATGCATAATGCAGTCAGAAAAATTACACAGTCACACAAGCACAGAGATAGTTGCTGTAGGGTTGTCAACCACCAGGTAGGGCCTGAAGATCTCACATAATGGCAACTGAACTCCACACAACATGAATATGTTCCCCTGGACAAAATGGCTGCTTTGGAGGGTGGCCTGTTGAGACCCCACTGAGGTCACTCCTCTCCCCAAGCTCCATTCTCAACCTCCAGGAATTTCTCAACCCAAAATTGGTAACCCGACAGTAGCAGCCATTACAAACACAAGATCTGTGTTCCTTGGCATCTCTGTCCAAGGAACAACTTTGCAGCTTCCCCCTTGTATACCACTTAGGTGGGCTTCTGCTTTGCAGCTAGAAATCTTCCCTCTCAGCTGAGGGTTTTAATTCCATAGCCAAGTTTGGACTTGGGTCTGAGGTGGGGGCAGGGGGCCCCTGCACCCTGTAGTGTTTGTTCTGGCTCACTTGCTTGAGTTCTCTGGATGTATTTATAGCCTATAAGCAGTGTTTGTTCTGGATAATAATTCCAGGTGTGTGTACCTGCGGCCTGTTTGTGACACTGTTTTCGGTCTGGTTTATATGAGAGATCTGTGTTGAGATGGTGAGAGAATAGGCCTGCCATGCATATATATTGTGAACATTTTGTTTCTTGTTCATCCTTCTTCAGGTTCATCCTTCTTCCATATTTACAAATGGCACTGGTGTGTTTTTTAAAGTAAGAACATTATTTATATATCTTCTATTAATATTTATATACTAATACTAATACTAATACTAATATATGTATATGTGTATATATATATATATATATATATATATATATATATATATATATATATATATATAGAGAGAGAGAGAGAGAGAGAGAGAGAGAGAGAGAGAGAGAGAGAGAGAGAGAGAGAGAGAGAGAGAGAGAGAGAGAGAGAGAGAGAGAGAGAGAGAGAGTGTTTAACTTTTAGGGGCTTTCCGCACCGGGATCCTTGTAGCAAATTGTTTGCTGAACGAAAAATCGCCATTTAAAATAGTGGAATTCGTCATTATGCATACCTGACTTTGTAGTGGAATCCAGTTGCGTTTCTATCGTTTCCCACAAGCTTCCGGTCTCAGCAAAAATCGCTAGAAAGGAAGCGCTATTGCTGAGCTCGTCCCGCCCCTGGCCGTCAAGCAGCCAATGGGCAGCCGTTAGCATGCTCCCAAACAGCCCCTTTCCCTTTAAGAAAGGTTTTTTTTAAAAAAAACACACACCCATTGCAACGAATATGTGTTGATTCGTTGCAACTGAGAGACCCATCAGCTGGCAGGTGTGTTTGAGCTGTCGTTTCATCGTTGCCACGCTCTCCCCAAGTGAAAAAATAAAATCCCCCCCCCCTCACGGGCCCGATTTTCGGCCGAAAACAGGGTAAAAAATAAAGGGAAAATACATCAGCAAACGGGCTTCTCTGTTGTTTGTGCTTAGTGACTAAACAGCTCTGGGGAGGGACTGAAGCCGGGGAAGCCTCTAAACAGGCTCGCTGGTGGGGTGAACTCCGCTCGCTCGGAGAAAAAAAAATGGCCATCGCTTCGCCGGAAGATCAGAGGAGAGAGCCAGGGGGAGGGACTTTGTAGAAACCACAACAATGGTAATGCACAGAACTTTCCCGCTAGTGTTGCAGATTGGTTGCAGGAGTGTAGCGCTTTCCGGAGGGTGAATCCACTTTTGGGGATTTCCCTGAAAGCGCTACAAGGAAGCGCTTTTTGCGGATCGGTTTCAGGTGTGTGGCAGATTGTCAACGACGTTGTGCATAATGGCAAATCAGTAGCGTTTTCAATTGGCAACCATTGTGCGATTTTGAAGGCGTGCGAAAAGCCCCTTAGATTTGGCAGCCCTAAATTGCACCCTTTTAAGCCCATTGGTTTCAATGGACTTTCTGAGATTACTGATAAAGGTTATCTTTCATCTTCATCTGTCTTTTTGTTACTCTTTGTCATTAAGTATCATGGGATGGCAGTGCTCAGAGTGGAAGATGACAACTCATCACCTAACAAGATGGCAACTGAAGTTCCACAAGCAGATGCTAGCGTTCAGGTATAAATCTCTTTTACTTTACTTATGCTCTCACTTGTACCGTACCATGGCCAGGTTTACTACTAAGAATACTAAGAATACTACTTTGGGCAGTCTTCAATCTCCTCAGGATATTTTTGTTTATGAAAAAATTGTTTAGCTTAATATCAAAACGTTTTTTAAAAATTGTTGGGACTATTCCAATTTAACTCCGGGAAACCTACTGCACTTGTACAAATAAAGCTTTTATTTGGTGATGTCATTTCTCAGATCATGCTAGTATCCGTCTGCAAAATGTTCTCCACACAAAGAATTTCCTCTCAACTATTTATGTACATAATGCACAGCCATTACACATTCAATGTAAATCCTTTCTAAAAGGGATTCATAAACATTGGACACAGAGACCAAAGATATGAACTATTTTTGTCTAAGTTTTCCTAATGTTCCTTTCTTTCCAGGTCCCAAAACTTGGCTTCCCAAAGGGTTGTACACCAGCTTTAAAGGGTCTTTTGCATTTTGAAGAAAACATCCAGAAGTTGTTTCAGTGTGATGGTACCTCTTGGACTTTATGGAATTCCACAAGCAAGGTATCAATCTGCTCAACTTGGTGATCATTTCAGAGGGTGCCATGTTGGTCGGCAGTAGAATACGTAAATTCAAGTCCAGTAGCCTCTTAAAGACCAAGAAGAATGTCAGGGTATGGCCCTTGAGAATCAATGTCATTGGACGTAAATCTAGCTGCACATTTTAGTATATGTATAGTTTTTAAAATTTATATTGGAAAATTTCTGGAGGAAAGAAAGTATTTATTTGCTTTTGCCTTTAACCAGCAAGGCTTTTTTAAATGGGTCATTTTGATCATTGTTCAGTTATCCATCTATGGCAAAAAATTATGCCTTTGAGGAATGACTTCAGACTCAGAAAATAGAAAACTGTGAGAGACAGACTGATCACGGCGAGTTTCTTTACAAGGATTGTGGGACTGGACTCTTCCTAAAGAAGCACGATGAGGGCATGCCCCTAATCTGCGAGGATGTTAGCAGTCTTTCATTATTTGTTCTTTCTGGTTCGGTTTTAATTGTATTTTTATTGTTGTAAACTGCCCCAAATTGGCTGGCTGGAAGGGGCATTATATAAGTCCAATAATAAATAAATAATATGAATAAACAATTTGAGGAGGGAGAAACTCCACCATAACTAGCTAAAAACCCTAAAAGACAGTGATAAGTGCCTCAGAGGAAGAAAGTGGGTCTGGGACAAAGAATCACATTGCCTTACTTTAAGTGTCCCCCTCCTTTGGAAAATGAGAAATTATCCCAGATCTTATTCTTTCATTCTGCCATGAAGAACAGAGCCAATATGTGGTGGAAAAGAGGAAGTTTTACCTTGTTGCAGGTTGGGATTAAAGATGGAGCCAAGGTCTGAAATAGTTGAAGATTACGGATCAGTATTTTGAATAAACAACCTAACAGATTACTATCAGGTTGAGTAACAGTCAGTGGCTAAAATTAAAACATCAATCAAAAATACATTTTTGGAGTATAAAGTATGCAATCTTCATGTGGAAGCCTTAACCATTTCAGTTTTTGAGAAATGTGTACAGAAACTGCAGGCATAGTAGAACAAAAGTTTCTGAACATAAATCATGTCATTCCAGAATGTTAACTTGAAAACTTGCCCCCATGGATGGAGCCATCATGAAGAAAGGTGCTATGTCCTAATCACTGATCAGAAAGTCCCATGGAATGAAGCTGCCCAAGCTTGCAAAATACGGTAAGAAGTCATAGACTTGTCCACACCCATCCCTCAGCCTTCTACTGAATTAGAGTAGAAATGAAACTCTTACACTTAAGAAAATAAAGCTAAGATTAGATTTAAGGTCATGCTTGAAATATGCTTGAGATCCTAGGTCACCACTAGATCAATTGTAATTCCACTACAAATGTATAATTTGAATGCTTATTCCATCTTGGGAGATAGATCAAGACAGGTAGCCATGTTGGTCTGTAGCAATCGAAAAGAGCAAGAGTCCAGTAGCACCTAACAAAATTAATGGTGGGGTATGAACTTTTGTGAGTTACTGTTCACTTCTTCAGATACAGCTAGAATCTGAAGAAGTGAGCAGTGACTCATGAAAGCTCACGCCCTACCACAAATTCTGTTAGTCTTGAAGGTACTACTAGACTCTTGCTCTTTCTATTCCATCTATGTTGTTGTTGTTGTTGTTGTTGTTGTTGTTGTTGTTGTTGTTAGGTGCGAAGTCGTGTCTGTCCCATCACGACCCCATGGACAGTGGTCCTCCAGGCCTTCCTGTCCTATACCATTCCTTGAAGTCCATTTAAGTTTGCATCGACTGCTTCAGTGACTCCATCCAGCCACCTCATTCTCTGTTGTCCCCTTCTTCTTTTGCCCTCAATCGCTCCCAGCATTAGGCTCTTCTCCAGGGAGTCCTTCCTTCTCATGAGGTGGACAAAGTATTTCAGTTTCATCTTCAGGGTCTGGCCTTCTAAGGAGCAGTCTGGGCTGATCTCCTCTAGGACTGACCAGTTTGTTTGCCTTGCAGTCCAAGGGATTCGCAAGAGTCTTTTCCAGCACCAGAGTTCAAAAGCCTCAATTCTTTGACGCTCAGCCTTCCTTCTGGTCCAACTTTCACAGCCATACATTGCAACTAGCCTTGACTAAATGCACTTTTGTTGGCAGGGTGATGTCTCTGCTTTTTAGGATGCTGTCTAAATTTGCCATAGCTTTCCTCCCCAGGAGCAAGCGTCTTTGCTGCAGTCCCCATCTGCAGTTATCTTGGAGCCCAGGAAAATAAAATCTGTCACTACGTCCATTTGTTCCCCATCTATTTGCCAGGAATTGAGAGGGCCGGATGCCATGATCTTCATTTTCTTGATGTTGAGTTTCAAGCCAACCTTTCCACTCTCCTCCTTCACCCGCATCAAAAGGCTCTTTAGTTCCTCTTCACTTTCTGCCGTTAGAGTGATATCATCTGCATATCTGAGGTGGCTGATATTTCTCCCTGCAGTCTTGATCCCAATGTGTGACTCATCTAACCCCGCCTTTCTCATGATGTACTCCGCATACAAGTTAAATAGGCAAGGCGACAGTATACAGCCTTGCCGAACTCCTTTCTCAATTTTGAACCAATCAGTGATTCCATGCCCGGTTCTCACTGTTGCTTCTTGACCTGCATATAGGTTTCTCAAGAGACAGATAAGATGTTCTGGTATTCCCATCTCTTTAAGAACTTGCCACAATTTGTTGTGCTCCACATAATCAAAGGCTTTAGCATAGTCAATGAAGGAGAAGTAAATGTTCTTCTGGAACTCCCTAGCTTTCTCCATGATCCAGCGTATGTTGGCAATTTGATCTCTAGTTCCTCTGCCTCTTCTAAATCCTATATACTTCTGGAAGTTCTTGGTCCACATATTGCTGGAGCCTAGCTTGTAGGATTTTGAGCACAACTTTGCTAGCAAGAGAAATGAGGGCAATGGTGCAGTAGTTTGAACATTCTTTGGCATTGCCCTTATTTGGGCTTGGAATGTAAACTGACCTTTTCCAATCCTGTGGTCACTGTTGATTTTTCAAAATATGCTAGTATATTGAGTGTAGCACTTTTACTGCATCGTCTTTTAAGATTTTGAACAGTTCAACTGGAATGCTGTCACCTCCACTAGTTTTATTGTTGTTCAGACTTCCTAAGGCCCATTTGACAAAACATTCCAGGATATCTCGCTCCAGGTCAGTGACTACCCCCTCATGGTTATCAGGGATGTTAAGCTCACTCTTGTATAGTTCTTCTGTATAATTTTGCCATCTATAGCTATTCCATTTATAGCTATCATGTAATTTATCTGGTTGCTTTGAGGAGCATGCTAAACATTTTTAGAAGGGTAATTTCAGTTATAGAAAATGACATAGGCCTCTGTTAGCACAGTACTTCGTAGGAAATTGATAAAAATCTAGATTTGGAAGGCTGGGTTGTTGTATCATCAACATCTTTCCACTTCAAATCCTTTTCAAACCTGGAAATGCAATAACAATAATAGAAAATGTCAGAAATGGTACCGCACATAGAAGGCCACATGTGTGGCAAAGACCATAGGTTACCCAATGGGCAGTATAACTAGGGGCATATCAGTTTAAATAGCGTTTTGCATTCTGGATGGCAAAGCTAAATGTTATCTCTCTTCCCAGCCAGTCCTCACCTTTTCTACTGTCTCGCCTTGTCTGCCACCATTTCATGCTTATTACATTCCACATGAGCTGGTGGAAATAGCAGAAGAGAGAAACATGCCTTATATGCACTTCCGCCTGTCAATCAGTCCAAGCAGCCAATCCCCTTCTTCCATATTCTATAATGGGAATTTCGGCCTTCCTGTCTTTCCAAGGGCCTTGGGGGTTAGGATCTGAGGTAGAGCCTCCAAACGTTCAGGGTAGCTCCAGGAGGATCTTCCCTGATACCCTTCAAAATTTCAGAATGCTTGATCCAAGGTGAGCATCTAGGGGCTCCCGGAGAGGCTGCCCACATCCCTCCATTATATCCTATGGGACAGACTCTCTATAGTAGCGGTCCCCAACCTTTTTAGTGTTGAGGACCACCTCTGGGGGTGGGAAAGAGCCGGCGGCCCAGGTGCTGCACATGTACGTTAGCGCACCTGGTGGTGAAAACACACGTGCGCAAAGCTGCCGCACACACACGTTTTCACCAACAGAGGGCGCTAATGCGCATGTGCTGCAGCTCCATGCATGCGCGTTTGTGTCTGCGGGCGGCCGCGCCTGCCTCTTCCCCCCCTCTCAGCAAACAGCTAGCCGGGCCACCTGGTGAGCTTCTCGCTGCGGAGGGGGGGAGGCAGGCATGGCGGCACGTTACCGAGGCCATCGCGGCCCGGTAGTGGGCCGTGGAGCGGGGGTTGATGACCCCCGCTCTATAGGATATAATGGAGGGATGGGGGCACCCTCTTCAGAAGCCCCTAGAAGTGCTTGGACCAATCTTTATGGAATTTGGAGGAGAGTCAGGGAAGAGCCTCCCAGAGCTACCCTGAAAGTTTGGAGGCTCTACCTCAACCCTCCAGGCCCCAGGAAAAATTAGAATGCCAAAATTTCCATTATAGTTTATGGCGCCATAGACTTTCATGGGTGCTGAAGTCCATATGGCAGCAGAACTGGTTGTCAGCAGTCCCTAACACAGAACACCTAGTCCCAAAGACAAATGTGCAGATACTGATCCCTGCAGCCATCCCCACACCAAGAGGAGAGGTCTGAATGCAGTTGCAATGTCTCCCAACTTACCTGTGAGGCTGCCACTGAAGTGAAGGTGTTATGCTTGACTGCTGCAGACAAGGTTGTTTTGCTGAGCTGAAGCCACAATTGGTGTGGCTTTGCCTGCCACCCAAGTAGCCCCCTGTTCCCTTCTTTGCACTAGTTGTTCACAAGCCCCAAAGGAGCCCTGCACAGACCCTCTCTTGCCCCCAGGCTTTATGTTTGACACACTTGGTTTAGGACTTTAAAGGTTATAACCAACATCATCGCCTAATTCAGAAATCGTCAACCAGTGCAGCTACCTCAAAACTGGCTTATATGGGCAGGTCAACGGTCTAGCAGCTGCATGCTGGATTACTTGAAATTTCCGAAGAATCCTAAAGGGCAGTTTTGTGCAGTGCACATTGTAGTAGTCAGGTCTGGAGGTGGCGATGGCATGGACCACTGTGGCAAGATCAAATTGGCCAAATAGGGGGCAAGTTGGCAGACTTGGCATAGAAAAAAACATGCTGACCTTACCACTAAGGACACCTATTTGTACAACAGAAGCAAGAAATCCAGCCCACCAAGGCAACAGTAGTCCCTGCAATAAACACTGTTCTGCTTTATCAGTGCTCTGTTGTTTTCTGGCAAACACGATTTTAATGATCCTGGGGGAATAACCGATGAGAGTTACAATCACATAGAGATTAGTGACTGCAATAACCCACTTTTCATATTGTAAAACAGCAATCTCTTGTCTCCTCACATTTCTTTCTCCTTCACTAAGTATTGCAGGGCAACTAGCTGAGCTTTCTCCAACATTGTCCTGAAGTATTTCCCTTTCCCCCCAGTGTGCAGTGGCATCTAAAATATAAAATGCTGCTGATGTTTGGCTCCCCAGTCAGCCATGAAATTCACTAATTGACTTTGGGCAAGTTATTACCTCTCACCTACCTTGGAAGGCTGATACGAGAATTAAAAGAGGGAGGGTGACATGCACAGCCATAAACTCCTTGGAATAAGGACAGGATGAAAACGGGCAGCGACTGAAGCCTCTTCACTTGTTACTGTGAATGCATCCAGATCATGCCAACATGCATTCACTTTATGAATGAAACCGGGACCAATAAATGTGGAGTTTGCACTACATGGAAACTTTGTGCTTTGACTATAATTTAGGAATTACTCAGTACACATATAAAGAACAACCAAATGTACACTGTACACAGATAGTATGCGTGTTCGCTGTAATTCGTGGATAGAGTTTCTAGCACAGGCTTAACTGAGCCTCTGGCTTTTGTGTACAGTTGACAAGGGTAGATGGGGGGAAATTCTAAATAAGAAGCACAGACTCAGAGATTATGACGATACTTTTGCTGAAAGGTTCTGTTTAGCAAATTCATTCTTATCGTCATTGATCTATGCCCTGCTGGGGTGATTTGAGAATAACTACCAACTTGGAATATAGCCCGTTAACATCTAAGAAGCAGACATAATTTCAAACAAACCTAAATTAATGTCAATGCTGACACTGGGAGTCAAATCAATTTAAGAAACAAGGATTGGATGTCAGCCTTTGTAACATCTGTGTGCCTCGCTTAGCAGAGTCTGAACAGGGTAGATGGCAGTTTTGAAGTATGGCCTTAATTAGAGAAAATAGGGACAGTGTTTATATTTACATGTCTATCTTATCCAAATTATCTTGACACTTTCTCTCTGATTGACATGGGCTATTGTTAATTGCATCCTGAACTAACATATTCTCTCAAATAGTATATCTGGATTGTCAGTTGATTCAGCTGCTAAAGGTTTAGGCTTTCTCCTTCCAGTGTATTTTCCCCAGTTCAGTCTGGGTTATTTGCTTGCATCTATATTACTTGGCTGCTGATTCTGTTGAATTCACCAAGATTTATGAAATTATTTATTTATTAAATAATCTGAGATCGATTCCACATGAGGAATTTGCCTCTTTTTTGTGGGTTTTAGTGCTGCTTCCACATGATGACGGCAGCAGCCCAGAGCTCTCCAGTGGGTGGCGTGAGTTTTTATCCAGTTTGCTTCACAATGAGGGAAATTGCAAAATCTCGATTTTCCTCTTCTTGTTATGCTGCAAATTAGGGTGCAAACAGGGGCAAGCCTGTCTAGAGGGAGGAAGGTGTGACACTCTTAGTAGCATTTTGCCTACCCTTGCACCTGCCCTCCCCTCGCCATTTCCTGATTGAATTTTTTTTAATGGTACAGTCCACATAGCTATGGGACTGCAAAGCAACATGCCCTCGCTTCAAATAAAATGTTCTCTTGGGTGTGCACAGTAATATTGGGGTCAGGCAGCCAAAACACATTCCTGTTTGTGTTTTCTGGCTGTGGGATGTGAATGGGGAAAGGGGAGCATGTGATGCAGCAGCCCTCTCCCTATGAGCTTGGCATCTGTGCTCTTTGTTTTAAATCTTCACTGTTAACACACATGTATTGGGGTCCAGTTACCATGGCCAATACATGTGTGATCCTGAAGCAATGCGGAAGTGCAAGGTTTTTTAAAAACAATGTTTAACTCTTGTGGCATTTCCCCATAGCAATGTGGAATTGTGTGTATATGTATGTGTGTGTTTGTGTTTGTGTGTGTGTGTGTGTGTGTTTGTTTGTTTGTTTGTTTATTTATTTATTTATAATGAATTAATTTTGGGACTCAGGGTGGGGAAGGAAGTTTGAGTCCCCCAAAACAACCGCTGTGAAGGGACTGGTAGCTTGTGTTGATTGACAACCCAAGGAGTGGGGGGGGGGGGAAGTGCAGGTTGTCCATGCTTCCTGTTTCTCTGCTGCCTTGTCAGGAGGCAAAATGAGATGCTGAGGCAGTGGGATGATGTGGGAGGGGTCTCCCATCAGGAAGCCTGCAAACACATGGCTTCCTATCACGCGTTTGCAAGCAGAAGGCGGAACACATTTTATGCCTCCGTGTGGAATTGGTTTGAGAATAAGTGGATTAGACAGAACAAAGTCATACTGGTATATTTTATATTTAAGAAACACCAGACATAGTCTGTGTATCACAGCTTGCCTCTTTTTGGCATGAAGAGCTGCATTCCAAATAGCTTCTTCAAAGGGGAGCTAACAATCCCCAGTTTTGAAATGTGCTGTTCATGAGCCACACAATGTGCCTATTGCATTTAATCAGATGCTACGTCTGGACTCATAGAATCATAGTGTTGAAAGGGACCTCCAGGGTCATCTAGTCCAACCTCCTGCATAATGCAGGAACTCACAACTCTGCAATCTTCATTTATTGATCCCAGGTACCATGGCAGTTTAGCAAGTGTGGCTTCCAAATTGCACATGCGGTGGCTCTGGAACTTCAGTGAAAGGAGACCCTTCTGGATAGGTATGTATGGAACCGATTGTCTGTCTGTCTGTCTGTCTATCTATCTATCTCAGTGGTTCTCAACCTTCAGGTCCCGACCCCAAGTAGGGTCGCCTGGCCCCTTCCGCGGGGTCACCACGTAGGTAGCAGCAGTAGCAGGCAGCGGCAGGTGGTGGTGGCAGGTGGCAGCGGGTGCCAGTTGCAGCAGGTGGTGGCTGCCGGTGGCCAGTGAAGGAGGAGCCATGGCACTGGTCGCCTCCACGCTGCCTCCACGCACCTGCGCGTGTACATCTGCGCGCTCCGCCTTGTGTCCACGCACACTGCCCACGCCGCTGCAGTTGGGGTTGCAGCCTGATGGTGGTTGAGAACCACTGATATACCTGATTTCTTACCCATCATTCCCAGCAGTGCTGGCTTGCAGCAGGTTACAATAAGAACCCCACAGTCAACAGTAAAACAATTAAAACAATCCCCATCTTAAAATCTTAACCTTCCCCAATGGTGAACGCTAACCTCATCTTCTCCCCACCACATCCCTAGTGCCTCAGGAGACTTCCCACCAAAAGCTGACAATATTAAAATACTATTTTCTTATAACACATTCCAATGTTCCTTAGGGAGGTCTACATAGCCCCCCCCCCCAATTTTTATGGGCAGTATTAGTTTAATTTACCTGCAAATTTTAATTCACATTAGATTTTATATTGTATTTATGGGGTCAAATCTATGGGGGGTTTTGTGTTGTGATTTGCCCTGAGTGTGCTGAGAGAGGGTGGAATAAAAGTTTAAATAATAAATTAAATACAAAAGTCCCTGATCTCATATTCCATGCAAAGCAAATTCTGAGTTTTGTAGGCAACTTTCAGGAAGCTTCCAACTCTGCCCTTGAAGCTCTTCTCTGATTTGGCCTATCTCCCAGCCAATGCCATTCTTCTGGAACTTTCCCCTCCCACCTGAAGAGCTCATGGCTCAACTGCATATTGGATCTTGTGCTAAATAGCCCTTAACCTGACAGAATCAGGGTACTGGACAAGGGTCAATAGTGTAGCCATTTTCTGTAATTCACAGGTACAGATACTAAAGGCAGTTTAATAATTGGGCTCTTAATTATAAAGCAGGGCTTATGCTTTCACAATGAAGCCTCCCAGAAGATGAGCATAATATATTTATCTAAGATAATTATCACTCAAAAACAATGCTAGGTTAAGGAATTGAGGTAGGAAGAAACAGAAGAATATTTAGGAGAACAGTTATTTGAACTAACCATTTTGTCAGCTTTTTGGTGACTACCATTGTATGATTTTATTTTTGTAGGCTTGAATGATAAAAAAAATCCAGGCCATTTAGAATGGGATGATGGAGAAAGTGTCGGTTTCACCAACTGGAGAAAAGGTCCGCCTCATCTTTCAAAAAAAAGAAGGAACTGCGTTTTAGTACAGCAGCAAGGGAAATGGCAAAGAAAGGAATGCAGGAAGGGCAAAGGACACAACTATGTATGCTCCAGGAAACTGTAAAGAAAGCTGACATTCAAACACATTGTGTTGCTTTTCTTGTGTATAGTGATTTTAAAACATATTTATTTGTGAGTGCCAGAACAACTCAAAATGAGGGGACAGGTGATCTAACTGTAGTAAGTTTGTAACTAATCTGTTTGTCTTTAAGGTGCCACAAGATTCCTTGTTTTGTTCCATAGAAGATGGATGAAATGAGGTTTTGCGTTACCCTTCACCTCTCTTTTTCCAGTGTTTGCAATTATTGAGTATAATAAACTCCTTGAGAGGAACTGTTGGGTGGTCATGGACCAGAAGCTTTCCTGAACAGGACATTGTACTCCAACTATGTGACCATGGTTGGAGTCTTAATTTTAACAGGACATATACAAAAATACATGGTGCTGGTCTCAGCCATTCCTAAGCTTGAAGTAGAAAGTAAAATTGACACCACCAACCCCCACACACACATGCATAAATCTTTGCAGTGTCTTAGAGTGCTGGAGGACGGAAACAAGAAAATTGTGACTTCTTTTGAAACCGCCACCAAAAATGACTGTGTTTGTACAGTAGTGGTGAGGTTAGCCCTGGCGATTTTAGATGATTTTTATACTTTAAATTCTTATAATGATTTGAAATTAAATTTATGAATGTTCTTTCTGTTTCAAACCCAGTTATGGATATTGCTCAGATGGTAAGTCTGAACATCATTATATGTCTGACCTGTCTACCAACTTCAGTAGATTTCAGCTTTAAAGAATCCTGGCAGAATTATTCAAATTTGCTCTTTGTCTCCATTATACCTGTCAATAAACCCAAAGTCTTGTTTGCCAAATACATTTCTGCCTCAGGGATTTTTCATATGTAGTACCCCTCTCTCCCTCTCTATAATTCCCCCCACCCACCCGCACACACCGATAAAATTAGGCATATATAACAATTTTACAATGGCCTGTGGATATCTGATCCTTGAAGCTTACATTTTACATTTTTTTCTTCTCCTCACTATGCCAAGGTCAACAAAGAATGTAGCCAATGGGAACTCAATGGCAAAACCCCATGACAGACTTCTGGATATTGGACAGATACCTGGCTTATACAGATGAAAAGGTTGTGCAGCCATATAAAGATGACACAGACTATCACAGGGTTAGCGGTCTCATGTTCATAAGTATCATCCATCTACACAATAATGCAAAATAAGTCTCTGAGTAGTAAATTTGTGATCTGATCATTGTGGAACTTTGGAATAATATAAATATTCTGATCTTTTCCGCAAATAGGATAGTCATTCCTGATGAACTAGAGAAATAGGAGGGTGGTGGGGTAGGGGAGGAAATGAGAAAAACATTATAAATATCTCAACAAGTCATCAAGTTATTAATAATTACTAGTCTATAACTCCAAAAGACTGCTAGTAGTCCATTAGAAACAAAATGTGATTTTGCAGAAGAAAACTCATTTTTCACATTGGCATTGATAAATATTATTATTATTATTATTATTGAATTTATTTCCCGCCACTCCCTTGCATAAATATGTGACAAGGATTATTCAAACAAATCAGGCTCTTATAAATTATATGTACGTTTTCCCTTTAGGAACATTTGAAGTGAGAGGGTTTTATATATATCCTGAATGCTGAAGATAATGATATGCTTATCACAGTGAGGTTTTGCTTTATCTGAATGCTAAAAACCTGGTGCTAATCAAAATTTGTACTTCAAATTCCATTCTATAAACACTATATCTATGGTAATGGCTATATATGTACATTTATAATAAAAGAATATTATAAATCATGAAAACTTGTGGGAGTGTTGTTGTTGCCCTCTAAGAGTTGGTGTCACTGTTTCTTTGAGACATTTCTTTGTCTCATATCGCTAATGACTATAACAGTGGTTGCTTCTCTCCTGGAAAGTGAAGTAGAGGTCTGGAGGGCTTGGGTAGTGACTGAGTAGGAAAGAGATCCTGCATTGTGCAGGGGGTTGGACTAGATGATCCTGGAGATCCCAAATCTAGGATTCTATGATGATATCTGAGTTGTAGTGGATAGTTTGATGGAAATAATAGCTCATTGATTAGCAATGGTGAAAAAGTCAGATTCTATGCCAGGGATTATTAGGAAAATAACTGAAAATGAACTGGCTGTAACATGATGTCATTGTATATATGTATGGCATAACCCCATCTGGAATACTGTTTTGCTGTCCTAGTCACCATATCTCAGAAAAGATATTCTAGAGCTGGGAAAGATGCAGAAGAGGGTAACCAGAATCATTAAGGATTTAAGCATTTCCACAAAGAAAGACTAAACAGCCAGTTTATTTCAGCTTCGAGAAAAGATGGAAGGGGTCATGATAGAGGCTTATTCAGGGGCTGGAGAAAGTGAATAGAAAGAGTTTGAACATGGGGGCATCTGTACAAAGAAACAACAGTGCGGTGTCTCTGATCGATGAGCTCTGTGCCTGCTGCTCATATCCCTGTATGCTGTCTACTCCTCCTAGATCACAGTTCCATAAACTCCTTAGAGTAAATTGCTGCTGAGCTAGGTTCCCCCTGCCTCTGTACTCCCTGTGCTGGATCTTAGAAAGCACAGATGCCTCCTGCTTTTAGGCAGTGGATCTTCCCTACCTACCTTGTCCCATCTTCTTCCTGTCCCCCACCCACAAGGTATTGCTGAGAGTCATGGTATTCCCATGGATAATTTTTTTTTCCTAAGGACTGTGGAGAGATGAATGAATAAAGAGCCTGGTGGGAGTTTTCCTCCATACTAAAGAGTCTTTCTCCAATGAAAGACGCATTTAATCTATTGGAAGAGACTCTTCCTCCAGAAAAAGGTGACTCTGGCTTGTGGATGTTAGCAGAGCAGAGTGGTAGGATGCAAGCCATTTTTTAAAAAATACCGAGGGATTTGAGCCTGCTGAAATCCATGTGGTGTCTGGAGATCTCCTGCTGTTACAATTGATCTCCTGATGACAAAGATCAATTCTCCGGAGGAAAATGGCTGCTTTTGAGCTAGACTCTATGACATTTTACCCAGATGTGGGCCCTCCCCTTCCCAACCCCCCCCCCTCCAGGCTCCCAAATCTTCAGGTATTTCCCTGCCCGAAGATGGTATTCCTGAGAATGACCCTTAAATTTCAACTCATGCAAATACCCAATTACTAGAGGAATATGAAAACCATGTTCTCCTGTCTCTCAATGTGAGACTTGAAGAGTACTTTGAAGCAGTTTAGGTACTTCCAAGCATCCCAAAAGCTGAAGTTTGATACATTAACTGAGACATTCTGAGAGGGATTCACAGAACTAGGAAGCAAGAAGAGGCTTCTTGGCTGCCTAGAAAGCTGACTTTTCACATTGCCAAAGATATGCCGATTAACAGAGGTGTCCTCAGATGCTTGCTCTTAATGAAATGGGCTCTAATCCACAAAAGTTTATCCGGCAAACAGTTCTGTTTAATGTTTCTCAGGATTTCTTTTTTGTTTGTGCTGTAGCAGACGGCCACAGCTAACTCTCTGGAAGAATTTATTTTATATTCCAAGGGCATTTTGGACAAGCAGCCTGAAAGGTCACAATTTTGTAATGAAAGAAAAGTCAATGGATTTTACTGGTCTGAAATAATATACTTTAAATTCAATCTAAAAATGCAGTGTTATTACTGATAACATGATGGGCACCAAATTTTGAATAGGCTTCTGAATCAAGATTATCTTTCAGTAAATCTGCCTTTTGATTCACTTAATTGCATTCCCTGTGTAAACAGCTGTTTGTGTATTCATAATGCCATTTGCTGTTCCCAGGCATTCTGTTTGTTTTTCCAGTTTGCCCCCTTCTCTTTTCTGTGTTTCCTAACTAGAATCCTGTTTACTCACACCAATCCATAGCCCTATTCTGTTGAAATAATGCTTTTGGACAGCCCCAACACTGGGCAGCCCACAGAAACCGGGTTGTAATCTGTCAGTGGGGGGGGGGGGGAGGGGGGCTTTCAAAATGTAGTCATTTCTGTATTTTGCACCTAGCCTTAAATATGCCATTATTCATGTAAGTTTTTTTCTCTGTATCAAATAATTGAGGATCACGCTTCATGAGACAAAGTCCATGAAAACTTATGCAATAAAAACATGGGATTCCCCACTGTTTTTGTTAGACTAAACAACTTGCTATTTGAATACATACCTGGTCTACACTGATCTCTGCCTCCATCTCTGCTCTTTCGTTTCTGTCAAATCTTACATGCAAGGACAGGGACCTTTCTTGTTGTACACTGTGAAAGGCTGGGCACATTGACAGAACTATATAAATGCAAAATGATATTATGATATTTACCTTACATCATGTACTTGAAATAATGAACAGTTTAAACAGCTATATAGGTCACAGATTTATTGAGATTTTTACAAATAAGTCAACACCTGTCTGAAAAAGATTTCCCCATCAACTACAACATATACTCTTAGTCTATTCCTCTTTAAAACTGAACTTGTTTCTCTTTTTAAACAACCTGCAGGTAGGGAATGAAGTATGACAGATTGTGCTGGAAGCCAAAGGGAGACGTGTGGCACTTGAACAGATTCATTAAGTCACCACATCATCAGAGGGAAGGGACTCCAATCCACAAAAGATTATACTTGGACAAGGCTATTCACCTTTAAGTTGCCACCTTTATTGCAATACCCTAACACAGCTGCCCTACTTGAGAATGTATCAGAGTACTAATACACATTTAGAAAATTTCCACAGTTCCTAGACAGCTCCTAAACAATTTAGCCAAACACTGGAAAGCACCCCTGCCTGAGAAACAGATCCTACTTCAGATAATGCATTTTGAATACACATTCTCCAAAAGCTGAATAAGGTTGAGATACTTACAATACTCTTACCATAATCACAACCTGCAGTTAATGAGCATCACCTACTAGTCTCATGTTTTGACCCTCCCTCTTCACCTTCTTGTAAACATCCCGGTTAGACTCTAAAACCATGGACTTTGTATAAATACAGAAGCCTGCCTTCAAACCATTTCTGAAGCTGTAAGACATTGAGGGGGAAAGGAGTACCCCACCCCAAAGGCCAGCATTATGCTTTTGCTACTGATTCAGATGCTGCTGATTCCATGCCTTGGAAGAAGGGAGCAAACAGAAGAGCTACAGAAGAAAAGGGAAGAAATTATTCTACAACTTTCAAGTCAAGATTTCCTAATGGAAGATGTAGCAGGTAATAAGAGTGCTTTGGAACTTGATGTGTTTGGGGCAAACTCATTGGCAGAGATGGAATACCAAAGGCCCAACTTTGTTTTTCCATATACAGATGCCACTCAAGAAGTTGGAAGCTGGACTTCCACACCTGAGTCTCCCCATTCACAGGACGCAAAAAGCCTATCTTCTCATCCACACAGCAAAAGGGAGGCAGATTCAAACTTCAGGAAAGATGCCAAAAGATTCTGGGACCTTTTCATGTTGAAAACCAAGTCAAGATCTGAAGAAGTTGTCCTTCCCATCAAGACCAATGAGATGTATGAGGAGACTTGCAGCACTCTGCCATTTTCTCAGGTAAAAGAAATTAAACAGAATATTTTGTCAAACGTTTTAAACAATCAGCAATGAAGTACTACTGCTATTCATAAGCTTGTATTGCACTTTTAATTTAATTTGCAAAATGTTTTTCCCTAACAGCAACTCTGTGTGTTAAGTTGCTAATTCCTCAATTTTACTCATTGGAAATCATAGTCAGAATATGTTGTTGCTGATAGCTTCTTTAACAATCCATGCTAGAAATTAAAATGTTACTTGGAGGTGCTGCAAGTCTTGGAGCCAGACAGCCTGCAGCTTTTGGCAACAATATTAGATCAAAATAGCTTTTGTACTTGCGCTGCTGAGGTCACAAACACTTGAGGGCATGTAAATATTTAAAATGGAGCATTGGTGAAAGTTGCTGTAAGCACACCAAGAGTAAAAGTTTCCTTAGAAATCTCTGTTCAAGGATCTGGATTAAACAACTCAAAAGTGAGAACACAACTAGAGTTTTATGTATGTTAGAGTCTCCTACACTGAAGGAACAATATTAACACGTGCCTGGTTATCAATCCTAAAATATGTATGAACAGAACTTTCTTCTAAGCATGACTAAAGGGAAAGTTCCTTAAAAAAGAAAAAAAATCACAAACATACAACAGCTAAACATACAACAGGTGAAACTTTTTCTTCTCCACCCACACTGCCAAATTGTGATACTGGCAGAGGTAGTCAAACTGCGGCCCTCCAGATGTCCATGGACTACAATTCCCATGAGCCCTTGCCAGCAAATACTGGCTCATGGGAATTGTAGTCCATGGACTTCTGGAGGTTAAGTACATAAGCTGTGAATTGCAAAGTCACTGGACAGACTGAAGCTGACCCCTATTTCTTACTCCCATCTATATAACAGTACTGGCCTTCCTTATAGGACTGGTCTAAAGGATTATTCATACTTTAAAAAAAAAATCAGCATTTAACCATTCAATAACCATTCAGAAATGTCATATGATCAGCAGCATGTCAGGCTTCAAAGGGAATCTTGGACTTAATTAATTATAGGCAGCCTAACAGTTGATCCATTTTTAAAAACACAGAAGATTTGGATCTTTATGGCGACAGATGTGAAGTACTACTCCCCTTCAGTTTTCAGAGCACTCATTGCTCCTCTGTACCAGTAGCCTTCTGTGCAACCTGATAACTCATTTACACTAGCATTGCCTAACCTAATTCAGTCTACAAAACTTCACTCCATTTTAAGATTTACCATAGGGTCTGCAAGTTGGGGCCCCAATATCTTCTTCTCTGAACATTCATCCCCTTTATTTTGAAGGAGAGTTCTGATTTACTTGAAAAATTGCCCACTACTTAGTAACATTTCAGTTGTTCCTGAAAATGTATTACTTAGTGCTGTGTGTGTGTGTTTGGTTTCTAACCAAATGTCTTAATGAGTGGTTTAATGGGCGTGTTCTTTCTTGCAGAACATTGTATATGAGAATTGTGAAACAGTGGTGGTGCAAAACAACTTATGCTTTGGGAAATGCAGTTCCTTCCACGTCCCCGGTCCTGAAGATCGGCTTTATAGCTTCTGTTCCCACTGCTTGCCCACCAAGTTTTCCATGAGACGTCTGAGGATGAACTGTACCAGGGCTGCTCCTCTATTCAAGGTAGTTATGATTGTAGAAGAATGCAAGTGTGAGGTTCAGAGGATTAAGGACCCTGAGATAGGATTCTTACACTCAGATGTCCATGCAAAGGTATATGAACACAATTGATCTTTTCAAAGCCATCTTTAGCTTTATCATTGGCAAGCAGAGACAAGATACTCATTATACATTCCATCCTGTTTTCATAAAATCTGATGCCTGATGTATGTCTTGTACAAAATGGACAGTGTTTGAAATAGCTATTGCTGAACATGCTCTTCTACACTCAGAAAGTCGGGTGGGTCTTCATTGTTACATATCACTTCATGTTTCTCAGATATGGACTAAACAAAATTAGGCATCCTGACTCCATGGATGTTTTGTTGTTTGTTCATTGGCAAGGCATATCCTGTGCCTTATACCTTCACTCACAGCTACTTTACCTGAATGCATGAACCATGTACCACCCTGGACATTTCTGTTTACATATTACTCACTTTTTGTCATATGGTACTACCCAAATATTCAAATGGAAATATTACTAAATAATGGAGAAAAATCAGAATTGTGACCTGTCATTGGTGGACCAACCTTAATCATAATGTTAAAAACAGATAAAGTTAACAGGATTTTGTCATATTGCAGGTAGCGGAACAAGCATGCTGTTTAGCCATTTTTATTAATTTACCTTTTAGTAGAATTTAATTTTAATGTAACTCAATCATGCTTTATCATTGCAACCCTGTACTCACATGTACATAGAAATCCATTTTGTTCTATGGAACTCTCCCAATCATGTTTTCTTGACTCCTGATGTGTGCCATTGGAGCTACTCCAGGGTCAATGGAGGTCTTGCAGATTAGCGATCCCCAACCTGTGGGCTTCGGACCACATGTGGTCCTTCGACTAATTGGAGGTGGGCCCCAAAGGACGCCTTCTCCCCCCCCCCAGCCCTTTACTTCATCCCCCCAGCCCTTTAAAACACACTTCATTGTTGTGGCGTGTCTGTATCTTATTTTGAAGGGATGTTTAAACATTACAATAGTGATCAGAGAGCGCTAGGGCAGTGGTTGAGAGTAGAGGAGTAAACTACCCCCCCCCCACCGGGCCTCAGTAAAAGGCGTTGAGTGGTCCCCGGTGAGTGGTCCCCGGCATTGAGTGGTCCCCGGTGATAAAAAGGTTGGGGACCACTGTTGCAGATGATGGATTCACTCCCAAGTACTTAAAGCAGCATCTCCCCCTCCCCTGTGCTACTTGTTTTTGTGGACCCCACTTAATTACATGGGCATCCTATTAGACATGTATTGGGAAGGAGAATCAACAGAAATCACTTCCCACGAAGTCCAAGGTAATATCTCTTCTATGATAAAGTATCTTCATTACCAAATTGCATTTTATTAACTGTTTAAAAAGAGGGAAGATAGCTATCCATTTCAAACAGACACCCCACACCAAATAATTGTCGTTATATCTTCTTTATATCTTCATATGCCCGAGAAAAGAAGCTTCAGGACAATGTTCTAACCTCCTATTGCAAAATAAAAAAACAACCAAAAAAGTATTTAAAAGTCCAGATCAGAGAGAATCCTCAGTGTGCCTGGCTAGTTGGATTGGACCCTATGTGTGAATTTTCTCCATTTAGAATGGAGGTGTAAAGAGAAAACAACAGCTGTAGTAATTGTTAATTAGATTAGTGCCTTAGCTTTTGGGGGTGAGTGTTTAATTAACCCAGCAATGATCAGCTGCATGTAATTAACACTGTATTCTGTTATATCAAGGATGTGTTAATTGGATCTGATTTTCAGAGTCAACTTCCACATTTAGAGCATGTGACCAGGTGCTAACGGAATATTGCTCCAAAAAGGAATGGGGGGAAAAATACAGCCAGAGGATATGGGTCCTATATAGACCCCAGAGATTTGAATACTGTGACAATAGAAACACAACACAATTAGAGTCCACTAGCACCTTTAAGACCAACAAAGATTTATTTAAGGTGCGAGCTTTTGAGTGCATGCACTCTTCTTCAGACAGAAGGGGAAAACTGTTTCTGAAAGTTCCCTATTTATTTTGATTTGTGATAAGCTTTTATTCTAATTTACAATGTTTCTCAGGGATTCCCCTAATTGGGAGGGGGGGGGCTTAACAAGTGTTCACTTATTGATACACTGTATCTTATGCATTTTCTCCATTGCATCAGACCAACATGACTACCCACCAGAATCTATATTCTTCTAAAGACTGTTATCTTTTAAAGGCTATTTTATCTGCGGTTAATAGTCAATCTGTAGAATGCATTTTTACCATTCATATGCAAAATCACATTAATTGGTACAAAAAACCTGACCAGATTCACAGACATGCCAGTAAAAGTATCTTAACAATACACAAAGTGTTGTCAGCTTGTTGTTAGGCCAGAATCCCATAGACATGGGTGGGAACCAGCTGAAATAACAGCGCTGAAGTCTACAGCTCTCTTTTGTAAGCACAGCCTTCTTTGAATGACATTCAACATCTGGATTTTCAAACAACTGGTGCTGAAAAAATCTAGTCCATGTCAATTTAATTGTAGTGGGCTGCTAAGAATATGACATCATCTGCCAGCAAAATTAACAAACTTTCTGAACAAATGGAAGCTTCATTTCCAGTGAGTTTGTCAAGCTCTCAGTCACATCAAGGAACTATTTAAAATATGGTCGCTTGTCCATCATCTACATGATTTGGGTTAATCTACAGGGGCTTCAATGCATGAAGGATATGACTTTGACAACTGATAAGTTAATTAGCTTGCTTCTGTATTTCTTCACCTCCTTATAGTTGTATGTCTGACACTTGTTTACAATAGTGATATTCATTTAATAGGTGGGCATTTCCCCACAGATGGGTACTGACCAGAAAATGGGGCACAGGTTCTTGCCATTTTATTGATTTGTGCCTACTCAAGTGGGTCACCATCCCTTCTCCTCATTCCCAGAATAAGAAAATGTAAAGAAGCCCCAAGTTCACTGACTGAGCTATCTCAACAAAAGAAATATATTAATATATATGTGTCACATAATGCAAAAACATACATATAATCCTCACTGAAGTTAAACTGTAACCAATCCTGTAAAAACATGGGGTTGGAGCCAAATGTTCCATTCTGCCAGCGTAAAGGCATTTCAGAGGGTGGGGAGGGGATGTATTTGCTGAGTCCTTCCTCCCACTACAGAACCCCACTTTGCCCCTTTCCTTGACCCCAGGAGTAGAATTCCAGAAGGGCTCAGTGGGCTAAAGCAGGAGCAGGAAAAGGCTTTGCACCCCTTAGAATGATTCGGATCTAAACTATAAACGGATTTCCACATGAAGAAGACAATGCCCTGGAGGATTTCCTTATGCAGCAGTCAGATCAGGGGACAACAGGGCCACTGTTTCCAATGACACCTTTTCCCAAAAATATACTTTGAAGTGTGCATTGAGTGCTATTTCTCAAAGAGATGGGAGTGCACTGCAGAGTCCTGCTGCATGCCTGCATCACATGTCATTTGCAGAGTGTATGTGTGCTGTCATCCAACCTTCCCATGGATTTTCACTGAATACACATCTTCATAGTGAAATGCAGATGTATCCCCTCCCGCCCACCCCACCCCCCTGAATTTCAATGCAATATTGGCATGCATATTAAAGTGTGTGTCAATGCAAAGTGGAGATTCTGGTTTACAGCTGATACCTGTATTGGGATGGTGGAGACCTGCATTAGCATAACAAAATTCTGCTTGGCAGGAAAGCCCTTATAGACTACACTGAGCAATCCCTTCCCTTGCAGGCTGCCTCCATAAGAGAGCATCAGCTGCTACTGCACATGGCATGATTTTAGCATGCTGATTTAATATTTACAGAGCGCCAATAAAATTTTTATGATGACAGCTGGTGGTTCCTGTGGTAATTTATAAACAACAACATAGCAGAGACATCGGGGAACTCCAAGGAAGATTCTGCAAGGCTGTACAATACTTAAAAATCTCAGATACAAGGTTGTTGGTTTTTCCCCTGAGATTACCAGTCTTGTGGGCTTGTATTTATTATTTTAGAAGCACTGAGATAGTTGAATTTAGGGAGCAGAGCAGAAAATGTTGCTGGTGCCCTCTCTGCAGATTATCTTCCATACATTTCATATAGAGTTTTTTAATAACTTTATAGATCTTTAATTTATAACTTCATAGAACTATATAGATTGTTGATATTAAGAAAAAAATAGCTCTGGGGAGGAAAACAGCTCTTTCCCACATTACTACTTTTTAAGTGTGTTTCTGCAACATATCCAACATTTCTGCATGGTGAAGAAACCTGTTTTTAGAGGACATGTCCTCTTTGTTGCGTGTCTGTCCTCTTTGGGGGTCTTAAAAAAACAACAATGAAAATGTCCTATTTGGGGTTTGGAGATACAAATATCTCTAGTTAGTATAATTTATCACAGCTTAAATAGTAAAACATTTAAAATTTGACATAGTAATGACTTGTTTGAAGTAGTCATTCAGGAAATAAGTCCCCTTTTTTGTTTTTGAAAATATAACCCTATCACGTAAACTTCAAGATTTTACTTTTCTTCATGGAGCAATTGTGCCGGCAATTGTACAGGGCAATAGGTCCCCTGTCTCATACTCAGATTGCTAAACTCAGTTGCTGGCAAATGAAGACTGCCGCCACTGCAACATCATTGCCATGTATCTTTTGTGGTGGGTAGATTTTCTCATCGTGAATAATATCATGGGCCCCTATTAGCTACTGCATGTAACACTACAATGAGACATATCATAAGACACTCACATGACCCTCAAAGCTGGTCTACCAAGGTCAACACTGTCTACTCTGACTGGCAGTGGCACTCTAGTCTCAGTTGGGGGTCTTTCAAATCACCTGCTACCTGACCCTAACATCGCACCTTTGGCCCAAATCAGCCTCATATCTGGATGCTTTTCAGTAATGCTGAAGACAAGACACTCACTAATCTTTGGTGTCCTATATGGTTTGGTCCTTGCTTTCTGCTCATGGTTGCATTGTATGGCAAGGAGAGATGACATAGCAGATGCTGCCTATTATTATTACTACTACTATTACTACTATTATTATTATTATTTGATTTATTTCCCACCATGAGAGTTGGGTAAGGGTGACATTTGCCCTAATCCGCTTGCCCTACATAACTTGGCATGCCAACAAAATTTCCTGCATCCAGCAAGCAACCTGCAATTCCCTTTCCCAGAGGGACACAATTATTTCTTCCAAAGTCTACAGCACGGCTTGTTAGTATGTCAGCATATGGAAACAAAGTATTTGCCCCTGGGTCTACATGTAGCACTCACCTGGATACAACGCAATCTATATAGCATCATGTGCCCAAGGCAGCAATGTTTTAAAACATGGTTTGAAAAGCAAGTCATATCAATGTAACACTCCTCAAGAGCAAGACTTGAGTGTGATTCTGCTGACTGGTAAATGCCCCTGTTGATTCCAATTCTGCTGGGTCATTCTCTCTCTAGTCCTCCATTCTTTCAACATTCTTGAAGTATAGACCAGGCAGCTGAACCCGTAAAAAGTTCTAAACTATGGCCAGAGCAATGAGTGCTTGACACAGGGAAGTAGTTTTCAAAAGTTTCCTTTGGTATCACATGTTCACTAATCCTCATACCTATACAAGTGCTATAAGTAGAATAGCCTGCATTCATAAATCATTTACAAAATATGCATATCTTTATGTGTAGTCCAGAGGAAGTGAACAGTGACTGACAACACCTGGGCAATCATAATTTAAGGCTGCAAAAGGATTTTGTACGTTTCCCTTTCTTTACCGCTTTGGATTCCTGCAGCCTAAAGAGACGTTTTCTCTCTAAGTTTGCACACACAAAAATGATCAGTTACACACCAACATGTCGATGGCATTTTTATGATCTTTATCTTATTTATACAGAACTCCTAATCCAATTTATACACAGAGAAGTACTTATGATTGTTTTCATGACTACATTGGACATTTCCTGAATAAACTTCAAACTTCCTTGCTCCAGGGAACCTTTTGTTGAAGAATGGCACTGCACTTGCCCTGTGTTTTGCACAAAAGTCCAGAGTATATCCTGAGAATTGGTTGTACTCTCTGAGGCTTTACCATTGCTCTCCTTCCATATGAACTAGAAATGGTCCTTGAATGCATTTATACTGCTTTGTCTCCCAGGGATGAAGCGTTTAGTAACCAATAAACCTAAGAAATAGGAACACCATTTCCAGCTCTCTGATATACCTCTAGCAGGGGTAGAACTGAAATGACACACGGGCTCTCAGGGGGCTTGAAGCAGAAGACACCCATCCTGCACCAGCTTACTTTCTCTTGTGATCACCTAATAAACAGTACAATTTTGAGTAGTACCCTTCTAAGGGGAAGACTTGGGGCTTGAATACACACAGACCTGGGGCTTGAGCCTTGGAAGCTTGCTGGGAGACTGTGAGTCAGTCACTTTCTTTCACCTTAACCTACCTCATAGGATTATTGCAAGGATAAAACGGAGCAGAGGTTGTAAACTGCATTGGGGAGAAAGGTGGGTACAAATGAATTAAATAAACTGAGTTTATTTACTGAGTAAATATGCTTCTGAGCTCAACAGTACAACATCTACTTCAGTATTATGGCTATTGCCGAAGCAATTATAAGGAATTTTAAATAACGCTTCATTCCTAATGTTGTTTTTTGTTTTCCATTCACTTTCCCTCATAGACCAATCATGATGGCCCTTGAAATCATTCTGGCTTATCACTGAGCTAGATTGGATTCCATCAAAACATGCTATTCCCTCTTAACTTTTCAGTAAATACAACTTTCACTAAATACCTCTTATGAAATCATGTGATAATTAATCTTTCAACTGTCCATTTCATCTTGTAGAGTTTGGGGTCTGTGCTGCAGGGCAGAAGTCAGACTAATTTAGGATGGGCATCATGCCATTCAGACAGATGGGGAATGGATTTTGGTAGCCAAGAGATTGTGTATGTGCATCAGTTATGGGTGCTCAAGGCATAATTCCCAGCTGGGAGCACTGAAGCTGCTGTCCATTCTGTCCTGCCTATGGCGATTAGCCATCACTGATGGGTCTTCAGCCAGAAATTCACTTAAAATATTCTCACTTTAAAATGTCATATAAGGGAATTCATTGTGCTTGTAAAATGTGATAGCAAATTTGTGCTTGACCTCCTGTCTCGGTTCTTCCCCCCAGGAAAACTTTGTAAAAGTGAACTGATAACATAGAAACATTGGTTGATTTGGGGTATGTAACCCCTAATATTTTGAAACCTATTTTCCTGCATTGCTTTTATGCAATTTTGTGCATTGTTACTTCAGTGAGCCTGATGAAATCAATGGATTTAAGGCGGGAGTAATTGCAGAAAATTGCACTGCCCCCCACCGACCAGTATCTTTCCAACATTGCTTATCACAAAATGGCAATCCTAAGCAATTTAAGCACTGATCCAAAAGTGTATTCTGCTAATCCCTCCCTATACGCCATACAATCCATAAGGGGATGGTTGACGTATGGGCTTTCCTTTATCCTTTTAATGTTTAAGTAGGAGCAGTGAGCATCATCAGTGTGGTGTCCGCAGGCACACAAGAAGGGGACATAGCGGCGCGCACAAGACTGCGTGCCGTTTAATACCCATGTCTCAACCCCTGTGATGAGAAAAGCGTTGCTTAAAAACGGCTCCGGCCCTTCCCGAATGGGCCTAGGCGAGTCTAAAGTGTTCGCCTGTTCCGGTGCACTTCAACGTCGTGCCCTTACAGCCCCCGGGGCTGTCTCCGGCAAGCTTCGGACTGGGACTTCTTAAAGCGGCCACCCGCGCTCGCCCGGCCGCCTTGCAGAGCGGCCACCACCCTCTCTTCGGGGGTGGTTCAGCGGAGCTGGCGTTGGAGCGACTGTGTGCCCTGCAGGGCTGCACCGGACGGGTGACTGCATGCGGCACAGGCGCCGTTTCCATAGCCCCGCTCCTCCATTGAGTGCCGCTATTTACACCACACCTTCCCACCCCAATGCCGCCTAGATCGCTCAGGCAATGAGGAGCGTGCGCGTCTGCAGCGATTCCGAGCAGCAGGACCAAGGCAAGCGCCGGGACGCCGCCTCCTCCGCTTTGGCGCCAGAGGCCGCCTCCTTCCCTTTCCCCTCCTTCCGAGGGAGTGTCAGTCTTCCCGGTACGCATGCGCAGCCCGTCTGCGGAAGCCGGCGCACGGGCCAGGTGGTGTAGATGAGGGTCGGCGGGGCCTCGCACCGGTGAGTGAATGGGAGGCGCGCGAGGCTGGGCGCCGGGAGGCGGCGCTGTTGCTATGGCTCTCCCACCCTCCCCCGCTCTTTTGGGGCGCGGGAGGGCTTCGTGGGCGCAGGAGGAGCGGCGAGGGAAGGGACTGGCCAAGGTCTATGTCCTTCTCCCAGGGCCGGCTCAAGGCGCTCTGTAGCCACCTCCCTAGTAGCCACCTCCCACGGGCTCCTGCGGCCCCGAGGGTGACTCCAAAGGCAGCGCCCCTGCAGTCTGCTGTCGACCTCGGCGGCAGCAGGACTGGAAGGCTGAATCCCCCCCTCATACTGCCCCAGTGAGATGCAAGGCTGACCTCTGCAGGCCGCTTTTGAACTAGGCAGCCATGACACGGGGCATGTGCCTTATCCCATACTGCCTTGTAGCCCTCCTTTGGCCCACTCGGCCTACTTGCCCTGAAGCCCACCAGTGGCCCAGGAGGTGACAACAAACCACACCAACCATGCCCTCCCATGTTGACGCCTTCCACCAGTTTGAGGCCCCAAGAAGCCACTTGGGTTGCACGGGCAATAGACTGACCCACACTTTCCCTGTTCATCCTTTTTTCCCCCTCCTGCATTTGAAAGAGCATTTGCCCTTGACTTTTCTCGGGGCTGGGAAACATTTTCCCTGCCTGTGAAGCTTAGCCTGCTGTTTCTCCCTTGTGGTTAAAGGAAAGCTGTGATAGTGCTTGTATTATGCTTCCTTGATCTTGTTTGATATGTGTGCACCAGGGTGTTCCAGCTTACATTAGAAACTTCGTGGGTTCTGGGGCATTTCACTTGCTATATAAAGGCAATCCTAGGTTTGTACCCAGGACTCAACAGGAGCTGCAGCCAATTTTACTGTAATCTGCCTTGAGGATTTGACTGAGGTCAGTATGAAATGTTTTAGGTACAGGGTTAAAAATATAATGCACCAATACATTTAGTGACTTTCTGCTCGCTGGATATGTTATTGCTGAAGTCTCTGAGCCCACAAAACCGGATGATGGTAAAAAAGAGAAGTAAACATTTTACTTGGAGAGCCACCATGTGTAAAATCTGATCTCTTATGCAATTATGAATAATGCATTGCTCGTGTTCGTAACGCTGTAGCTTCCTCTCACAGGCTCACTTTTCGATACATTCACAGACACTGTAATCTAAACCAGTGGTCCCCAACCTTTTTATCACTGGAGACCGGTGAACGCTTGACAATTTTACTGAGGACTGGGGGGGGGGTCTTTTGCTGAGGGACGTTGCTACTGCTGCTGCCTGAGCCCCTGCTCCACTTGCTTTCCCACCGGCGCCCCTGACTTCCTGCTGCCTGCTGGGGGCGCTGCCAGCATCAGCTGTGCAGTGCCACACCGAGGGGGAGCCCCAGCCATGGCGGCCGCCAGAGAGCACCAAAGGTGAGCCGACGGCAGAGTGGCGGGGCAGACCCTAAGGCAGCAGCCGGGGAGGAGGACAGGGAGGAGCCAGGGCCTGGTACCGACTGATCCATGGACTAGGACTGGTCCCCGGACCAGGGATTGGGGACCACTGATCTAAACCAAAATAAGAATCAGTATGATAGTTTTAAAGCAAAAAGAATGTCTGAAAACAATTCCACCAATCGGTCCCCACCATTCTTTAGTGCAAAATCAAGATGCTGGGATAGGTTATATGACTAACCAGGGAGGTCTTATGTCAGGTGTGACCGCTGTACTGGGAACACCATCTTTTACATTAAAGCCTAGACCTGGGAGTCTGGGATGTTTTCAGTAGGGAACTTCTGGGTATATATCTGATTAAGTCATGTTGGATATAGCCCTAGTCTTCCTAATCCCATAGATCACTAAAAAAAAAAAATCTCATGTGATGTTTTACTATGTCAGTCTCTCCAGTATGTTATATTGTCTGGGGGGGGGGGGGACCCAGCAACCCAAATGCAAAATCAGCTGATTCTGTAGGTTTCTTTTTCTTTTCTTTTTTTACAGTAAAACAAAACAAAAACCACATTCTAGTGACTAATTGTGTAAGTCTGCAGTAGCAAAATAAAATCTGAGTTCTGGATCATTTTACAGCAATAAAATTTCCTAGGTATGTGAGTCAAAGTTCACTTTGTCTGATTCAAATAGGAATGAATATCCATCAGGTCAGAATACCTTGAGATACTCTCCCTACCTTCTGATCTGGATATAAGGGCTGATGGATATTCATTATTTTTTGTATCTGACAAAGTGAGCTTTGATTTGTGAAAGCTTATACCCTGAAAACCTTTTTTGTTCCAGTAAAAACACTGTAAGTAATAAGTAATAATTCTTTGGAAACATTGTGTACTTTTCCTCCCTATGCATTCTGGCTAAAAAAAAATTAAAAGCACTACTGGGAAAGAATTTTGTAACAAAGTTTCAGAAAGTTACAAAAAGGAGACTAATTGGCAAGAGTCCACAAACAGACAACCTACAGCACAATCCAATCTGTTCACTCACATTTGAACTCAGGGTGTTTTAAACCAATAGCCCCCAATTTTCAGGCTGCTTTCCCATTGGCTCCCAGACCTACCCCCCCCCCCACACACACACATACGAACACACATGACTTTTCTTGGTGTTAGGTCTACTGCAAATTCAAAACAACTAAATTGTCTTCACTTCTTTTGATTGTTTTGCAGCAGCCATATTTTAGTATGGAAAAATACATAAGTTCCTTGCAAAAGTCACTTTGGGTCCTCACTGGGGTGAAAGACAGGTGAGAAAGGAAAAAGAGAGACAGAGAGAGTCACAATGGAAAGAAATGATGGAGAGACAAGGCCCCATGGCCAGGAACAAGCAGGAGAAGGCTTTTCCAGGCTCTGAAAGATGGAGTTAAGAAACTCCTGAAGATCTGGAGTGTATAGAGTCTGAGGAGTGGAAGGAGCTCAGCAGGAATTTGATCTCATCCAGCCCACCTTCTGAAGCTGTTGTCTTCAGGAAGTTAAGCATGTTCGGCAGCACTGGGATGGGAGACCACCAAGAAAGTCCATGGTAACTACTATCTAGAGGCAGGCAATGGCAATGGAAATCTCTCACTAAGAAAACACAGTTGCAGCAGGAAGAGTCAGACTGATGTCCCCCTACTGCTCCCAAATTTCCTCACTGCTTCTCTGGATCCTTCCACTGCTCCAGGGATATTCTGCCCACTTTGGGAACCCCTAATACCCATACATAGGATAACACTTCTATGGTTCCGCTAAATTGGCAGCCCTAAAATGGAGTTTATACTGGTGTAGCTAGAGCTGGTATTCTGTGCCTCCTCCAGCACTACTTCCTGGATTAAATTAGCAGCTACACTGTGAAAGCTAATAGTTCCCCTGAATTTAATTGCTTTGAAGCTACTCGGGAGATGCCAGATCTATACAATCTTTTCTATTTCAGTTCTTAGGGGAGAGATTTAGGTAGTGCTCAGTGGCAGAGCGTGGGTGCAGGAGAAATGTAGTTTGGCATGTAGAGAGGTGCAAGATTACACAGGGAGTTTAAACGTGACTACCTGAATCTTTAATTGGATACATCTATAGAATTTAGATAAGGGAAAGCTTTGGGAGGTGGAATGGAACACACTTGTCTCTGCTTCTGGTTTAGTGCTAGAGTGTGAAATTAGGAGGGCAGGAAAGTGCCTGTGCAGATTTGTCTTTAATAATTGTAAAGCCTGCAATCACTTAATGGAGACCAGGGTGAAATGGAGGTGGAGGATTGGAAGGAGCTGGCAGTTTGCCAGATTACTTGACTGAGATGGGCTGGTTCTAAAAATATTGTCAGAGTGTTAAGCATGGAGTTATGGGCATGAATGAACAGACAGCTTAGAGGTCACCTACTGTGTTGTATAATCATATTTTATTTGCTGGTATGATTCCCATAGTGGCGACTCCTGTGAAAGGGCAGCTTCCTTGATTTAACTTTTTTTATCCACACAGAAGTAAAGTTTTCTTCATATATACTTGTTCTGTTGCCTGCAGGATACCATAAATGCCTGTTTGATAGGCATAGCTTGAAGACTTTCATAATGTTGCTAAATGAATTCTAATTAAAGTTCTTGTTCCCTTTAGGTGCATCTTTTCTCTTTTAAAATGGGACCTGTTTTTCAGATTATGGGACTAAGAATCCACTTTGTTGTTGACCCTCAGGGTTGGTTCTGTATGGGCCTGATTATCTTTGTCTGGCTTTTCAACACACTCTTCATTCCAAAAATTATCCTCTTTCCGCACTATGAAGAGGGACATCTATCAGCAATGGCAATACTATGTAAGTCACGCTTAACACAATTTCCTTTGTTCTGATCAGGGCTTGTGCTACAAGAGTCAACAGAACAGTCATTTAAATGGTTTCCTTTTAACAGAATTTCTGGTTTATGAACAAAGTCAGATATACATACATGATCATGTTATCTATATTTTTATGAATGTGCCTTTTTGAAAATGCTGAAGGAAAGAAGAGGGCCTCAGTTTAAACAACTACTACCCCTCATGGTTAGAAAGAAGAAGAGTTGGTTTTTATACCCCACTTTTCACTGCCTAAAGGAGTCTCTAAGCGGCTTACAATCGCCTTCCCTTCCTCTCCCCACAGCAGACACCCTGTGAGGGAGGTGAGGCTGAGAGAGCTCTGACAGGACTGCTTAGTCAGGACAGCACTATCAGGGCTGTGCCAACCCAAGGTCACACAGCTGGCTGCATGTGCTGGAGTGGAATCAAACTCGACTTGCCAGATTAGGAGCCGCCAGTCTTAACCACTACACTACACTGTCTCTCACAACCCATGTTTTCATGAAAGTTTTATAAACAAAACCTTAACAATTATAACTGTGTGCATGTAGTCTAATTTTACACATAATGACATTTCCACTGCAATGTGGGTATGAGCCTTGTGGTCTGATTATATTCTCAGGACAGGAACCATAGGCAGCAGTGTGACAGACAGTTCAGGAGCATGAACGGGAGATGGATCAGGGCTAGACCCTGCAGGAAATGGGGTGACATAGTCTGGGTAGTGCTGATGCAGCAAAAGGAGTGAGTAATCAGGGTGAAGAGATCTGGGACTGTAAAAGTAAGGCCTAGAATGGGGTCTGAGAACTTAGGGAGAAGAGGTGATCTGAATTCACACACACACAATTTTGAAAGGGTTAAAGACTTCATTCAGGCCTCTGCCATTTCTTATTTCATTTATTTGTGGTGCCTGTTCATAGCCACTTTATCTGCATTCTTCTGCATCAGTTTTTTTAAAACATGTATTGCAGTTTGACACCAATTAATCAGATTGATCTAAGTGATTATGCTAATGAAGGCCTTCAGTCTGAAGCATGTGCAAAATGCATACTGCATTACGGTTTAGGGCAGTGGTCCCCAACCTGTTGGCCGCGGCCCGGTGCCAGGCCGCGAAGGCCATGGTGCCGGGCCGCGGCTCCCTCTCCCCGCCCCCCCCATAGTAAAAAACTTCCCAGGCCGCAAGCTTGCGGCCTGGGAAGCTTCTTACTGCGGGAGGGCGGGGAGAGGGAATCGGGGCCGGGCCGCGCATCGCGCATGCGCGGCCCGTGCGGGCACAGCCCGCGGGCGCGGGTCGATGTGCGGGCGCGGGCCGATGCGTGGGTGCGGCCCGCGGGCGCGGCCCCGAAGTGCGGGCGCGGCCCGATGCCCTGCCGGTCCCCAGCCTTGGAAAGGTTGGGGACCACTGGTTTAGGATATATGTAGGAAAGCAAGTTTCAGGCCCAGTCCTGCACAGTCTCCAGTTCAAAGCGCTCAGCCAGTTTGGTGTAGTGGTTAGGAGTGCAGACTTCTAATCTGGCATGCCAGATTCGATTCTGCACTCTCCCACATGTAGCCAGCTGGGTGACCTTGGGCTCGCCACGGCACTGATAAAACTGTTCTGACGGATATCAGCCTCACCTACCTCACAGGGTGTCTGTTGTGGGGAGAGGAAAGGGAAGGCGACTGTAAGCTGCTTTGAGCCTCCTTCGGGTAGAGAAAAGCGGCATATAAGAACCAACTCTTCTTCTTCACCGTCTTAGCAGGACTGGAAATGACCTCAGCCAGGTAGATTACATAATACTGAATATTTGTAAGCATGGTCTGATTCAGTATGAAACAGCCTGATGACCCTGCCTATAGGGTAGCCAAACAGAGCACTGGTATTATTATCAAGGCAGCACACACATTCTTTCCCCTGTGAACACTTTTGAGAGGCCTTTCATGTATAGTCTGTCACTGAGAATGTGGGGTGGAAAAGTATTAATTTGCAATATTGCTATTATTGCAAAAGTATTCAGTTAGGTGTTGCTGTAGCATAAACAAAATCAGAAATAATTATCCTATATATGTCCAGAAATAATGAGTTGGGTGACATCTGCATATCGATGGCACCCAAGTCCAAATCCCCAAATCAGCTGGGCAGGAGGATGCATGAAGATGTTAAATAACGTAAAAAAGCACTGCACCCTGGATTACTCCACAAGGGAGTTGACAGCGGCACAATTGCTTATCCCCCACTGCAATACTCTGTTTGTGATCCTAGAGAAAGGAATTCAGCAATTGCAGGGCTGTCCCCCATATTCCAGCGTCAGCAAGGTGGTGAGCAAGGAGCTTGTGGTCTGACATATCAAACGCTGCTGTGGATTCTTAACAACAGAAGCAACACTGACCTTCTTCAGTCTAACTGGCATTGAAGATCATCTGTCAAGGCAACCAGAGCCATCTCAACCCCGGGGCTAGGTCAGAACCAGACTGGAATGGATTGAAGCTTGAAGCTTTCTCTAGGTATCCTAGAAGCTGGTCCATGGCCACCATTTCAGTGACATTCCCCAGAAAGGCAAGATGCAAGATGGGGCAGTAGTTGGCTGGCTCCACAGATCCAGGGATGTTTGACCACCTTTGAATGCTGTTGCTAATATTAATCACGTTGTTATGTAGTATGCTTTAATTTTATTTTAAATTCTGCCCTAAGCCACCTTGAATGTTCAGATAGTACAACGATGGCATATAAATGTATAGAACAAATACATAAGGCCATTAAAGGTCTTTGATTTGATAATAAATAAGGTGGTCTGGCTTTGAATTTTTGAATATATGAATTCTTCTTCCAGTAATCCCAGAAAAGTCTGTTATAGACAGATTTCTTCATGTTTTACAGCTTACTACATACTTGCATTGTTCTGTATTGTTTCATTACTGAGAGCCTCAGTAGCTGATCCAGGGAGATTACCTGAAAGCCCAAAGATACCAATTACAGGTACCGCATTATCCATCTTTTTAAGGAGTGTCATTTCTGAAAATCTGGACCCGTTTCTGTGTTGCATATTTGCCCTAGCTGATGATATATATTGGGAAAGATAGAGGGAGAATTTGACCCTTTTGAGTCTGCTGGATCTTAGCCCCTTTTTCTGTCATTGACCAGGACCCCACCAAGTTCCATAGACTGACAAATAGCTCACTCACAGCTCAAGCTACTTAGGACATTTCTCAATAGAGAAACTTTTTGTGTGGAGAAAACAAAATGCAACAGACCAGCTTTCTGTTCCCTCTTTCAGACCTTACTCCCATTGGGCAATAGGAGTTAGCCTCAGAGACTCCTTCTATAGTCTTTAGTGGAAATCTGGAAACTGCAGCTGATCCGGATGTAGCAGCACAAGTTTTGTCATATGATACCAGCAGTCTGCATGTGATTCCTCTCCTTAATGAGTTCTGGTTTCCATGCTAACTTCAAGGTGCTGTTTTTGACTTTATCAACTCTATGTGCCCCAAGTCTAGGATGTAAGAAGAAGGAGGGCCAGAGTTATGACTTTACTGATGGCCAGGCCAGGACTGTGCAGCGAAAACAGGAAAAGCAAGTGGTCATTATGAAATGTACTGTAGTGAGGACTGCAGAGTGCCAGAGCCATGGAATAATGCTCTCCTCTACTGAATGACCTGAGCTCACCATTCTGCTGCTTACATCATGTGAACAAACAGCATTAACATTGGGGCCAAAAGGAAAACAAAGAGTGAAAATTGTGCAGAGGTCCTGGCACAGACTCTCATGAGGCTCCCAAACCATCTCTTGAAGATCATTGGCTATGGAAGCACCTTTCTCCATACATATTCCCATAAGTTAGGGGATGATTACGGGATGTGTTCTTGTGGATACCAGCAGCCTCTAAAAGAAAGTGCCTCCCCCCCACCCCAGATAAGACTTTTTGGTTCAGAGAAACTTATGTGTATTTCCTTGAAATCCTTTCCCATCTAGTACAGCCTGCTGATTTTGTTAAAATTAAGAGCTTCAGGTAGTTCACAAACTTAATTGAAAAATAAAGTGAAAGATGTTTAATTGAATAGATATTATTTTGGTTTCATTCGAATGTAGATTAAATTTGATTGGAAATGGTTGCATCTGTTGGTACTATGCACATTGGTATGGTCAGATGGGTTTGCCGTCTATTTTAAATCACGTTAGAAAACTTGCTTTAAGTGTTTCTGAGCCTTCTGTTAATGGTAACTCTCTTATTAAAAGAGTAACACCTTTGTGACATTGGCTTTATGGGAACAGATTGAAAATCAGTTTCCATCTGGCATTATTACTAGTTTAATGATCTTGAATATTGGGTTTCCATACTGTCAGTGTGCAAATGATGCCATTTTTCAGCAAGATGAGAAACATGGCAGATCCCAGCAGGAGGTTTAAAATTAATTCTATACAGGCAAATTCAATACTGTATTATATAATTTATATAATTGTTCTACAAAATAAATTATATATGACTTGTTTACTCTGAGAAGCATTTTCTCATGTTAAGGTCCATCTTTGCAGCTTTCAAAGCAGATCAGATTTTATCTGTTAGTTTTGACATCCCCATTTAAGAAAATAAAATTATGGCATATATTCCCAGAAATTAACCTTATGTTTTGTGAATTTGTAGTTTCTGCATTTTCTAAAAAAACAACAACTAACAATTCAGGGAGAGTTTGATATACCTTACAAAACAATCAAGAGATTATTAGTATTGCAATAAATGCATTATTTGGATCAAGCCATGTGGTCCAGTTTTTCAGTGTTCCTATGAAAAGAAATCTTGATTACTGGTACAAAGTGGTCTATGATAATTTAGTCTTGTTTGATACCATTGCCTAATAGTAATCAAGAATATGTCTTCATAATTTAACTATAAATATTGAGGATCCAAATATAAAAAGTGGTATAAACTTGTTCCCCCAAAGAAACCTTAAATTTATCAACCTGGGCTGATTCTGCACTTCCTTTGTTTATACCATTGTGGATCCTGCTGAATTCAGATCGATTTGAACTCGGGTCTTCCTCTAGCCCTCCCTTCCCATTTTAACAGAAAGTATTCTGCATGTGATTAGGAAAGCTCAGAAGGGGGGGGGGAGCCAAGCACAGCAGGAATCTTTTACTTCCTTTTCTTGAATGGGGCAGGGGGGGAGGATTGGAGGGGGAATAAATCCAAGAGGAAAATCTCTGCTGAGAGAAGTTAGGGATTCTGGAGCTTCTGCCTAGAGAAGGGGAAGCGTTGCAACCTGCGAACCAGGAACTGATGCCCTGGCCAATCAGGGCTTTTCTACAGCATGGGAGGCTCAGCAGCAAGTTATTTCGGTGAAAGCAGACAGATGTACGCTTACTGATGCTGATTTTTCAAATATCCAGGGTTATATCCACTCTAGGATATCACGGGGGAGGGGGAAGGTAGGGTCATTCATGCTTGTGGCAGATGAAACATTTAATGCTTGTGGCAGATGAAACACTTCGGCACTCGATCCATACCAGTCTGGCTTCCGCCCTGGTCATGGGGTGGAGACTGTGTTGGTCTCCTTGTTGGATGACCTTCGTCGCCAGCTTGACCGAGGTGGCTCTGCTGTGCTAGTTCTTTTAGATCTGTCGGCCGCGTTTGACGTGGTCGATCACGAGCTGCTAGCGAGCCGCCTTGCCGGTACGGGGATAAGGGGTACAGCGTTACGCTGGATACGCTCCTTCCTCCAAAACCGGACACAGAGGGTAGCCGTGGGAGAGGAAGTATCGGGCCCTTACCGGCTCCCTTGTGGGGTCCCACAGGGCTCGGTGCTCTCTCCTACATTATTTAACATCTTTATGCACCCTCTGGCTCAACTGGTACGGAGCTATGGGCTGGGTTGCCACCAGTACGCTGATGACACCCAGCTCTTTCTCCTCATGGATGGCCACCCGGACTCCCCCCCAGATCCATTTGCCAGATGTTTGGAAGCCGTAGCTGGATGGCTCGAGCAGAGTCGCCTGAAACTCAACCCCTCCAAGACGGAGGTTCTGTGGTTGGGCCGTAGGGGGGCAGATCAGGAAGCGCGCTTACCCTTTCTGGCCGGGACGCAACTTAATATCGCATCTCAGGCCAGGAATTTAGGGGTGACCATCGATGCCTCACTAACACTCGAGGCACAGGTTAAACAGGTAGCTAGCCGGGCATTTTTCCATCTTCGCCAGGCTCGGCTACTAGCGCCCTATCTGTCCTCTGAACACCTGGCCACAGTGACCCATGCGACGGTCACCTCTAGACTAGATTTCTGTAACTCGCTCTACACCGGCCTGCCTCTGGGCTTGATCCGGAAACTGCAACTCGTCCAAAATGCGGCTGCTAGAGTCCTCACAGCTACACCATGGAGGGCTCACATCCAGCCAGTTCTGAGGCAGCTGCATTGGTTACCGGTTGCCTTCCGGATCAGGTTCAAGGTTTTGGTTTTGACCTTCAAGGCCATCCGTGGTCTAGGCCCAGCATATATGAGGGACCGCCTTTTGCCCTATATCCCCCGCAGGGCTTTACGCTCTGCGGGGGCTAACCTACTGGTCGTTCCCGGCCCCAAGGAAGCCCGCCTGGCCTCGACTAGGGCCAGGGCCTTTTCGGTCCTGGCCCCAACCTGGTGGAATGAGCTCCCGGAAGAGCTGAGGGCCCTGCGGGAATTACCAGCATTCCGCAGGGCCTGTAAGACGGAGCTCTTCCGCCAGGCTTATAACTGAGGCCGGGCGGAAAGAAGATCAGCCCCCCCCTCACAAACCGGTGGTAGAGAGCGTCACCCCCCACCGTAGATGAGGATGCGGAGAGCAAATGAGTAGGCTACGCCATCGCTGTTACAATTATTGTAAATCATTGGTTTTTATTGTCATTTTATGGTTTTAGGGGACGGGTTTATGTAAGCCGCCTCGAGCCTTCGGGGGGAGGCGGGGTATAAATATAAATATAATAATAATAATAATAATAATAATAAATTGCCCAAAATCATAATGGAAATCACATTCAGTGTAGAGGACAGGGATTGAATCGACCTGGGATTGGAATAAAAGCTCTGTGCAGATTCAGCCCTGGTTTCTTCTGCGTTTCCATGTGAGAACTGTGAATGTGCAGGTGAGCTGAAGTTTCCATTGGTCATGAGAGTGCAAGGCCCTTCTTCTCTCCTCTGTGGTATTTTCTATCTCCGGGTCTCTTGAGGTGGAAGGGCACACCTGTCTTCCACAGTTCTCTCTCTGCTGCTACAATACAAGGAAGCTTCAGAGCTTGTATCATTGAGAAAAACATTCTCCCACCTCCTAAAACCAATTAAGTCAATACATCCTGAAATATGTAAGCAAATGAATAGTCAACATGCAGCAATGCAGAATATTTTGTCCATTTATATAGCCTTTGTATTTCGTATGACAAAGATTTCTGTGAAACTATTCTTAAACTAACCTGGTCAAATGAAATATATATCTGTTTAGTATATCTTCTGTCAACAAGGATTAACATATACTAAATTGCATGGTATGGTATTATTATGACTGTTTGCTTGGAGGACATCTTGGTAGATTCTTTGTATTCCTGTAGGAAAGCAAACTTAATGGCAGTTCTGCAAATGCATTATTAATATCATTTGCATTTGCTCTTTTTAGAAAGAGAGTTTTGGGAGTTATGTAATAAATGTAATATGATGAGACCAAAACGTTCCCATCACTGCAGTCGTTGTGGACACTGTGTTCGGAAAATGGATCATCATTGTCCGTGGTAAGATAACCTTTCCATACTAGTCAAAGAAGCAGAAGTAAATGTTTCTTTCTAAATTAATTACTGTCTGGTTCATTGTGCTTTTCTAGAATTTACATAGCATATTTATTGTTATAAGAAGATCAGGAACTAAATTGGTGACTTTAGGTTTTTGGATTTTAAGTCTGGTTTTTTATATGATCTGTGTAAGAGCACAGTTTGGTCAGATTTAGAGATATATTTGTAAGTGCTCATATGTTGCCTTTATTTTAGGAGGGCAACCTTCTTCCCTATGTATCTAGTAGGCCGCAAAGTATATATAGGTTTTGATTACAAAAGAGAAACCTAATATAGTACAGAATCTTTTCCCTCTCTTGTAGCAAGAAATCATGTTAGATGGAGAACTATAGAAAGTTATTTATGTGTCAATGTCAAAATTTGCCATTATTTATATGTACAAGAGAAAGCATTCCTCCATGTATTTACTTATTTATTTTGGAATTTACATTCGCCCTCTCTTCTAAAACTCAGGGGGGATTTCAGTAGTATAAAATATAAATGTACATGGGCAGGGGTTTATTTGGGGTAACTATGCTGCCTACAGTCTCTACCAGTAATGATAAACAAGGTGGAAGAAGGTGGAGGAGAACACTGCTGAAAGTTCTTTCTTTTGCCCTGTCCCTTTCACCTTTTATGAGATGTAATAGTTCATGTTTACAGTCTAGAAACCATTGTTGCCATTGCATGTGTTTATACCATTTTCTGCAGGATTAATAACTGTGTTGGCGAAGACAATCACTGGCTGTTTTTGCAATTGTGCTTCTACACACAACTCCTCAGTTCCTATACGCTACTACTTGATTTCTGCCACTGTTACTACCTTGAACCGCTAAAAAAACTTAATTGGGTAAGAATTTTCTACTTCCAAAGACAGTGTAAATGCTGATAATTTTCACTGTATTACAATGCATTTTAACAATGATACTTGAAGCACGTTTTTTGCCTGTCGAATCCTAGTATAGAGGTGATTTTTTAAAGGCTTCCAATGACATAGTAAAGAAGAAGTTGGCAAATTAGTAAGAGTGAACATTTTGCTCCTAGAAAAAGAAAAATGACCAAATTGTAATGAAGTTGCTACAAAATCAACTATATAAGAAAATTTCAAATTCAGCAGTATTCAGTAATAGTCTCATTGCAACATCACCTCCTGTAGTGGTTACAGGTATACAGTTGTGGCACTGATGTTTTAGTAATCTAAACTCAACAGACTTACATGTTCACACCAGGGATGATAAATTATTAAACAAAGAAAAAAAGAGACTTAATAAGAGTATTCCAAATATTTGAAGTTTTGATCATTTTGAATATGACTATGTCAAACATAAATACTGATAGGAATGTGAATTATGATATGCTTTACGCATAGTGGAGAATGAGGTGATACAGTGCTGAAATAGTGGGATAAATTGCACCAGACTTCAGGTGGTGGATTCAAGTTGTGAATGAACTTTTGCTTAAAACTTCTCTGCAAATAGAGAACCAGCATATCTGAGGAAATGATTCTGTTTCCTCTCTTTGCATGATTTAGTGGTTTTCTATTTTGCATATGGAGAGCATTCTGGAATGTGAATCACTACCTGCTGTCTGATATGCTGCCTATTCTATGCCTCTTATATTTATTTATTTAAAACATTTTTTGCTGCTTTTCCATCCAACTTAGGGTCCCCAATGGAGCAGACAGTCTAAACAATGCTTACAGTACAGACCAAAATATAAAAACTATTCAAAACAAATAAAACAAACACAGAGACCCACAAACAGGGAGGGTGATCCAAGAGAGTTAGTGTGGTCACATCAAGTAAAACAAAAAAGTCCTTGTTGGATCAAAGTCGGAGGGAGACAGATCACTCACCTGGAGAGTGAGTACTAGAGTTTTGGCACCATATCTGAGAAGACCCTTTCTGGAGTTGCCACCTATTTAGTCTTGGGTGGTAGGATCACCAAACCCAGGTCCTCTGAAGATGGCCAGAGGAGTCAGGTGAAGTAGGCAGTATAATCAGGCTTGGTAAATTAGTTTTTTGATTATATTTATTGGCTACTTTTGCCTCTCAAAGCAGCTTATAACAAATTAAAGTACAGTTTGCAATAAAGACATACAATTTAAATATAAAGAAAAAAAACCCTACAGTGTAAAATGTATATTTGGGCTGGGTCAGAAGCGAACAGACCAGCTGCCCTTTTGACTCTTATCATTTGATGTATGCTTCCTGGCAACACCTGAGATATATACCTGAGACAGGAGGAGTAAACAGAAGCACAGATGAGATGTGGTAGCTGGCAGCAGTCTTCCTCCCAACCCCTTTTCCTTCAGGACTGTTTCTTAGTTTGTTGGAATGAAAGTTGTATTAAAAATATTTTTCAATGAGGTTACATATAGAATGCTTTTTCGTAAAACATTTATGCAGGAACTTGATAAAAATACCTTCCTTTGATCCACAATGTTCTTGGTATGCAATAATAAACAACTATGTAATTATTTTTATCTGAATGTTGAAATGATTCATCTAGACATTACATTTGGATTATTATTGAGAGACAGAAGCATGTAATGCCAGATTTTATTATATGTTGATTAAAGGGCCGAGATGACGGACTTAAAATTCTTTTTCTGATAAGGCATTTCAGAAATTAGGGCGTTGGCGTTCAGTGCTGTTTGCATTTTGCTAATGATTTGATTCAGATGATTTCATAGTCACATTCTTTAAAAAAAATTCATCTGCAGAATTGGTAGTAGGCTTAGAAAATATAAAATTAAATTAAATTTGCTTGGGAATTCAGCCAGAATTAAAGCTTCAGAGATGACATCAGAGAACCATTTGTGTGATTTCTGACTGTTTTGCTAAGGATTTGATATCCCTTAAGTGTGTGCCACACAATCACTCATTCTGCCCTTTAGCAATGAAGAATAGAAACAGAAAACAAAATCCTTTAAAGTTTTAGTCAGAAATTGTGTTATAGAAACTCGGGACTGAAGCTCAGTTCATTTGACATTTCACACTGTTGCTATATTTTGCCATTTTTTGTTTTTTAATGTCTTGATCTTAAATATTCACATTGCATTTCCTGCATGCAATGCCAGGCTAACTTCTCTGTGGTACTAACAACACTGTGAGAATATGCGCTGGTGAAACTGCCATTACTACTCCATGCCTTTGCTGGCTGCCACCGTACCTTGAGTTAGGCTTTGAAACAAAAATGAAGAAACATTAATTTATTTTGATATGTGCAGATATTTGCATATCTATTTTAGAATATAAATATAAACACATTCCATAGCTAGACTAAGATTGTCTCTGCATTTAATATGGTTTTATATAAAGGTGTAATTTTTAAAAGCCCAATTAAAAATTAATTTTAAAAATCTATCTTGATTTTTTTTAAGTCCACATCCACTCGATGTTCTATATTGGATTATGTTCATAACTGGTCTATTATAAAGACTTCTGCTATCTTTTTTGGAAAATAAGATTCTGTTTAAGTGAAATGGGTAATTACTTGAAAAACCCCATCAGGAATAGTCACATGGATGCCCTTTGAAAGCAGACTATTAAAAAGTTATGATCTTGAGCTATATTCCCTTGTTTGTTTGATTGAAAGTATTTTGTCTGTTTGTCCAGTAGGAGGAGCAGTATTACTTTGAGAGTTCCCTGGAAACTGAGTAAAGTCATTAAGATATTATAAATTTTATTTGCTGACCTCTACCAAAAGCATTACTTATTTCATATCCATAAGCAACAGAGTACCTCAGCCTCACTTCGGTTACAGTGCCTGAAAAATAGATTGTTTTGATTAGGTTTTTTTTGTGTAAACAATTCAGAGTGGCAGATAGTACAGGTTTCCTTTAAAACAGGGGTAGTCAAACTGCGGCCGTCCAGATGTACAGTTCCCATGAGCCCCTGCCAGCGAACATCTGGAGGGCCGCAGTTTGACTACCCCTGCTTTAAGGTTTTTAGGAGGCAGTGAGAGAGTTTGATTGTTTAAAACAGTGATCCCCAACCTTTTTATCACCAGGGACCACTCAACGCTTGACAATTTTACTGAGGCCCGGTGGGGGGGGGGTAGTTTACTCCTCTACTTTCAACCACTGCCCTAACGCTCTCTGATCGCTATGGTAATGTTTAAACATACCTTCAAAATAAGATACAGACACGCCACAACAATGAACATAAGGAACATTTTATTTTCATGGAAATTTTAACTCATGACAATGACAAATGAATGGGAACCCTGAGCTTGTTTCTCTTCAACGAGATAGTCCCATCTGGGAGTGATGGGAGACAATGACACCCGAAGTGTGTTGTAAAGGGCCGGGGGGGGGATGAAGTAAAGGGCTGGGGGGGAAGAAGAAGGCGTCCTTCGCTGCCCACCTCCAGTTAGTTGATGGACCACATGTGGTCTGCAGCCCACAGGTTGGGGATCGCTAGTTTAAAAGTACAATACTTCAGCATACAATGATTCCATATTTTAAATTCACTGGCAGCTCTAGTGTATAGCTCCATGAATTATTCAGAATCAGTCTCAGAAAACTGTGTGGGATAAAAGGACAACCAGTGTTGAGACCATGTGATAAGCATGATTGCCTGTCTGCCTAAGAAGGTGCTGGTGCTTATTCTCCCATGGGTTACATCTGGGAAGTAGGTGATACTGCTTTTTGTTAAGTCATGGGGACAAGTTTCATACATGCTCATCCTTGTTTGAATGGCCTTCCTGAATTGTTGACAAACATGAAATATTTCTCCTACTTTGGTGATGGTCTTCATGTGATGAAAAGTTCATCTATGCAAAAGTTCTCTCTGTACAAGAGAAGGACAAAACAAGACAGGAAGAACTGGATTTATTTCAAAATCATCCTTTGCAATCTAGAGACTCTAATTCTGAAAGGATAACCATTAAGACTGTTGCCCTAAAAATAAACAGGAGTCGGGGGGGGGGGGGAAGGTTACATAGAAATAAAAAGTACCTACCAAATATAGATATAGATATATAAATCTTGTTTTAATTGGCACTGCAAGAGCTAAACTGTCTATTGGAATTGTACTTGCCTGTTTGAGATCCTTTCTACATTTTTGTTTACACAAAAAAAAACTAAAGTTTTTCTATTTCCTTTTGTTTATAGGAACTCTTTGTATTTAGACATGAACTTGCTCTAATAAGAATATCTACCTTCATGGGTTTAATAATGCTGGTTGGAATTAGTGGACTCTTTTATACTCAGTTAATCGGTGTATTCAATGTGAGTATTTTACTCTTTGAAATAACCTTTTCATGCATGCATTGTTTAAATACTTTGTAATGGGGTGGGGATTAGACCATTTTCTGCCAGGCACAGATTGAAAGAAAGGCAAAATCAAAAAGTGGAAGAAGAGGAAAGGGAAAACCATAGATGTACACTCACTTTACATAGTGGCAGAACTAGTGTAACATCAGAAGTGCATGATTGGGAGACCTCTATACATGCAAAAAAGTATAAGAAAGAAGCAGCACAATGAGTATGGGGACCTTTGGGTGGAGTAAGGAAAGGAATGAAGATGGGAGGTGGAGAAATATGTGATTGGAAGCACTTTGTGTGTGTGTGTGTGTGTGTGTGTGTGTGTATACACACACACACACACATATGATTAAGAGTGTAAAATATGAAGCAATATGAAGAACCATAAAGTGGAGAAATCTTGTCATAATCAATGGGTGACATTAAACAAGTAGCAGTATGGAACAACAAAGATGATAATTAGCACAGTATTGAAATAATGGCTAAAAGGAGGCAAAGATGGTATTGAGATGTATTTATGTGGAAATTTGACTCTAAAATTGATGAATGAACAAGAATGCAGAATATTTATAGTCTTGTGAAGATATAAGATGCATTCATATAAGATTTCACCATATCCTGAAAAGATTATGAAAACTGAAATTAAACAGAATGCATGACTTGCAGTCTGGAGATATTGTGTTGGATCAGAACTGTTTGAATGAAAACTTGGATCTGAAGCATGCTCTGCTGCCTGGGGGTGGGAGGACTTATACACTTTCTCTCGTCTTCCTGAGAGCCCTTGTGCCACTTGGTATTTTGTTCAGAAATGTCCCTGAATCAACACTGTAGAAGTCTGAACTCATTATGTTTGTGCATTTCTGCCTGATTCAACATAAAATCCACTGAAAATCTACAGACCTTCACTGTTATGTAGAGAATATTTTACATATCTTTGTTTATTCATGTCAATATTCTCTATATATAACAATGAATGTAGATTTTCAGTAGATTTTATATTACCATGCCAAACAAACAAATACAATAGCATATATAAAAATGAAATTATAGTAAACATATTGATCATGACACAGTATGCCATGGACACAACTGAAGTGCACAAGAAATTTCCATAAGCTCAATAAATTTTGTTTTCTCCTACTTCCCACCTGTATGCTCAAATGACATCTCTTATATCTTCTCAGATGGTAACATAAATCTGTGGTTAATCTTCTGCACGTTCTATACACACACTGAACGAGATCATGTCCATTATACTAGGAACAGGCTGTGACTCAGCAGTAAAGCTGTGCAATCCCTGGCATATCTAATGGAAAGGATTGGATTGTAGACAATATAAAATACTTCTTCCTAAGACCATTAGCTGTTGCCTATCTGCATAGAGGATACAAAACTAATACCTTTTGCTATTCATATAACCCTCTTCAACAGTTATTTTCCTAATTCAGTGTCCATTTGTTTCATTTAAAACATGGTATGATGAACTGTGGACCTAGAGGTCATGTGTTGTTATAATTGCCCCCATCTTATTAGCATTTATGTGGCCTTTTTTGTTTCATTTTTGTTTTGGGGACTTGCTTGTGCTTATGGCAGCTGTCCCCAACCTCCAGTCTGGGGACTGGTCCTGGTCCATGGTTCACTCGGTACCGGGCCACGGCTCCTCCTTGTCCTCCTCCCCGGCTGCTGCCTTGGGGCCTGCCTTGCCACTCTGCTGCCAGCTCACCTTTGGTGCTCTCTGGCGGCCACTATGGCTGGGGCTCCCCCTCGGCGTGGCACTGCGCAGCTGCTGCTGGCAGCGCCCCCCCAGTGGGGGGGGGAGGGAGATAAGAAAGGGGGGAGGATGATAAGAATGAGAGTGAAATATGCAGAGAGCCAGTGTAGTGTACTGGTTACAGAATTAGTCTTGAGTCTGGAAGACCCAGTCTCAACTTCCCACTCCACCATAAAAGCTTGCTGGGTGATCTGTTGACCCACAACACCACCATGAAAACTCACCCAGCCCAGGTGGGCTGAAGATTCGGGCAAGGAGGCTCAGACATCTGGTATGCTAAGCACAGGCTAGAGGAGGAAATGTGGGTGATTGCTGGCCCAGTGATCACAATGGTGCAGTGCCCAGTGACTGGCTTGACCCAGTGAGCAGCTGCATGGTGGGTCTGGAGGGAAGTGCCTGCCCACTTAGTACCTGCATAAGCATGACCATGGATTTTGGTATGGGGGGAGGAGAAGACTCATGGGAGGTGAACCTGTCAGACCCTAGATTTTGAATAAATTCTGAGCCATATTTCTGTATACTATACTCAAGACAAATTTAACACTTGCTAGGTTTCATTTGCTCTTTTTGAGTACAGACCATATGGATGTCATTACAACTACAAGTTTATACAGTCACAGACCAGAATGCAGATAAAACTTTTAAACTTTTAGACAGCACAAAAATGTTCAATGAACTTAGGTAAAAGGATGTGGTGATATCTTGCTTTGCTATTTGGAATGAAACTCGAGGCTTTTCATCCTTGAGTAATTCTTTGGACCAATCTGCTCCAGTTTGGTATGGCTTCCTATCCAGAAGTGTCTGGATAAGTTTGCTGTGGTAGCAATCTGAGTTTTGGAAATGACAGGGCAGAAATTCTTCCTCCTTTTTGCAAGACATCACCTAACTATAGAAATAGCCATATAGCAACAAGCAGCAGAGGGATCCTATAGCTAAGTCACCTTGCAGAAATGATCAAATTATCACAAAATGCTGCTTTGCTTTCATTTTATTTCAACATTTTTTGTTCTAAGGTATTTTCAAAATAAGAAACATCTAATTACAAAACACAGATATGACCAAGAATCAAACCAGTTCGAGCCCAGAAGGCAGTCAACAAAATACAACCAGATAAAGTAGTATATCTTGAACAGCTTCGCTGTATTATATAAAAAGCTAAGGCCTAGGTGGGCAAAGAGTGGGTGGGGCAAGTCCAATTTGGTCCAAAGACTGGACTGACCTTGGACTTTGGGACTAATAGGGAGGTGTCAAAGCCCACCTTCCCAGTCCGGCCAGGGGACTGGGATGCATGTGAGGGGGAAGAGCTTTCCCTTAAGCCTAACTTCTTGGAGATGAGCTGTACTTTCAGGGAATTCATCTGTATTGAATGTTTGAATATTGGACAAAGATCTAGCTGATGGGTTTAAATCCCTGCAGTGCCATGGATGCTCACTGGGTGACTTTGAGCCAGTCATTGAGCCAGTCATTGTCTCTCAGCCAGCCAGGGAAGATAAAGTGGGAGGAGGGTTCCTATTTGGGTAAAAAGTAGGGTATTAATGGTGCTTCAAAAGAAGATAAAGACACATATTCAACATAATTTACTATTTGTATTTATGTAGGGTATTTATATATTGCCTCTTCAGTATTCTGCTCAAGGAGAATTACAATTAAAATCTCAATATTAAAAACACATTTATTTATTTAATCATATTTATATAACGCCCTCCCTGAAGGCTCAGGGCGGTTTACATAGAACTGAAACTATACATGGAACCATACATATAATAACTATAACATTCATATTATTAACTGATAATTACAGATAAATAGAAGCCTATTATATAAAACCATGGACTCCAGTGAATTTATAATTGAGTAACTTTGTTTAAGATTACATTGTGATTCCACCTTCTTTCAATTAATCTAACAATCTGAAGTATTATACAGGTGGGTATCCATACTGGTCTGAAGCAGCAAAACAAAGTTTGAGTACAGTGCCACGTTTAAGATCAGCTAAATTCATGGTAGAGTTTTTGTGTGCAACACTTGCAATTAGCACACGAAAGCATATACCTTGAGCCTGAAGTAAGTGATACTTCTAATATAAATAGCAGACATGTATTTAAAATCCTAGGTTATGTAATCACTCTCAGATTGCGGTTTGACTTGTCAGTAGTTTTGAAGACTGCTAGTGTTCTGAGAGAAGAAGTTTTTGTTACAAAACTTTGCATGGGGTTGTTATTTGGTTGGACACTTGTCTGGAGCGCTTTAGTTTTTCTTTCTCTCTACAAATGGAAAATCCAGCTTTCCAGTGGCTGCTGGAAGGTAACAGGATAATCACTTAAGCAATGATCCTCTGATGTCATTGTGGGAGGCCAGTAAAAGCGGATTAACTGTGACCCAGATAAAATAATTAGAAATTACTTGGACACTTACAACAAACTGATCTACTAATCTCATTTCCAAAGTTAAAAAAAGTCTGTCTCTCAACATAACACTACCAGATGTTTCAGTCAAACTGCATCCTTTGAAGAGACTAATCTGAAGCCTAATTTTAAGGATTACCTTTGGTTGTTTTTTATTTAAAATTCTAAACAGGATGCATTTTCATTTTTCCATATGTTCTTCCAAATGATTAACAGAGCTAAAAGTTTTTTTTTTTAAAGAATTTTATCTCAGTCTCCAACATGTCACTTAATAAAAGACAAAACATATTACACTGGTGACATATTTTGATGTTCATACTGTTTACAATGAAATTAGAGTTTCTCCATCTGCTGAAATGTTTCTTGGTACATTCTTATACCTTTGTTTAATTGGTATATGATGCCTCCCATTCCATTTCCCTCCATCCAAGGCAAGATTTTCCCCTCCATTTTTCTTTCCCGTTTACAGACTGAGCCATCCTAGTAACATCTTTTCTTCTTTGCTGAAGAACTCTGGCTGTCCCATTCGTCATAGTATGATATTTTAGCTGCTGGTTCAGCCCAGGAATTATCAGGAGCCCAATTTAACTTAAATGGGCACTCAGGGTGTTTTGAAATTCAAAAATAACAAAATATGTTGTATAACTGAGGGGAAAAGTCAGGTGAAGCTGATGGCTGAAATTTACAAGGTAAGAGTGATACATGCACAGATTAGATCTTATGTTTCAGGCTAATGAGAGTTTCTTAAGCTTTTCACAGTGTCTTAAATATACATGTTGAGAGGCTTTTGTTTCCCAAAAACATCAGTACATTTTCTTTGAGTATTCTCTCTTTTGGTTTCCAGAAGGCAGGTACACGCTCTCCAGTACCCAGATAACCTCTTTTGAAATGCCAGTACTCATGTTGACACTTAAACTGACTTTTAGCGTTTCCAAAGGCAGTTTCTAATCAGACCAGACCAGGGATCTCTTTACCCTTCATTTTTTACTGGGTAGGGAAATTCTCCTCTCACTAGAAGTTCTAGTCCCTTTCTCGGACCCAAATGGAAATCTTTCTTGTCAACTTCCTCCAGTTCTCCTGTCTGTTTTAAACTGCTCTCAGGTAGTGCTGAATTCTGAAACGGTCAGTATTCAAGTCTTTTCAAGTAAAGCTGAAATCAAACGCTGTTCTCCTCAGAATCGGTTCAGAAGTCATTTCCTGTTAATCATATCTCTTGAAACAGCCCATCTCTCATGGATCTCTGTTTCTGTGAAGGATTAACCCTTCACAGACCTTTATCAGTTTATACAGTACATATAAGCTTTTAAAAGTGCAGCCTGTCACAAGGTACTTTCAAATATCCTTATCTAAGCCTGCGCTGACATTATTAATTCAATTAATATGACAAGGATTTTATGTTAATTATATTTCTAAAAATTACACAATGTTGTGATGGTGTTGTTGAACATAGATGATGATCAGTTGAGTAGGGCAATAGAGTATTTCTTTATTTCTTCTAGTGTTTTGTGAAGGAAAATAAATATATAACCAACAAATTTTGAAAGTCCTTATTTATATTGACCACTCTTGTAAATTCTCACTAATTCTTAATACAGTGTAATGTTTTAATTTCTTTTATGTTTTATTGTAAATGTAGATTTATACTTCCTTTGTTTGAATATTGGAGATTGGTCATTTTGTTGTATTTTTAAAAAATGAAAACTACATTGGTTAACCATTTGGAGTTCTTTGTGATCTACTATAAAAACAAAATATAAATTATTTAAATTGGAAGCAAATATTCAACATTTGAGACACAGAGCAAGATACTTTGCAAATTTTGTATTGAAGGAACAGAAGTTCAACAGTTGCAGTGTACACAAGTATTGTAACATTTTATTCTGCTCACAAGAGGTTCTTGTGATAGTCTTCACACAAGATAGCCTTCACACAGAGGAGTTTCATGTGGACATGATATTGTTATAAAGGAAAAACCACAGTGTTTAGTTTGGGGGTATGGAAAAATCGATCCAAGCTGCTAATGGGCTAGGTCCAAACTACATTTTCCATTAATGGAAATGGTGGGGTAATTTCCACCAGTTTTCTCTTATTGTTGCAGACTCCCAGTTTGCTGCTCATGGATGAATTATGCACAGGGCAGAAAGGTTGCAGTGGCAGGGCAGCAGGGCTAATCCCTGATAGTGCATGATGGTGTTACCATCCTAGCCACCTCCCAGCCCTGGCCTGACGCAGTGCCCTGGATGGCCTGCATTAAGCAAACGCAGATACTTCCACGTTCCCTGTGATGCCGCGGTCACCATCCATGGCCCTTCCAGTCTGGCCCTGCACATAATGGAAGAGTCGGGGCTTTGGGTCCGGCTCCCCCCCCCTCAACCTATGGTGTCCCTGTAGGGACACCAAATGCCCCTGTCAGCTTTGCATAGCCACCAAGCTGAACGGGCATCCACCCCAACAATGGTGGGAGAGTGGCATGCTGCTGCGGTGAGGCCCCATGGCCCCTGCTCTCCCCACCACTGCTGCCGCCATGCAAAATGCTGGGCTCTTCCAGCCCTGGTGTTTTGCATGCATGCACACTACATAGGGGCACTCCACATGCGTTGTGGGATTCTGTCCCCCATAGTACTCAAGAAGCGGTGGGGCATGCCACCCAGCCACAAGGACCCAGCAGCAGCCCAGCACGGCAGCCCAGTCACAGTGTTTCTAAGGCATTCCTATCCCCCAGATCAGCATTTCAGAGAGATTGGTGGACTGCATGGAGCGGAGGGCAAGAATGTTCTGTTCCTCTGACAAAAGTGCCCTGAATGAGCAGAAACCTTAGGTTGGAACCAACCCACTAGCTGCAGCTGATGATTTTAACAACAAATAGACTGATTTTTAGAAAGCTCTCTTTCTATAAGTCTCATTAATCATACTTGCATTTACTGAATGTTTTAGTAATAGATTGCCATTTTCTTTATTAGTCTTCTTGGTAGCATGGTGTAATTATAAAGTTAAATGTATGTCACAAATAGTATTTATTTAGTTTATTTAAAACATTTTCATGCTACCTTTCTACCAGGTCAGGATCCATAAGGCAGCAAACATGACAAAATTAATACAAAATAATTAAAATGCTTTTGTATGCTTTGTGACTACGATATAACATTCTTTAAAGTAGAAATTATGAAGGATATCAGTTTTCTATAAAACATAATTGTAATGGAGATGTGTAATTTAAGAAATCCCAACCCTAATATATTACAGTATTATCTACTCTGTCATAGGCCTGATCTGGACAACCCAGTCTAACCTGATCTCATCAGATCTTAGAAGCTAAGCAGGCTGGGCCTTGGTTAGTATTTGTATGGGAGACCACCAAGTCCAGGGTCACGATACAGAGACAGGCAATGGTAAACCACCTCTGAACATGTCTTTCCTTGAAAACCCCATGGGATCACCATACGTTAGCTGCTACTTGATTACAAAAAACATACTCACATTCCAAAACAAACATTTTCATATAGAAACATTGGCTCACAAGCTGATGCCTTTGTAATCTAAAATGCTTTTCATCTCAACAAATAAGTATCTTATTTTCCTGTTATAATTAAGTAAAATATTTTAATCATATTTTTAATCGGATAATCTATTAAGTACTGTTTTGATTAGTTTCATAATGAGGGCTTTATTTGTGTTTCCCCCCTTCAAACATGCTTGAAATGTAATCAAAGGCAATATTAATCCTTGTAATTAAGCTTTAGAAAAGCAGCAATCACAATCGGGTTGGGATGTCAGTGTTATTCTAAGACAGTCATTGTTTGTACCTGTGTATATGAAAATACAAAATAATTGTGCCCTATATCATTTTTGTGCGGAATTCTCATATTGGATAGGCACTCTGTCATTATTTAACATGGAATGATAAGACCCATCTTGTCTTTAATGGAGTCTTTTCTCCTATTTTCCCCTGAGCATCTTTTTGAATAAAGGTATTTCCAGCATTTACACATTGGATTTATATCTCACTTTGCCTCAGAACGATGAAGGATCATTCAACTTTGAATGATTTGACAACTTTTAAATTTTTCTCTAGAAGTAATGGGAAATGTGATTTTGAGGATTGATGGTTTTATGAATAAAGCTGACAACCAAAATTGTATCCTGATCATGAAATAGAAGTGATTTGGTTTCTTACATATATAGAACACTGCTAAAATCTGCTGTCTGTGTATTTAAAATGCATATAACATGCCCATGGAGCAAAACAGCCTTCAATTTTAAATGGCCTGCATATGGCATCACTGTAGTTTAGATAAATCTTTCTCAACTTTTTTACCGTTGAGAAATCCCTGAAACATTTTTCAGACTTCAAGAAACCCCAGAAGTGGTGTGATCATGCAGAATATAGTTGGGAAGCATAGCTGTGTACATGCCCAACCAGGGCCCTTTCCCCTTCCCACCCCCTCCAGACCCATCATTGGCTATTTTGGGAGAGGGGAGTCAGCAAGACCATATATGGTCATATCACCTGATTATTTTAAAATATATATTTGTTAATTAATTAACTCTCACCAATTCAGGAAATCCTTCCAAGGTCATCAAGAAAGGCTGGTTTAGATATATTTATATTTGTTCTTTAACTCTCAAACACAGGCAATATTTTCAGCTGGGTAACTATGTTAGTCTACAATAGAAGAGCAAGATTTGAGTCCAGTAGTTCTTGCAACATGATTTTCAGGGCATCAGTTTTCAAGAGTCAGGTCCATTCCACACAGCATTAGTGTTGCTGAAGTCTTACCATTGTGTAATGCTATTTTTTTAACATTCCGCATGATGTCGTACATAATCTGCAACACTCCTGCAACACTCCTGCAAAAGTTGCTTCATTGTAGCACCCCTAAAAAAACCCGCTAGACTCTTGAGAACAACCTGCAACACATCCGAAAAAGACATGTGCGTTCTCAATATAGCGGTAGCAAGAATGTCCCTCCCTAACCTCTTGCACCTGAGCTTCCGGTGTTGCGATCACCATTTCCCCCCCCCCCCTTAAACAGGCTAAAGCAACGAATGAGCAATGCTTCGGCTGAAATCTCTCCACAAACAATTATCTGTAAAGTTTCCAAACACAATACAGCCCCCTGTTTGACACTGCCTGTAATTTCGGCCAGAAGGGCGGATTCTTTTTTTTAACTTTAAGAGCGTGTAAACAATTAAGCGCCAGCTCCTATGCCAGTGAAAAAGGTCTTTCTGATACATTAAATGAACAAATATGTGTTGCTACAAGTGTTTTGGGGTTTTTAAAAACAGTTTTTAAAGGGAAGCATGAACACAACAGTTCATTGGCTGCTAGGTTTGATTGACGGCCAGGGGTGGGAGGAAGCACGGAATAATATCACCTCCTTTGTTGCGATTCCAGCAAGCCCGGAAACTTGTGCGTTACGAGAACATCACTAGTGGGAGAGCCTTTTTTCCGAGAAAGATGGCTGTGTGCGTTACCGAGACCTGCCGCTATTAATTGCAGTGCTTTTCAATAGCAATCAGAATTAGCTACATTGACGGTTGTGCAGAATGGCCCTGTGTGCTCTCCTTATCAGTGATGTCATCTCGATCTAGGATTGTGTTATGCATATTAAAATATTCAAGTGAGTGTCCTGTATACACTAAAGCTTCTATGACCTTTAATACCTGAGGCAGCGATGCTCATGAGCACGACATGTGGACAGGCAAGCTCAGATGTGCTTAAAGTTTTATAAGGGAGGATGTCTGGCAAATATCAATCTTAATAGAACTGCTTAATAACAATTCCTTAACTGGTTGATGTGTAACTGGATATTCTTTATGTTTTCTTTGCGTATTTATAGGTTGTTTTCTACACTGAACTTTTCCCGCTCATGCTTGTTGAAGCATTTACCTGTCCAGAACTCTTAATTTTAATTCACTTGGATTCAAAGCTTTTAGCTTATTGCTGATACTTCTGCAAAAGACATCACTTAAGACAGTGGTCCGCAAGCTTTCGCCCACTGCGGACCGCTGCGGCGTAGTGGGGGGAGAGGGCAGCCCTGGGGCCTGCGTACGCGCGGCAGCCCCAGCACAGACGTGCATGCGCGGCAATCCGCGCATGCGCGTTTGTGCTGCCGCCATGCCGGCGGCCGCGGCTCCCCCTCCCAGCCCCCAGCAAATCGGCCACTAAAGCGGCTGATTAACTTGCGGCTCGGCAAGCTTCTCTTCCCTCCCCTCCCAAAATAAGAAGATTGCCAGGCCGCAAGCTAATCGGCCGCTTTGGCAGCTGATTTGCTCGCGGCCTGGCAAGCTTCTCGCTTCAGGGGGGCGAGGGAAGAAGGAGCCGCAGCCCGGCGCCAAGGCCTTCGCGGCCCAGCACCGGGCCGCGGCCTGTGGGTTGGGGGACCACTGACTTAAGATATTAAAATGAACAGAGCACTAATCCTTGCAGAAAATTGCTCCTTCCAACTTTGGCAATTCCTTTGCTGTCAGATGCAGAGTAAAGCAACTAGACAGTGTAACCATTATCTTGGAAGGTCAGCTTTCTCGAACATTTATATGAGTCCATGTCAAAAACGTAATTGCAGTTGTCAGTTGCATGCTATCCAATTCATTACTTAATGTAGATCCCCTGATAAACAACCTTCTTACTTCTGCCAACTATTCAATATACATTTAATCAGAACACACACTCTTATTTGATTTGCTTGTTACTGTTCCAGCAGTGTTTATTACTTGTTGAAGATGTTTCTCAGCCATGCCATTTCAAGCTGTGATCTCCTCAGATGTACTGAATTAAGCAGGGTCATTCTGGGTCAATATTTAGAGACAAGGCTACTAGTGAAAGCTTAACTCCACAGGAAATACTACTGGTGATTCAGAAAGTGAAACATTTCTCTGTGAATCACTCATGAGTTGTTGCCAGGGCTGCCGTGTTCTGTTGTAAGATCTATATGTAACATAGGCCTTGTCCATATGTGCCTTCTGTCTTTGGCTGCCTGCACAAAGTAACAGGGATAAGCATCTATACAATGGACCCTTCTCCTCTGTTGAAAAATTATATTATTCCTTTTTTTATTTTCCATCCTCTAGCTATGTTATTGGTTCCACAATAACATATCTAGTAAAACTAATTTTGGTGGAAGGCATCCCAACAACCCTGCGCATAAGCAGGAGGCACATGCATATACATGGGGAGGTAGGCGTGTCACATGGAGGGAGAGACATGTCACATGTTTCCTCTGTCACATCTTTCATTGCAGTATTGCATGTCTGCCACAGAATGTTCCCCTATCCTCAGGAGCAGCTTGGAGTGGTGTGTGGATGTGGACAGAAAGGTTTCCAGTTGGAACAAGCCTGGGAAAGGCCTAGTGCTTGTTCCTGTGGCCATTTTTTAATGTTCCAGTTGATATTTTGTTGTTATTGTTATATTGATTTTTGATATTGATTTTGATAGTGTTCTATGTGAATGTTCAAAAATGTTTTATGTAAACCGCCCAGAGCCGTAGGGAAGGGCGGTATAAAAATACAAATATAAATAAATAAAATATAAATTTTGATCCTAGCCCTGGATTGTTTGATACAGTTTTATAAATTTGTTATGAGGATTCTTTACCCACCTACTCTTAGATTCAGTATAAGTAACAAAGAGAAAGAAAAAAGTTTCAAAGTATAGGTTTCAACAATTGCAAGCCTGCTCAAATAATGTTTCCCTCCTGCTAGAAAATCAAACAAACAAGAATTTCAGAAAAAAGTTAGCACAGTAGAAAAGTTGCCTCTAAACTTTCCTGACACCTTTGTATGAGGTACAGAGTAGGCATTTTTGGCTGTTCTTGGCTGTTCATAGGACAAGGAGATGGTAGACACGGTAGCTGGAGTGCATTTTTTGTAAGGGATGAAAGTAGTGTAAATTTTGCACTAACACAGTCATTCTTGAGTGGCTTGAAGCAAAAGATGAAGATACCATTTTGGCCACTTTCTTGCAGGTACTTTGGACCAGCTGCAAACTCAATGCAAAGTCTATGCTTGCTGCCTTGCATTGGATTTCATCAGACATCTATATATTCATTTATTCATGTGATTTATTCATTGTCCCTCAGGTATAACTGGCTTGGGCTAGTTTAAAACATCAATAAAAGCAGCAATTAGTACATGTAATTAATTGTAGAAAACAAGGGAACACTGATGTCAGAAGATGAGTGGCAAAATCATGGCATTAGTAGATCTCAGCCCTTTTGGCATTGGGATAAGGATTTCTCCCCAGGGATCATCCATCTTAGAAGCTGCAAGTGCCAAACACTTGGGACCCAGCAATAGGTAAAGGGAATGGGGGGATTTAAAACCCTAATGTGAATAGTAGTGGAGGATGGATGGGATGACTGTGTGGAACTGATGTTTTAGAACAGGGGTAGTCAGCCTGTGGTCAACCAGCGTTTGCTGGCAGGGGCTCATGGGAATTGTAGTCCATGAACATCTGGAGAACCACCGGTTGACTACCCCTGTTTTAGAAGACAGATTTGAATCCTTTCACATATTCCTGTTTTTATTTTTTAGTGGATCCCAGGAAACAAGCTGTGAGATCTCTGCTGTTATCAGCAGTTGACCAGCTACATTCCTTAGGTTGCTCTGTTGCTCTTTTCGCAAGATAAGTCCTGTGAGTCCACTTCTACATGAAAGCAGATTCAGATTCACCCATCTGCTTGGCAGGCCTCACTTGTGAGCAAGGCACACACTTGTTTTCATAGGTTTAACTGCCAGAACTATTTTATCTTCAAAGAGTATTCAGTGGCTTCCTTTTTGATCTAGCCATGGTGTTCAGCTAAACTAGCGATATGTTTAATACCAAATAGGCTTTTGATAGTTAAATCATTTAAGTTAAAAGACTGAAAGACATTACTGCTATAATAGAGGTGGGCTGAATGTTCTAATACCATAAAATATAAAAACTTTCAAGCTTGGGCAAAAGATGTCTACATGTTTATGATTTTTGTTGCAATGTTTTTGATTGTTAGAAATAATCCTAAATATTAAAATGGTATCCAGCAATAATAGTATGCTGTGAACAAGTATGGGGATTTTTTTATATACAGCTTTTTCATGTTCAGCAGTGACGGGGATAGTGAGTAATTTTCCTTTTCTCCATAACAGGACACTACAAGTATAGAAAAATTGGCAAACTGTTGTGAAGAAATGTGAGTATCTCTGCTTGAGTTTTGAAAAGGCAGACATGGTTCAAAGCTAAGCTTTGAATGCATAATTTTATAGCAAAATGGCTACAAGCTATTCTGTCCTATCTAAAGCCATAAAAACTAGGCTTACCTAGTTTTTTTGGCACTCTGTTGACCATGAGGATCATCTTAGGTTTAAGACTGCCTTCGGTAGATACAGCTGCATTCCATGCTTCTGATAGTTAAGTTTCAGCTGCATGTGATAGTGAAAAGAAAACTGTACTCGTGGCTAGGATGCAATTCATCAGAGTCAAGTAATGGATCCCCAGCCAACCCTGTATTGTTCTAGTTGACTGAAGTGCACCATGGGAGTGCTGTCTTTCACTAATAATGCTGTCGTCTGTAGATCGAGACCGCGAAAGCCATGGCAGCAGACCTTCTCAGAAGTTTTTGGCACTCGTTGGAAGATCCTGTGGTTTATTCCTTTCAGGCAAAGACGACCACTGCGAATTCCCTACCACTTTGCCAATCATGTCTAAACAGATGGATGGTGGGCACAGATGGGTCCTCCATGCTGGAAGTGTATTGCAGGTTTTGTGATAATAGAACTATGACAGTACTCAAGTCAATTAAAATCTACCCACCAATCTTAGATATCACAATGTGCCCCAGGCTTTATTTTAATAATAATGATCTTGAGTCCGTTGTGGGATTAATGGACATTTCTGTGTTTACTTTTAAAGTGTACTTACTTTCAAACAGCTTTTCAGAAAAATGGCTTTATTATTTGATGTGAATAACCAACGCAATGACCAATGTACAAATGTTATTAATTTTTTGTTTTGATACTAGATAATAATGTTTTGGTAGAAACACTGGCATTTACACTGTCAAATAGGTTTGAAAAATGTCTTGTCTGCCTTGAATTTTTTATTCTTTTTTAAGAATCAATAATATGTTAATCAGCTAATCTGATTTAAAATCCACTATGCCTTCCTTTATTTATGATGCATGATATTAATTGAGCAGCTGATCACTTGAAATATGTGACTTTTAAAGGTGGTTTTTAAAAAAAAATCAAGGGCAATTTTTTGGCTTATGTCCTCAGTTTTATAAAAGTATGTTTTTATTGTTCTTGTGTAAAAATAGAAACAATTACAAAAACAAGACAGTATGAGTGGATAGCTTAAAAGGGAAAAAAGTATTGTTATATAGATGTTCTTTCCCTTCTCTATGTAAATGCAATAATTCAACGATAGTCTTATGTGGTACATGTCTCTTAAAAATGAATACTTTTAACAAAGGCTGTCATCCAGCCAAAGTTAAGCACTGGCAGTCTTCAAGCAAAGGTTGGATGCACACTTTTCTTGGATGCTTTAGGATGCTTAGGGCTGATCCTGCGTAGAGCAGGGGGTTGGACTAGATGGCCCGTATGGCCCCTTCCAACTCTATGATTCTATGTAATATATCTGGTATACAAAAATAATGTGTTGTCTCTATAATAATGCTTCTTGTTTTGTATAACCACTCTTAGAAATATTTAAAATTTAAATTCCAGGTGTTTATATAATGAGTAATATATGTGGGAGATATTTTTTTAAATAGTATTTATATAATGATTATGGATGTTGATAATAAGCATTAGCTACCATGTACAAGACTGTTCTAACTAATACATCCAGGAGGTTATTGAAAGTGAGAAGAAGGTGGCTTGCCTGCATCCTCAAATGGTAAACTGGAATGTAGATCTGGGATGGTTTTGATCAATTATTTGTTTAGAAGTGTGAATCTTTCCCAAATTCTAGCAAGATCTCTCAGCTCAAGGTATGTGTGCTATTCAAAATACTTACCAAAACCTGCTTACCTAAACAGCATCTGAACAGTGACCCAGTTTTATGTATCACAGCTCAAAAAACCAGATGGTAAGTTGGACCGTGCTGGTCCTAGGACAGTGTGGCACAACACCAATTTTCCCAATGACGCAGAAAGCAACTCTGTCTGTGGCATCTGTGTTTGTGTTGGCACTTGCCCCTTCCTTGGTTTTCTACAGCGGCTTCCCTCAAGTATTGTCATATAGCATTGGGCAGGAAGTATAGGCTTGTCTCATTCCCTCCTACCTCTTAAGCATCCTAAGAGTAGTTTGTGTCATACTAGGACCTGGAACACCTGGTTTCATACCCTCATTCAGCCAGGAAACTCCCTGAGTGACCTTGGGTCGGTTGGTCGGTCAGTCCTCTCTGTCACAAGGTTGTTGTATGCTGCCCTGTATGCTGCCTGAGCTTCTTGGAGGAATGATGGGATAAAAACATAATAGATGATGCCTACAAGAACCACATGTGCCAGTCATATGTAACAGTGGGACTGGTAATTTTAAGGTCTGAGTTGTAGGGAGAGAGATGGCAAGCAGGGCACAGCTGACTGATTATTGTGTTCATAGGCTAGATGTTTATCATAGCACTGGTCTATCAGAACCAGCTTGTTGTAGTGGCATCTAATCTGGGGAACCAGGTTTGATTCCCCACTCTTCCACATGTGGCCAGCTGAGTGGCCTTGCACGGGTCACAGTTCTCCCAAAGCTCTCTCAGTCTTATATACCTCACAAGGTGTCTGCTGTGGGAAGAGAAAGGGTAAGGGACCATAAGCCACTTCGGGACTCCTTTCGGTAGTAAAAAGCGGGGTACAAAAAAGCAGCTCCTCTTATCTCTATATAAAGCATTTGCACACACTAGCAATCTGTGGCTTGTGCTGTGCTGGCATGCAAATGCTGCATGTATATTAAAGGGGACATGAAATACGATACCCAAACCACAGATAACATTACTTTTATATAATGTCTAATGGTTACCTTGGTACATGTCATTCATGCTGGGCAATAGACCAAAATCTTTTATCATCGGCTTGTCTAATATGTACCTTATTATACAGAACAATGGAATTTGGATAGCCAGCATATTAATTTTCCTCACTAACCCAACTAAAATGTTTTTAGTCAGTTCCTAAAAGAGATCTGTCAGGTATTTATCGACAGGGAGAGCCTACACTTACATGTGCTAAGTGAGCATTGTCCATGCATTGTTGCTGCTCATCTCTTCTTTAAAACATTGGAACTGATATCATAGATTTTGGCATAGGAATTAATGTCAGTGAGCATTAAATTCACATCCTGTTCCTTCTCCCTGCCCTTGTGCTTTCCAGTTCCTTCCTATACTTTTCGGTTTTAGGCGTTACCTATGAACTGGGCAGACCATGATATGTTGGTTTAGAAGTAATGACAAAGTATGAAATCCTGAAAACCAGGCTATCCAGAAGGGAGATGGAGTTCACAAAGGAAAGGACAAAGAACAGGGAAGGCTGCCTTGCAATGTCAATGATGGTTCAGTGTTGCATATGACGCAAGACTTTGTGATTCCAGAATTTAGTCTATAACTTGCAGTGCTGATATCCTGGTGTCAAGGATTTCTGTACTTGGTGCTGCATGGATAACAGGACTTTTGGAAAGTCATTGGATTTTGGTTTATGCAACTTGGTTAGACAAAGTGATAAGGGAACTTGTCTTGCGAAGGTCATGGAAGTTGATAGGGCATACATGGTTTTCTTTCAAGGATACATCGTTGTTTCATTTGTTTTTGGCTAGAACTTCTTGTGAACGTGATCTTATAACCTCATTTAACACATTTTAAAAAAGTAAATCAGAACAGCTTGTGTAAGGGTGAACGTTCATCACTAATATTTATTTTAAATTCCAAAATGCTGCACACTGATAGCACTTGAAGTTCAGCTCTCATCAAACAAACTGTTTACTGCTTTTACGTTAATTGCCTGGTGCATCCTCTGCAATGCTGTAGGGGAGGTGAGTAAAATGTTGTCAATACATGCCTTCTGCAAGCTCAATAATTCTCCTGAAAGTTGTGACTTGCTGTAAGAGTTTGAAAGAGCTCTCATTCTGTTGTTCCCAAAGTGCCCTCTCTCGGTTGTCTTATGTAATGACGTTGACATTCCACCTAACTAAAAATGCTGTTCTGGTTTCGGACAGGTTTCACTATTTCTTACTATCTTTCCTCCTGAATCCAGTCTACTGGATTCTCCTGCTAACCCTTTTCATGCGTGAGCACAATATTTGTGTCAGAAAAAATATTTGTGTCAGATGTTCTGCTTTCTGTGTGGCCAGAGAGAAATAGACACTTGCTCTGACATTCAAGCGGTTTGTATGGTGTTTCCAAAATACTTTTGTCAAAAATTCACCACTGACAGCCAATGTGGTGTTTGATTAAAGTCTTGAGCTTGGATTAGGGAGACCCAGGTTCAGGTCCCCATTGCCACAAAACTTACTGAGTTACTTTGGCCTAGTCACTCTCTCTGGGTATAACCTACTTCACAGGATTATTGTAAGGATAAAATGCAATAAGAACCATGTATGATGCTCTGAGTTCTCTGGAGGGAGGCTGGGATAAAAAATTATTAAATAAATAACATAATCAGATTGCCTATCTAGGGTGATGTGGAAGAAATAGGAAGAAGTGCATATATACAAATATTGGAAATGTCCGGGGAGTAGATATTTACTTCTGTGACATCGTATGCCCAAGCTAGATCCCAAAGCTCTCATATATCGGATAAATGGGATAATAATAGTATTAAGCTCTTGACTGGTAACTTACCAGTTCTGAGTAGGTTCTGGTAACCTACCAGTTTTGAGTAGCTATTAAGAGAACCGCAAAGAAGTTTCAATTAAAACAGAATTCAAAAGGTCAGTACAATGCAGTTGCATTAAAAAAAAAAACCCTTATTCTTATTTTAAATCTCCATATATCTTAGATGGGAAAAAGGTGAGAATCAGATAAAATAGTTTTCAAAACTGGGGAAAATGTCTGTTCTGTGACATTACTCTCTTTCCTATTGATAGCTAGTACTGAGGATTCTCTTCCTATCTACTAAAGACCCATGTTTAAATCCTATGCTTTTCCTAGTGAATATGAAAGATAACATTAGGATAATAAATTGAGAGATTAGTTAGACCTAAATGTGTTTTAATATGACTAGGGCAGCTGTTTACTTTTCTAGCATACTCTACATCTGTTCTTTTTATTTATAATCTCTTAATTTTTTTATATCTTAATTTTTAAGTGCATAATGTTCATGAAATGCTAAGCAGCATTACCCCACTGAAAATAAGCAAAATGCTTAGATTTGGCACTAAAACCCATTAATATATGTTCCAGGCAGAAATTGTTTATCTTATCATTAGAAAAATATTTTAACATATTTTATTTATTATTATTCCTCTAAAGTGACTGCTTTATGTAATTATCAGCAGTATAGATTTATTGATGTTTACGGTGACGTCTTTAAATCTCCTATTCTCTGAAGTACTTAAACCAGTGTTTTCTCTAGATACTGTACAAGTCCACATCTATACATAGATCTTGATGGAAAATAGTTTTTCCTTGAAAAATGATTGTCCCAATCTTGTGTTTTTCACAGTAGACAGGACATACTGCTGTGGAACATGTATGGAGAGGGGGTCACTGCCAGAACCTTGGCACTGATTAATAATTGAAATCTTGTTAATGGCAGCAGTGCCCTGACCAGGACAGCCTAGGCTACCCCGATCTCATCAGGTCTTGGCTGCTAAGCAGGGTCAGCCCTGGTTAGTACTAAGGTCATGACACAAAGGCAGACAATGGTAAACCACCTCTGAATGTTTGTTGCATTGAAAACTTCCACAATGCTGCTGCAAGTCAGCTGCAACTAGATGGCCAAACCATCAAAGCAAACTTTTTGTAAAGAAACATTGCCTCGCACAAGGATGCTTTTGTAATGTAAAACACTGAATCTCAACAAGGAAGAATCTTAAGCAAGCAATGGCAAACCAACTCTGTTCGTCTTTTGTTTTGATAAGACTACAGAGCTGCCAGAAGTTGTCAGTGACTTCACAGTACTTTCCACCAGTTGTTTTTGGGATGAAGGTTTGTAGGTAGGGTGGCCTGAAAAGTCTTCAGCAACCACAAGGAGACACCTGTTGGCCTGCTTTGTTCATTTTATTTTACTTTTTGCAGAACGACATAACCACTTGCCTTTGGGTATACCATGGCCTGAATCAGTGGTGGGATGTGGACCATCCAACGTGTATCACAACCTAACAGGTGGGATGAGTTGCAGACCTCTTTGTGCATGTGGCCTGCCTTTGTGTGAGGCAAGCCATATTATTTCTCACCCAGAGAGCTGATTAGGACATGACGCTGCTCCTACCTAGGTTCCAATGTACTTTGTACAGCCTAGTCTAATCTACTGTGATTCTTCGTTAACATTACTAGTCCAGTGTGGCAAACAGCCCCTCTCCAGTTTTTAACATTATAATGTACATTTAATGCTGAAATGGGAAATGCATTATAATGTACATTGAATCCTAATCCAATTTATAAACGTCCGCAAATATAACAAGAAAGCTTTTTTGGCAGGAAGAAGGCCAGTACTGGCAGTGAAGACACGACACCTGATATGGCTTAAATATGGCCACAGCTTTATTTTACCCCCCCAAAACATGGGTTGGCATGACATGAAACGGAGCCTGGCCTATCCAGCCTGCTGGCTGGAAACCCACGTCCAAGAGCGTTCAGGATCCATCGCCCTTCCCCGCTGGGAAACACGGCCTCCTGCACTCTTGAACTCTAACTATGGGAGATGGCCCATATAGCAGGGTCCAAAGGGCGCAAACCTCCTTGGTTGCCCCGCCTAGGTTCATCTGGTCGCCATGAGCAAGTATGCCCCCCCCCGCTGGGTGGGCCTCTCGCTCAAACACCACCTTCTTAAGAAAGCCCCACTCCCCTGGGAGTCCGATCGCATACCGGCTCCGAATAAATAGGCTCTGTTCATGTCAAAATCCGCCACAAAAACGGAGCATTGCTTCGTTTCCGCCAACCCCATCCTCCTTACACCAGCTAAGTAAGGCCCATCGTGTGTCCTGAAACCATATGTCCTGCCCTCATTCAGATAGGTGCACACCATCCGTGCGATACAACGCAGGCAGTTGGTTATCGATGTCTGGATGCCCAATAATCCGGCCACCCATTTGTACTATAACTCTAGAAACAGCACGATTGACCTTACTTTTTGCCCGATTTAAGGCGGCAGGACCCTCTCTGCTTCTCCAGCGCTGTCTACTTAACATTTCAGACCAAAACAACATGGAAACAGGTAAACGGTTTCTTAAAACTTTCAAATCGTCAAGCATTAAGTTAATCAAACATCGCCCGGACACAGCAGGCAGATCATTTTCTCCCAGCTGGAGAATGACCGCCGTCGGATGACCCCATCGGTAAACTGCTTCCGAAGCCACATCCAGAAGAGATGACCATCTCATGCCGCGGTGACCATGCCATGTGAACTGCAGGAAGCCTCCCAGTCCCAGGTCACGGCCCCAGCCGGAGTTGGCGGCATATCGTCCCAGAATATGATGCTATGTCCAAGGCATAAAACAGTACGAATTGTAGAACATCTCCCTGAAACGAGGTAAGTATTAGTAACACGATTGTGGACGTACATATGTTTTGTAGGCAGCCGAACGCCACCTACCCAGGTCTTTTATCTGCTCAATATGCCTGGGTGGCTGCCCCAAAACGAAATGAATGCGTGCCGTACAGCTCCGCATTCAAGTTAAATTTCCTTAAGCAAGCTCTTAAAACTGATAAAAATTGGTAACGTGAAAAGCATTCCCCATTATTATGCACAAATAAAGGGCCCACTGTGTCTGGGCGGACTGACAAATACCTGCCCAACCACCGCACTGGACAAATAGTGATGTCCTCTGACCGGTTTATGTAAATGGATGAGCCCCTCCCACTTTGATCGGTCTTTGACCCGCGTAATCTAACATGCAGGTAATTCTGAAGAACCGTGACGTCCTGAAAAGCTAATGTGTGACGACCTGGGGCTGCCCGTGACGGAGCCACAAGCTCACAACAGCGGAAAGCCCCAAAGAATGCCATGGTAAATGATGATCCGGCCAATGCAATTTCAAATGAATTAAAACATATCGTGGGAAGTTGCCTCAGTAACTCTCTCAAAATTGACTTTGTGATTGGGCGTCTATGGTCCAAACTTTTTGGCCTCTCTCTCCTCCAACCGCTCACTGCTTTCCGAGCCAAAAATGAGGAACAGGGATCCCACCCTCCCCTCAAGTTACTGTGGAAGGACAAGCCTGAAAGAATGACCCTCATAGTCCTTGGTGAGATCCCTTCCCCTTTTAATTGAGCTAAAAAACATAATAAAAGGCTTTCCTTCATCGGCCATGGGGCCTTGAAGCCAAGGTTGGAAGTGAACATCAGAAAACGTTCAGCAGCAGCCTGATAGGCTCTACGCATCGATGGTGCTATGGAACCTAGCACGCCCTGAAGGATCACCCGTTGCCAAGCGTCCATAGTTCCTCTGGGAACACATCTGGACCTGGATTCGCCCCCGGGGCCAGGTCGCAAAATCTGTCGCCCTGGAAATGAGAGAGGGCGTCGGCCACTGTGTTGCGCACCCCCGGCACATGTCGCAACACAAATGACACATTAAATTTTAAGCAGGTTAACACCAACCTACGAACTAACCTCATTACCCTAACCGATTTTGCAGATTGTTTATTCACAATGCGCACCACCGCCTGGTTATCACACCAGAATGTGACGCGCTTGTTTTTGAACAATGGACCCCAGATAACTGCTGCCATCAAAATTGGAAAAAATTCTAAAAAGGTGAGGTCTCTCCGCACATCTTGCGACCAGTCACTAGGCCACTTACCGGCACACCACTGGGCTCCGTAATAAACTCCAAAGCCTACGCCCCCGGCTGCATCCGAATGGACCTGCAAACAGTCCCCAAGGGCTAAGGGAGTTTGCCAGATGGAAACCCCATTAAAGTGGGCCAAGAAGTCCAGCCACATGGCAACATCTGCCTTTATATCCTTAGTGACTCGGATGTGAAAATGCTGCTTAGTAATCCCTGCTGCTGATCGTGCCATTCTAGCACAGAAAGCCCTCCCTGGTGTGACCACTTTACAGGCAAAATTCAAATGCCCCAGTAGGGACTGCATCTCCTTCAAGGTGCATTTTCGCCTGCCCGCCATGTCAGCCAACAAACCTTTTAGATTAACCAATTTATTTTCGGGTAATCTGGAAGTACCTTGGACAGAATCCAACTCAATGCCTAAATAAGACAAGCGAGTTGTAGGACCTTCGGGTTTTTTCATTAGCCAAAGGTACAGCTAACTCTGCCATCAGCGCCTGAAACATAGCCAGACGGTTTTCACACTCCGTTGACCCGCGGTGGCCGGAAAGAAGAAAATCATCCAAAATAATGGGTTATTGAGTCAAATTTGACTCTGTCCCTTATGGCCCATTCTAAGAAGGAGCTAAATGTCTCAAAGGCTGCGCATGCAATAGCACAACCCATAGGCATTGCCTTGTCAACGTACCACCTTCTTTCAAAACAAAACCCGAGTAAACTAAAATCCTCGGGGTGCACGGGCAGGAGCCGGAAGGCAGATTTTATATCACATTTTGCCATGAGGGCTCCTTTCCCACAAGCTCGTATGATGGCCACCGCATTATCAAAAGGCGCGTAGTGCACCGTACATAATTCATGCTCAATGTGATCGTTGACAGAATCACCCCATGGGTAAGACAGGTGGTGAATCAGTCTAAATTCCCCTGGGGCCTTTTTGGGAACCACCCCTAATGGAGAGACCCTCAAGTCAGGAATGGGTGGGCCGTCAAATGGACCAGCTACCCGCCCTTCCTGACATTCCTTTTTAACCATTTTGGCCACCACCTCCGGCATCTCAGTGGCAGATTTTAGATTAGCACAAGTAGTGACCTTTCGCTCTCCAGTATAAGGGATCCGGAAACCTTCCCCGAAACCCTTCTGAAGATATTCAGCTGCCTTCCTGTTGGGATAACGTTGCAACATGTTAGTAAGCACATCGAAACGTACTGGAGTGGGAGCCAACGAGAGAAGGACTGCCGGAATCGTCTTAAACTGCTTTTGATGCGCTTGAAGCTCCAGCATTCCCCGACCCTCCATCTTTTTTCCCCGAAGGTCGGGCCCCACGAAAGGGCGCTTGAGAATTGCCCCGATTGCAGGCGAGAAGAGCATGGCTGCCACCGCAAGCCTCGCATTTATGCTCGAAGCGGCACCGTCTTCGCCTGCACCCCTTATTATTATAGTCCCAACAGGGGAGTCCGGACGTTCTTCGACCAGAACCTGACTGCTGATATTTTTCTCTGGGTCGCCGAGCACTAAAACCCACATACACCATCCAAGTGTCTGTATGTTTTAAATCCCACCTTGTATCCTCATTATGAGAAGCCAGCTCCCGATCGTAATCAATCGCGGCTTCCTCACCAGCCAACTCCCTGGCTTCTAATACGTGCATAAGGTGACGCGCTCAGGATACGCACACGCAATGAGAGTAAAATACTCTGCATATCCTCTGAGCCAGTTGCTAAATGACCGTTCACAAGGTGAACGTCTCTTAGTGTCCCTATGGCTACCTGTATCGCCCCCTTTGCTCTGACCCTTTATAAAAGAAAAAACATCAACAAAATAACCCTCCAGGGCCCGTTCTCTCAGCTTAATGGATAAGTGAGCCCCAGGAGGAGCCTCAGAATTCTTAAATCGTGCAGGCGGGAATCTGTCCTTTTCCCGGATCCCCTCTTCCTCTAATAAATTTATTGCGAGTGTGCTGCCATTTTGGAATTCCCGGAACATAAGCCCCGGCTAACCAATACCAACCCGCCCGCCGAGTCGTTGCTCCCTCATCCCAAGACGAAGACTCACCCGACGATGGGCAAACTTGTATAGAACGCCTGCGCTTTTGACCAGTCTTTCTCTGGCACCTCCTGTGTCGGCTTCCGACACTCCGATCATCACGTGCTGACTCAGCCGAATCACAGCTTCTGCGTCCGCTGGAATCCTCGGCTGAGCTTAACTTATCAGGTAGAGTGTGCCCAACTTTAGTTTTTGCAATATGTGAAATAGCCTGGACATAACCCTTCCAAAAACGTTTTGAACCCTCTTGGCCACTGCCACCATCTCCTGACTTGTGGCTGCTGCCTTGATCGGAATCTGACTCCCTGCTGCTCTGTGAAACATCACTGTCTCCACGTTGACGGAGACTGAGCCCTAGATTGAGCCGCCATGGCCCCCCGCCTCCTGGAGGTCTGATGGGTACGGCTGCTCCCTGACCGTCTTTCTTTTTGTTTTTTAACAGCGGCAGCCCACCTCCCTTTTTGTGGCTTTTTTCTAATGGGGGAGGACTCACTGACCGAAGGTGACAAAGAGTAAGCAGCAGCCTCCTCAGCCTCCGCAAATCTAAGTTCACGCTGCTTAGTTCTGCTTCTCCCTTGCCTAGTGACTGCCTGCCTGGATCTCTCCCCCCCCCCCGTGACAAGCTGGGTGAAGCCTGCCTGTTACCATGGCTGCCTGAGCCTTTGGCAGGAGTCTTACTACGGGGAGCGCGGCTCGGCGCCCTCGCCTTCTTGGTCCCACTCCTGCCCTGCCTAACAGTAGGGATGGCTGAAGCCCATGCAGCCCGCGCCCGAGATGCACTGGCCCTAGATGCACTGGCCCTATGGCCAGCCCTAACTGGGGAAGTGGCAGCAGCCACTTTACCCCCTGCTGACTCACGAGCCTTAGCTGCTCCCTTGCGAGCCTGGGCTTTTTTAGCTGCCATTACTGCCAGACGTTTCTTTCTTTTTTTTCTGTGCCTCTAAATGGTTTATTTATTTATTTATTTATTTATTTATTTATATACAGGCCCGACCCGGGCGCTGAAAAACCCACCCGCTGAGGCAAAACTGCCCCCCTCGCCGACGAAATAAAATAAAACTGTCATTCTGGTGCTATTAAAATAAAATAAATCTTTAACTCCGGCGCTACTACGCCACTGGCACCGAAATTCAACACCCGGGGTTTTTTTTTATAAGAATAAACCACTCCCCGGCGCCTCCCTTAACCCAGAAGAAAGGCCCAAACTAAATTCCCCTCAGGAAACGGCTGCACTGGACGACAGCCCCAGCGAAGCCGCTCGAGCCGTTTTTTTTTTTTTTAACTAGGCCTTGCCTAATGCCTCCGCTCCTGGCTCTCTGCTCCCCTAGCGGCCGTCCACTGTCCGGCGCGCAGGCAAAGAGGCTGGGGCCCAGCGCGTGGCGCTATTTATTTGCGCCGCTGAAGCCCCGCCTCCCACATGCCAGGCGCGCCGCTGCCATGCGCGCCCGGCAAAAGCTGCAGCCGTCCACTCAGGCCGCATCTTCCCCGCCGCCCTCCATGCCGCCAAAAGGCAGCTGAGGTGAGTCTCTGCTGCCCATTGTGACTGGAACTTGCAAGATGAATTTAACTCCTGCTATGAAAAGAGATGCAGACATGTTTGTGCCCTTTTTGTCCATTCTGCTTAGTAAAAATAATTCATTAACATTTCTAATAATTCAACATAATTGAAACTAGAAACATCTCAGCATCTCAGTCTTTGAAATGGTTCAATATTCTGAGTTTTGTGATGAAAGTCACTCATATGCAGTCTATAGGTTAGATCCAGACAAAATTTAGCAAAGACAGAATGGAACTTTTACCTTACTGCAGCCTAGTGATCATCATGAAATGCTGCTCCTGGGGGACAGAAGACCCCAAGGAATTATGGGGGGTGGGGAGCTACAGTGGACATTGGCAGTTTAGTCTGGATCCAGCTGTATCTTTATGGCCTCTGCTTCCAAAGCTTAGAACTTAACCAAAGAATTAACATGATATACATTTTTATCAGTTTGGGAGATTTATATTACAACATGCACAACCTTTTTAAAACTGGATTTTTCATAACAGTTATAAATAAATAAATAATAAATAAATAAATAAATAAATAAATATACTAGATTTAAAGCCCATTGTGTTGTAAAATACAATGGGCACTAGCAGGCCCTCTCCTGGCCCTGGCCACCTTGCAGCCCCGCTTCCAGCACCCCACCCCCAGCCCCATTTTCCCCAACCTTGGTGCGGGGAAAGGAGCAGGGTGCTCCTTTCCCTGCCGCCTTGTCGGCCGCCCCCTCCCACCCCAGGCTCAACCCTGCCCTTGACATGGGAAATTTTGGAAGGGACACTCCAGAAGGCATCCCTCTCCATCTCCCAATTGGCCCCCTTGGGTTTTTATCCCGGACTCGTCCCGCCCCTTTCTCCACTCACATACCCCTTAGGGCTTTATTTCTACCGCTCCCGTGTTAACTGCTTCAGAGAAATTTATATATATATATAAATGTAAGCAAGCTACCAGATGCCTTCCATGCATCTTTTTGTGTGTGTTTGCAAATATAGCTGTTATTAAGCAAATTTATAGCCTTTATATTTTCTTTGAAAACTAGAAGTAAATAAAATTGTAATTGTACAGCAGGGACAAAAACCTAGTAAGAATTAGTTATTGTACTGATAATTTCCCATGTAAATTTATAACATTGTGGATTTACAGGAGAGGACTGGTTCCAGTATGTTTTCTTTCTGTGCACACAAACTGCTATTTTCTAGCATGACAAATCCAAAGCTTAAGTGCAGTAACTAAGATTTCCTGACAAGCAGCTCTCTAAACAAAATATCTATACTTAAGAGTTGGTGGTTGCTGAATTTAAGATGACCCAGAATTTGATTCTAAAGGTCACGGGCTTGAATCTGGCTTCTGGTTATATGTCAAAAGTCTGGGTGGGAGTGAAAGTGTTTTGGGTCTATTGAAGTAGCTTGTATCTACTTTCTAAAAATATGCTTAATAATTCTTCTCAACTTTATTTTTCTGGAACTCTAGCTTGGAAAAGTAATATATCAGAATCCTTTATAGTATATTCAGTTGATGTGTCTCTGTCTGTGATCCCTGCAAGACTGTAGCTAACCAAAACTATAACCAGCCACTTGATTATAGTCCTATAGTTATTCTGTAACCCATTGCCCCATTATTTGAGGAATTTTCTACAAACAGCAGAGTATCCATGACATGGTTCTTTGGCAATAATGGCTTTTGATTGAAACTTTCTCGTGTGACATAGTAGAAAACTGACTGAAAATAAAATACAGCTAGCACTAATTCTGTGTTATGCCTACTGTAGTTCCATTCATGTCCACATAGTCATATTTGTATAAATACTATCAGAATGTAATGTAAAAATACTATTCTCAAAGTACTCAAAAGGTAGGTATTGTGGTAGCTGCATGATTGGAGGGGAGGAAGGAAAGATACTGTACTTAGCATACTTGAAGTGGTTTTTGTCTGAGTATACTTGAAGTGGTATTTTTCCTTTCTTTATTAGAAAAGTCATATAGCCTCTCTCTTCTGACCAATTTTAAACTACAGTATATTCTGTAGTGGGGCATAATTTTTTTCCAAGGCACTCAAAGTTTTACAGCATATTCCAATGCACCTTGATGACTTCCAACTAATACTAACAAAAATGTTTACATTTGCCCTTGTGAAGATGTGTCGTGCTTATATTTATCTAATAAAGGATGATTGGATAATGATATGTGGTACAATTGAGAAACATAAATGTGTGGATTGTACCAAATTTGGGAACACTTGCTATGCTGTGTTGTGGAGTAAAATCCCAAATTAGTATATGTGTCTGCCTTGTGAACAATATTTTGTATTTATGTTAGCTGTTTTGTCTATGTAATGATTCTTATTTTATTTTATAAATTGTTTAATAAGTGGTCTTTTTAAAACTTCTGTTATGAGGTAATGTTTACTGTATTTTTGGAAATTTATTTTTTAATAAATATGAACAAATGGATTTACATTTCCCCCTCTTAAAAAAATAAATTCGTATTTGTACATCCATGGAAAAGATGCAAATATTCCTTAAGTGTCAAAAGGACTGCTGGGAGAAGGGAATGTCAGAAAGATCTACAACAACCAGTGCCTTCTGCTCATGGATTGCTGGATGCATCCCAATGTTTCTAGCCGTTTATTAATTACATTTTAAAAGCTTTATTGTGACACGTGAATTTGCAAATCACAGTTTGTTTAGGATTGCTACGGTGCGCAGATATGGCACTATATAGAAGATATCTTTTCTGTAGACAGGTGGAAGAGAACAAAGAAGCAAATGAACCAGGGTTTACAGATCATTCCTGTTTGTGTCTGATGGGCTAACCAGAATTTGTTGTGCAAAACATCATTTAAATAGTTCCTGATTTGTGATGACAACTGAATGCAGCCTAATCCTGAAACGTCCTGAACTCCCACCTCCAGAAGGAACATCATTTAAATGTACCAAATGTGGTTGTGGGATCATTTCCAAAATATTGCCATGCCGAAATAAACATGATCACAATATGGCAGGGTATTTGGGGACTTTTTTTCATTGTCTGTACCATTTCCTTTGGCCACCTCATGAGAAGGGAGGACTCCCTAGAGAAGAGCCTAATGCTGGGAGCGATTGAAGGCAAAAGAAGAAGGGGACGACAGAGAATGAGGTGGCTGGATGGAGTCACTGAAGTAGTCGGTGCGAGCTTAAATGGACTCTGGGGAATGGTAGAGGGCAGGAAGGCCTGGAGAATCATTGTCCGTGGGGTCGCGATGAGTCAGACATGACTTCGCAACTAACAACAACTGTTTTCACAGGATTGCTTCATACAGGATGAGTTTCATATCGAAAGTGAACGTACTTCTAGCCCAAGGTCATGTAACTGACCACTGCACAAGATTCTAGATGAGGTGGACTTTGGGTATGATCCGGCAAGTCAACTTGTCAATTCTTAGGAGCCCCTAAACTCAACCTTGATTTGGGGTACAGTCCAGTTTAATTAAAACCACTGGGAGTATATTGTTGTGTGTGATGGGGCCAGAAACTTGCTGACAAGGTTTCTCTAGGGAAATACACATCTGTATTCAACTTACATAACAATGTGAGATGCCACAGAGAACTACCGACAGAAGAGATGTCCAATTAAGGAAATTGTTTCATGTGGAGCAGCTATACCTTTCTCAGATTAAAATATTGTTTTCTTTTATTGAAGCTTTTGGTATTTTTAAATGTGAAGAGCTTAGACCATATCTTTCTCTGTTTAATATATTCCCTGTTTATATATCTATTGCATAGCTTCTGCAGTGTTTCTTTATTAGGGTCTCTCTGTTTTAATGTATTCAACAATACTTAGAGGTTGAAAATTCATTTTGAGAAGCTGCCAGGTAGTACAGATGAACAAATGCATGCTAACAACTGCTGTAGGCTGACCAATTACCCATATGAGCGGCAATTATATTAGCGTGCAAAGGCAATTGGAGGGAAAATTGGGCCCTCTGGACATCCAGCTGAGTAAACAGGCTTGAGGAAGGATGTGTTAGTTTGAATAAAACACAGCTAAGCTAATTTTTTAAAAAAACAGACCCGAACTTACTAAACAGCACATTCTTTGTTTATTCATTTTTTCTGATGATTAGCTTTCCTTTCTCAGAACTTCTTGGTTAAAGTATTGATTTGTGATTAGATGTGATCTCATCTATACCATGAATGCATTTGGAGATGTCCAAGATCATAGTGGTTAATATGCAGTACCTAGTATCTGGTAACAGCCCCCAGTGCTAAGCCCCCAGTCCAATGTTGGTAATATATCCCCCCATTTTCCTGGGCTTCATATGGTTGAGTATGATATATGAGAAAAATGCAATGTAAATTAGTAACTGCTTCAGAGAAATTGTCCCCTTCACACTACTGTTATACTTGCAAGGGTGACTAAACTGTGGCTCTCTGGATGTCTATGGACTACAATACCCATGAGCATGTGCTGGCAGGGGCTCATGGGTATTGTAGTCCATGGGTATCTGGAAAGCCACCGTTTGGTCACCTCTGACTTAGAGGATGAATCTTTCAACATTTGATGTGGCATACTTCTGGCATCAAGTGAATTGTACCAGGGTGAATGGAATCTCATCATTGAATACTAGTACACATACTTAATCCTAACTCTGTAGTTAATTAGGACTGAAAAGATTATATATGAAGATATTATTTCATGAAGATATTATTTCTTGATCAGTCCAACAAAATATAATACATGGAATAAATAAAATGGTGCCTTTCACTGGGACATCTGTTGGGGTTCTAGAGTTCTTCAGACATGAGTGTTCCAAACAAGCAAAATGTGACATAAATCTCAGCTTTGAAAAGGAAAAGAATTTGGCTCTCCAAGAATAGATGCAGAATAAAGGCAGTCAATTGCAAGTCACCTTTAAATGTCTCTTGTCTTTAAAACTGCATGAGGGATTGCTATAAGTCTGCTGCAACTGGGCGGGGGTAGAGAGTCTGTTTGGACTAGCCTATCCAGAAAGCACTTCCAACAAAGTTTCAGCCTGGGTTGGGATACATTTACAGTAGTTTTGGAGAACTGTTCCTTTCTTGTAAGCCCTTTGAGTATCAAACAGCTCTGGTATTCAGCTCCAGACTGCTCAGATATGTTGAAGGAACCTCAAGTTTTGGGAATGCTTGTGGAAGCATCATTACTCCTAGATTCACAGGTAGCACCAGTGGTCAGGGTGCTTTAATTCATGTTGATGCACCACAGCTACATCCATTCTTGGAGAAAGCTGATATGACTACTTTCTTGGTCTAGATGGGTTTTTGGAAAGCATCCAAGAACTTTACTTGATCCGAAATGTGTTCAGGAAGTATTGCATCCTTTGATATATAAGCATACCCACATTTGGATTTTCACATGACGTCTGGTCTGTGCTTTTGTACATCTGAAGTATAATTGGTGGGGATGTCAGACGGAGACTTTAAATGGCAGTGCCCCAGGCTTTGGAGCCCTAGCCCAGTCTTGGGATGTTCGTTATGCCCCCTCTCTGTTCCTTTGTGAGCAACAGCTGAAGACATCATTTGACTGCAAGATTTGTTTGAGTTTTTCTCCATACATTAGAAAAATAGCACTACCTGAACACGCAAACAAGCACGTTAAGAAGAAATCTGGGCTAGAACTTTCTCCTGGCATACAGGTTCTGTGTTTAGTTGCTTGTGTACAAGGGGTAGAGTTAAAATAAGCATTTCCCCTCAACTTCAATCTGATGAAATATACAGAGAACCAAGAAGTGACCATATAATCCAGCATATGAAGTATCAGATGATTTACTGCAACATGAACTGTGGAATATATTCATGCACAAGAGGCAGTAGTTAGCTTTCAAGGTAACCCTGAACTTTGGTAACTTTGATGCTACTAACTGCTCTGATTCTTCTTTCCTGTTGTGTATTCTTAGTAATATTTGTTGTCTTGGCTCCTGGTCATTCTTGATAGTGGCTGCTTGTCCTTCTCTGTCATTAGGCAGTCTTCAAAACAAATCCTCTAAATCAGCTGTCCCCCAACCCCCGGTATATACAAATCCTCTAAATCAGCTGTCCCCCAACCCCCGGTCCGGGCTGTGGCTCCTCCTCATCCTCCTCCCCAGCTGCTGCCTTGGGGTCTGCCCTGCCACTCTGCTGCTGGCTCACCTTTGGTGCTCTCCAGCGGCTGCCATGGCTGGGGCTCCCCCCTCGGCATGGCACTGCACAGCTGCTGCTGGCAGTGCCCCCCAGCGGGCGGTGAGAAGTCAGGGGCACCGGCAGGAAAGCAAGCGGAGCAGGGGCTCAGGCGGCAATGACATCCCTCAGCAAAAGACTATCCCCCCCGGGCCTCAGTAAAATTGTCAAGCGTTGACTGGTCCCTGGTGATAAAAAGTTTGGGGACCACGGCTCTAAATGATGAGGTAAATTTCAGATTTCTTTGATTGTTGTCTTACAGAACATCTGACTCTTGTGTCTCCCGCTTAACTGCGTCCTGTCACTCCATTCCACCATCTTCTTCCCAAAGGCTTGCTTCAACAAACAAAGACTTTCCTCCATCACAGAAAGCCTTTATCAAAAAAGTCATTCTCTATTGGAGGAAATCTTTTTCCCTTGAAGGAAAACTTAGCAGAAGAGAGTCACGGGATCCAGCTTGGTGGAAAGGAGTAGGAGTCAAAGGATACAACCCTCTTTTTTATCTTCAGAGTGTATTTGTATTACTTAGACATTCTGCTTTAGAGATTTCACTACCCACAGAATGTTTGCGTTCTTATATTCATAAAATCCAGTCCTTACACCACAACAGAATCCATAGGAGAACTATTATTGGGAACACTTGCAGTGAGGGCAAACCCTGTTTTCCAACCCTACACTTATTATCCTGCAATCTACCGGTGATCCACAGGTTGTCTCCTCCTGGCCCATCAGTTATTCTGCAAACATTTATTTTAATATGATATATCAATCGCCCTTAGATCTGTGTGAGTTAACCTGATGTGCCATGTAAAAAACATTAAAACCTCTTGATTTAAAACTGATTGCTGATCCACAGGTTTCTCATATGGTTCCTCTAACATAATTTATCACCTTTCTTGTCTTTTCTGCTATCCCTTCCTAAAGTCCTGGAGTCTTCCTAACGTCCTGGAGTCTTTAAAATGTTACGTTACTTTGTCAAACATCTTTTCTAGCAGACTTTCAAACATTTCCCATTAAGCTCAAAGCAATCTCTTAAAGTGGTATAGTATGCTTCAGTCATCTCTGCCACAAGCAGTTTCCCAAAATCCCCAAACAAATGTTTGTGGGTTATGCATAGTATGTTCTGATTGATGGCTATATTGATTGCAAGAGGAAAGAAGGATGGGGGGGGGAGAGATAAATGTTACTTTGATGAGAAAGGCAGGACTTTTATCTAAAGAAAGGACATTGTTCTCTTCCAAACATGGAAACAATGGAAGCCTTATGCACCTCACCCCATCCGCAACTCTAATACTAAAGCTTCAGTAAAAGGAGTAGGGGAGGGGGGGTGTCTTTGCAGAAGACAAAATAAAGCACAATTCATAAATGTAGGGAGTGGGAAGGTTTGCTGGCTGACAGGTATTTGCATTTCATTAAAGGAAAGGTAACCTGTTGGAAGGGGTGACCTCAGGGAGATTAAGGTTTACATTTGAAGTGGTGTATCCAGGGGTATCACAGAGAACCGCATATATCACTTTAAAGCCTCAGGCAGGTGTGTCCCTAGTATGCACCTCACTCGGAAATGTTGCCTGTGTGCGCAGAATGGATCATGTTCCCATACTTCAACAAACAAGCTTTCTAAAAAAAATGGATTTAAAATTCCAAGGCGGCTGGAAGATGGGTAATTTATATGCAGTGTGTGTAGAGCACTTTCCCCTGAAGCACACCAAGAACATTAGTTTCCCTGCTGGCTGATGAACAGAGAAGTCCTATAGCTAATAACCAGAGGGCAGGGATACAGTACTGAGGAGCAATGACAAGAGATCGGGTATCCAGTGCTAACTCCCTCTTGGTGTGAATAAGAATGCTGAGCTTGTTTTTATTTGAGAGAAAAATGCTTAAAAGTTATATAACAAGCAGGACTAGCCTTTTCCCCCTTGCTTTGTGATTTGCTTGCTCAAAATCAATTCATACATCAGTAGATGTATCAAGAAATGCAAAAAGCTTATTCTGCACAGTATTTGCATGTTCCTGCATGTTCCTATATTACATTAAAAAGTATATTGTTTCAGTAAGAAATATATGCTGAACTCTTCCTAATGTGTCTCAGGGACAGATGGAGGGATGGACCAGAACCAATGGGATGAATTTAATTCAAAAGAAATTCTGTCTAAACATCTGGAAGAAGTTCCTGACAGTCAGAATGGTTTCTTACTGGAACAGGCTTCCTCAGGAGGTGGTGGGTTCTCCATCTTTGGAAATTTTTAAACAGAGGATGGATAGCCATCTGACGGAGAGGTTGATTCTGTGAAGGTTCAAGGGGGTGGCAGATTACAGTGGATGAGCGAAAGGGTTGTGAGTGTCCTACATAGTGCATGGGGTTGGACTAGATAGTGCATGGGGTGTGAACGAGACCTTGGGGTACTTGTGGATTGTAAACTAAACATGAGCAGGCAGTGTGATGCAGCGGTAAAAAAGGCGAATGCCATTTTGGGCTGTATCAATAGGGGCATCACATCAAAATCACAAGATGTCATAGTCCCATTGTATACGGCACTGGTCAGACCACACCTGGAGTACTGTGTGCAGTTCTGGAGGCCTCACTTCAAGAAGGACGTAGATAAAATTGAAAGGGTACAGAGGAGAGCGACGAGGATGATCTGGGGCCAAGGGACAAAGCCCTATGAAGATAGGGAATGTTCAGCCTGGAGAAAAGGAGGTTGAGAGGGGACATGATAGCCCTCTTTAAGTATTTGAAAGGTTGTCACTTGGAGGAGGGCAGGATGCTGTTTCCACTGACTGCAGAGGAAAGGACACGCAGTAATGGGTTTAAACTACAAGTACAACGATATAGGCTAGATATCAGGAAAACGATTTCACAGTCAGAGTAGTTCAGCAGTGGAATAGGCTGCCTAAGGAGGTGGTGAGCTCCCCCTCACTGGCAGTCTTGAAGCAAAGGTTGGATACACACTTTTCTTGGATGCTTGAGGATGCTTAGGGCTGATCCTGCATTGAGCAGGGGGTTGGACTAGATGGCCTGTATGGCCCCTTCCAACTCTATGATTCTATGATTCTATTATTCTATATTACCCATGAAGTTCCTTTCAACTCTATGATTCTATGATTCTACATGCCAGGAATGCAGAAGGTACCAGGTTTTATCAATGTCCAGTTATTAAAAAGAAATCTGCAGGTATTTCTCCGCCCAATATTGTTAAGCCACTGCCATGTGGAAAAGGTAGTGCTGAATAAAGCAGTTATATAAATACTAGGGCCCAAGCCTGTTGCATTCAGTAATACAATGAGCACTAGATTGGGGTGGGGGTAGGGTGGAAGAACTCTGTGGATGGCCTCTCCCTCTCCCCAGGACCTGGAAAGGCTGCAGGCAGCTGTGATGGAACTCACTGGTAGAGGCAGTTCTCATGCAGCAGGGATCTGCAGGCTCTGAGCCTCAGAGGGAAGTGGAAGGAGGAGGGGTTGGGGTGGGGGACAGAAGGCTGGCTGCTGGACAGCTGGACAAGCCAGTTGGAGGAGGAGTCCCTCAGGGGTGGGACAGCCACCTTGAGTGGGTGTTAAGCACTGAGTGGCACTTAAGCCATGAGACACGCTCCTCCTCCAAGCCCTTACCAGAAATATATTATGTGGAATAGATATGCTTGAACATGCAGAAAATGACTTTATATAGGGAGCTTCATGTGCTCATCAACTTACAGCTTGAAGTGGTACAGATAAGAGAAAATATGTTGCTATATCCAAGATGCATCCAAGGTGCATCAATTTCCAGTTCAGAGGGAGGCAATGAGCAAAACCCAGAAGAAAAGGCCTATATAAAGCAAACTGAAATGCCCTTAAGTTTTCTGAAAAGGCAATGGCAATTTCTGGTTCTTTCCCTGCTCCCACTACAGGCTCCCAGCATATTATTCTTAGATATAGCCCCCCCCCCCCCCACCACCAGCAAATGTTGGGGAAGGGGCTCAGTAGGCTGCATTGGGAGGGGGAACTGGTAGAAATTATCACCCACTCCTCTTACACAAACATAAAGGTACTTTAATTTTCCTAACAGTGACTGGATAGAGGCTAAGTCTAACAACTCAAATTAACAAAAATTATCAAGACATTCCCTGAAAGGCAGCAGGGATGGGGAAACAAAATAGGATTGCAATTGGTCAGGGATAGGTACCAGAAACTGGGGAACTGGGGACAGCATCTCATGAGCAGGGAGGGGCCTGTTAGAACATAGGAGAAAGTCACTTTCATATTGGACAGTCATAATTTATATTTTTAAACATTTAATTATCTTACATATTCTACAACAACTTCCTAGTTGGTTTATTTGATTATAACTGCACACCTAATAATAACAATCCAAGCCATAAATTGAGCTATTATATTTTATTTGTGATAATACCCTTCTTGATAGAAGCTTAGCTTCTCAACATCGCTGTCAGGTAAATAAGGCTCATTTTGTTAAGGTGAGTTTAAAAGCAGAGAAGCGAGTCAAGCTTCCTAGATACAAATCCCAAACTCTGAGTTCTTGTTTGCATACTGAAAGCATATATTGGTTTTATACCTCTTTTAAATGGTGTCCCTCTCCCAGATTTCTGGAGGGCTGCATTTTACTACATTGCTACGGTTCCTCTGTCAGTAATCCTTAATGGCAATCATGTAACTACAGTTTCCAGAATACTGGCAAAAAGCAATAAACAAATTCGGGGAGGGCAGTATATAAATCTAAATAAATAAATAAATAAATATAAGTCTTTAGCATGAATACATACCACATATAGATGAAGGCTAAATATCAATTATTGATGTGGAACACATCTTCTGGTGTAGTCCCACCCCAGGGAGCATGCCAGAAGAGGCAGAGAGGGAGGAAGGGAGGGAAGAAGGTTGTTAGTGGATGAGGAGGCCAAGATGCAGGCCTCGAGGAAGGGAGGGAAGCAGCTGATGGAGGCGCCACCCTGAAGGTGTCCGGGGGCTAGAGTGGACAATGCATGACTTGTGGAGGCCAAGGCACCATCCCAGAGGTCTCTGGAGGCCAGGGCTCTGTGACTTGTGGAGGTCAAGGCACTGCCCTGGAGGCCTCTGTGGGCTGTGTGCAGGCTGTACGGCTCCTGGTGGTTAGTCCGCTGCTTTCCAGGCCTTTGGGGGCCAGGGCACAGGTCCAGGCTCTTTCCTCCAGGCCAGAGGAGGAAGTAGTAAGGAGGGAGGGGAGAAGGACTCTCTGTGTGCGTGTTTGTGTGTGTGTGTACCTCAGCGGGGACGGACAGGGGAGTAGGTCAGGGAAGGAAAATGGAAGGAGAGAAAGGAGAGGGGAAAGTAGGAAGGGAAGGGGTCTGCATGTGTGTGTTTGTGTGAGAGACAGGGATGTTAGAAGGGGGATGGATAAAAGAGCTCTGGAACAGGTATGTTCCGCATACCTGTGAGAATCGCAACTTTTATTAATATATGAGAAAAGAAAGAATGCTTAAATCTTAAAAAACAACAACAACAACCCTAGAAGGGTAGCCTTTTTGTGAATGAATGACCCAAATTCTTAGAGTTGCCAACTCTGGGTGGGGAAACCTGGAGATTTGGGGGAATGGAGCATGAGATTGGGGAGGGGAGAGACTTCAGCAGAGCTTAATGCCATGAACAGCTCAATTTTAGTCCAGTAGCACCTAAAAACCGACCAAAATTTTCAGTTGTTGTTGGTCTCTAATCTGCTACTGAACTGGAATATAGCTATTCTACTGCACACCAACACAGCTACCCCCTGAAACTACTGCCGTAAATTCCACCCTCCATAGTAGCCATTTTATCATTTGGTACTGAACTCTGCAGTTTCAAGCCCTGCCTGCCTGGAGGTCAACAGCCCTTTATGGTTCAAGGAAAAAGTACTATTTGGAGGCCAGCCTGTCTATATGCCAGTCTGAAAAGGGAGTGGCAGGAGGTTCACAGTGTAAGCCTGTGCAATTTACTCCAGTCTAAACCCATTAAAATCAATGTGTCTAGATTGGTGTAACTCTGCACAGGCCAATACTGTTATCTGAAAAGAAAAATGGAGGGTTATCTTGGGCCTCCTCCATGTAATGCAGCTCAACAGGACAGGAGAATCTTGGGCAGAATTTATTATTTTTAATTATTGATGTATTTTAACCTGTCTCTCCCTGAAGGCTCAGGGTGGGTTACAGCAGATAAAACATACAATCCAAATATTATAAAAATTAAAATATAAAATCCTACTTATCGTTTACATTAAAAATACATTAAGTACATAGTTAGCTTAGGAACTTCCTGATGTTTTCCCAATAACCTCCTCTCGTGTCTTGATTGGCTCATTTGGAGACTTCCTGCCCCTTTGAGCACACTTCCTTCCTGCTTGGCCTCCAGAACAGACTGAATGAACACAGAAAAACAGTTAGGTTGTTAGGAATCTCTTTTTCTCCCTCCTCTCTTTCTATACAAAGTTGTTTCTCTGCTTAATCCAACGATTTTGTTATTCTATTACTTCAGCATACAGTCATGAGGAGACCAGGCCCCTACAGGCCTTAATTAGAGCCTGCAAAGTGATTACTTTAGTGGGATCCTTGTTCTCCTGAAAGAGCCATATGTTTCAAGGTATGTATTTGTTTACTTCCAACACTCTTTCAATTTGTGGAAAAAACTAGTTTCCTTGGTTTCATATAACTCATAAGTGGTTAAAATAAAAAGGGCCTCAAATGTGGGGCTCGATATTATTTGTTCTGGGATCTTAAGTTACTTGCCTTCCACTTTCTAATATTTTATAGCAAGAAAATATTAATGCTAATCTCTACACAGTGGGCATTAGTAGTCTCTTCTTTCCTGCTGCATATTCAAATAAAAATCATATTTAACTGGGTCCTAGACCTTTCCAAAGTGCTGGCCCATCAACCAAGGCTGGTGAAAAACAACCAGTACAAAAGTAGTAAACAAACAAACAAGGACATTTCCCCTTACTAGAAACTCTAGTAGAGACGATCCCCTCTCACTGAGACAGTGTTTTTGTGGGAGTGGTCAGATTGAAACCAGAGAACATAAACTGTTCCACTGTCTTGTTTAAGATTTGTCTTAATTGTATTATACCTAATGACCTTACTGTTTTGCTCTCTTATGATTTTGTTTATATATTTAGTCTGAACGATTGTAATAATAATAAACTTTTGAACCAGTGCAATACACACTATCAGAAAGTCTTAATTTTCAGTAGGGAATTCCAGGTGCACATTTATTTGTGATTATCCTGGGAGGATTGGGAAATCAACCCAGTAGCAGTGTATTTGGTAGTTAAGTCCCTCAGCTTGACTCAGAATGTGGTAATTGTAGGTCCCCATACAGTGAAGTAAGAGTGCTTCCTCAGTTATTTGGCTGCTCAAGTTTATATATGTATTTACTTAATATACTCCCTTTTCTAACAAATGAAAACCCAAAGCAGCTACAACATTCTCCTTCCCCTCTCCATTTTATCCACTCAGCAACCTTGTGAGGTAACCTAGGCTGACAGTTTGTGATTGGCAAAATATGGATCTAAACGTGTGTCACCAAGATCCCATTCTGATTACTCTTAACTACTACATGTGTTGACTCACTCAAATAACATTAGCCCTCATCCATTCCTTAAACTGCCTCTGGGCAGCTTATGATTTTCAAAGTTCACAGTTTCCAAAGCCTCTCTGGGGGATCTTGGATGCATGAGATAGAGCTGAGTATCCTCTGCATATCAGGAACAACTCAGCCCAGAACTCTGCATGACCTCTCCCAATGTTGTATTCTTTAGAAAGAAAGGCTCTGAGTCATCCTGTGCAATTGCATCTGAGGCATCTAGTCTAGCTCTCAGCGCTGTTTGCTTCCTTCTCTCCCTCCCTCCTTGGGTGATCACTGGAATATGATGTGTATTGCATAGACCGGGAAGCCTGAGAGGGCTGCCTTATGTTCATCCTGTCTTCTCTTGGACCCCTGCTTTCAGGTTACACAAATGTGCTCAAACTCCGTATGTGGTTTAGCATGTCTATCAATAAAAAAAAAAAGAAAGCTTGTGTTATAACAATTATGGTAACTGACTTAGGAGGTTTTGCAATTGGTATATATCCATCTTTCTTGGAATTTTGCTGCATTAATACACATTTTCTCTGGTTCTTGGAGTCACGCTCATTTTTCAGCCTTCGTGTTTAATGGCCACTTTTTAGAATCCTTATTACCACAAAACATAATCCTAACATCTTCACAGTTCCTGTAATATTATTAAAGCTATATGCAAAAAGTGTTATTGCATACAAATAAATATCATAGTAACTCTGGTTGTAATTACCATAAGAAAAAGCTGACCTCTATCCCTAGCCCATTGTATCCCCAAATTCTTATAATTCCATTATTGCTTTAAAAAGCTTCATTTAAGTGAATATTGGAGCCAGCTTAGAAAGCAGCTGGTTAAGAAATGAGTTCATGCATCACCACTCAATGATGTTAACAAGCAATGACAAGAACTTTGTGCACATTTGTTTTTATGTTGTACAAAACAATATTTAATACAAAATGATCAATAAGCTCTAGTTTGAATTCAGCCCATTTTTAGGGTTTTTAAAAGGGGCAGTGGTGGTTTATTTTTTTGCTTTATCTTGGTTAATTCCCATTGTTTTTGCAGGCCATTCCATAAAGGACCTATGACCCCAAATGTAACTTTTATGACGGGCTAAGGGAAAGCCTCTCTCATTTTTACCAGTAGGAAAGCTGTTTGGTTCTAGCCATTAATATTTCTACTGAGAATTGCCAAAGGACATTAAAGTACATTAATTGCTGAGCATACTAGGTGCCACAATGATATTTCTAGCTACCATGGGGACCTGGCTCCTGGTATTTGTCTGTAAATAATTAAAGTCATGATGCCTCAGGTTTTTCCCCCAAGATAAAAACACTTTACATATTTTTTGAATTACATATTTTACTAGATTTGCTTGGACATCTTTTTAAAAAATATGTCCAGTGCTCAGCTTTACTTGTTACTGCTAGAAACAGAACATTCATTTCTATGTTCAGTGTTCCCACTGTATATACAGAAATTACATTTCAATAAGTGGGACGGTGTGGCATTTCCCCCCTCCCTCCATGTTATGATGGCCTGTGTTGCTGTGTTGGCGTAAATTGGGGCAGAGGAAGATGGTTAAAACGCAGTACTACTGTCTGGTTAGACAAAAATGTATTTCTGTGTTACTTTACAGGCACTTTGAATAGCTACACAATTGTCACCTTGTGCTCAGAACACTTGAAACAAAAGAGTAGAATAAAGCTTCTTTTTGTCTTTCCTCACCAACATTCATGGAAAATTGGCTTATTCGAATGTGGGGAATGGGAAATAGTATTCACTAATAAACATTCATTCTTTGCAAAAAAAAAGGGTTATGAAACCAGACTTTCCTAATGACCAAACTTCTGTATTGTATAAACAACAAATTACTAGACATCTACTTACTAGTCACCTACTCATCACAATCAATTATAACTGAAGTAACTGCTGGCAAATACAGTGACACAACATGTGCTTTTTCATAATCAGATAAAAACTGAAATAATTAACTACCATGCCTTTAGGGAAACCCTTCCATGGCTGTGAAGAAACCTCAGGGTTTTAATGAAACCCTGGTTGAGAAAGCCTAGTGTAGTTTAATGAGGCCTACAGTATAGTGCAAAACTCCTACAGGATGGCATCCTTGATGGATGAAGCCTTGGGACAGGACAAGTAGCGAATTTTCTTAATCTTGTTGGGGCCTCTTTAGAGACCACCCCCTGTGGAAATATCCTTAGGTCAGGATTGCGGAGAGCTGAAGGGGCCTGCAAATTTGCCCCCCCCCCCTGTACACCCTACCTACGTTGGCAGCTACAGTATCTGGCATGACAAAGGCAGATATTAGGTTGTCTGACTCCATGGGATGTAGGGGTTAGTAAAGGGGATGTAAAAACCCTGGGTCTGTTTTTATAGTCTATGGGTCTGTTTTTATAGTTTTTCAATCTCTAATATTTTGTAAGCTGCCTTAGACAGGTTCCTACTGAGGTGACATAAAATGTTCTAAAACAAATAGATTTTATGCGATTATTTACAAGCAGGGATTTAAAGGGAGTCTGTGTTTCAGAGAGCTTGCATGTCTGTTTTATTATTATTATTATTGTTGTTGTTGTTGTTGTTGTTATTATTATTATTATTATTATTATTATTATTATTATTATTATTATTTCCTGCCTCTCCCTGTAGGCTAGAGGCAGGTCACAATAGTCTCAATCCCATTAAAATCCCCATTAAAATATGTTGAAAATACCAACATGACCACAAAAAAGAGAAAAGAATCCCATCCCTCTCCCTCCCCCACTATCAATACAAAGAAGATGGAGGGGAGCAATGTAACTTCCAACTCCCAGCTCCGGGGGGCGGGGGGGTTAGTTCTGTGGATGCTGCTTTATTCTGCTTAGGGTTTATTGTACCTTTTTCTTTGGTTTGGTTTGCTGTATTTATTCTTGCTGTTTTGTCTCTTTTTTATTGCACTATTTGCAGTTGGCATTTTGTTGGTCACCTTGAATCTTCAGAGGATAGGGAAATAGAAATATTTTTATTAACAGTAAAATGTCAATTAATAGTGTTATTTAATGTTATTACATACAGTTGCTATAAAATATTATATGTATGACATTTTAACCTAGGCTAGATCTTTGCATTTTATATTACCTGTCCCGAGATAGAAATAATCTGCATTTTTGCATCAATTTTAAAGGATACTCACTCAACTATTTTTCTGCTAAAAATTGCTACTGCTGATTATCAATATATTCAGGAAAGGCAAAAGGAAGTGCTTCTCTCAATGTTTTAAAATTATAGAATTCACTGTCAGCAGACATGATGATGATAATTAGCAAATCTAGACATAAAATTAGTTTATATGATTATGGAGAACAGGCTCATCAATGGCTCCAGCATCGGGCAGTGGTTAAAGAGTCACAGCCTCTAATCAGGAGAACCAGGTTTTATTCCCCACTTTTCCACATGCAGTTATCTGGGTGATCTTGGGCTAGTCACAGTTCTCTTAGAGCTATTTTTGTAGAGCAGTTCTCTCAGAGCTCTCTCTACCTGGCAGTGTGTCTGTTGTGGGGACAGGAAGGGAAAGTTGTTTGTAAGCTGCTTTGGGGCTCCTTCGGGTAGTGAAAAAAACCCAGCTCTTCTTCTCTCTCCTAGCCAAGATTGCTTAAGTGAGCCTCCATGTCCAGGAAACCCCTGTATTCAGTGTTAGGAAGCAACATCATAGAAGGCCCTTGGCCTCTGGTCTTGTTGTTTGGCTGCTGGATACCTGGTCTGATAGTTCAGTCTTTTCCCTGCAGTTTCCTACATATTTCTTTATGAATATTTCCAGTGTAATATAGTATAGGACTGGGCTATTGGTTTTGTTTGTTCTTAGTTTTCAAGTCACATTGACTTATGGTGACCCCATAGGTTTTCAAGGTAAAAGATACTCAGGTATGGTTTACCATAGTCTGCCTTTGAATTGCAACCTTGGGCTCTTTGGGTGTTCTCTCATCAAAATACTAACCATGGTCATCCCTGCTTAGCTTTTGAAATCTGACAAGGTTAGATTAGATTTACCTGAGCTATCCAGAGTAGGACTTATATTGTCCATCACAAATATAAAAGTAATACATATCAGCACTGTATATTTCCTGCAATGAAAATGAAACCAGTAGAGTCCATTTTACATATGCTGCTGAATTTATCCTGTATCACACAGATATGGGGAGGGGCAAGGCTGGGAAGCTCTGCCTCTTTTCTGGTAAGCTGCAGGGCCTTTGCGGAAAAGAGTCAAACCTTTTTTATTGAACAAAAAGGCTGGATGATGAGAAATTAACTGAGATAGAGACAGTGAGTGCTAAGGCTCAAGCGTGTCTGGAAACCACATTATGTACCTCCCAGGAAAATCCTGCCTTCTGATCCCATGGGAGGGGGGAGGGGGGAGACAGTTATCTATCAAATGGTAATCTGCAAATGCTCAGAAAGCAAGCAAGTTCCAACTCTGACCCTGGCGGTTGCTAGGAAGGGACATATAAATGAAGAAAGTGCCCTTCACCAATATATCTTTCAAATGCCACTAGTATGGAATGAATCAGATGAGTTTATATTCAGGCTGCTTTGGACAGTAGACTCTGTGGCATTAAACCCTATTGAGGTCCCTTCCCTCTGCAAACCCCACCCTCCACAAATACCTTCCCCCAAATCTCCAACCCAAGGCAGGCAAGCGTAATGCTGCAACTTCACTGGTATCAAATAAGCCTTTATGCAGTTGACAGAACCAGTACACCCTGAGATGGGGCATCCATCATGGCCCAGGCCTTCCTGGCTGTTGACCACCCCCCTCTCACTTATTTGCTTTGGGTTCACCATTCTCCCAACTAGCTACTCACTGCCCAGTACCAGGGCTGCCGGCAGTGGTGAGCATGAGCAGTGGGAGAATTCACAAGTGGGCAGGATGAGGACACGCAGGCAGGCAGGCAGGCAGGCAGAGGGAAGCCAGGGAGGGCCGTGTGTGGGGATGGTGGTGGGTAGAGGAGGGGACCATGTCCCTGGGAATTCTCTACCTGGGGCCCCTCAAAATCTGGAACTGGCCCTTCTGGTTGATATCTTTCCTATCTGCTGGCTTCTTGTTAACACTATGATTGCTGAGGGTCAAACTGTTTCCATATGTGCAGCATGTTAATAAGGTTTGTAGCCTTTGGCAACCTCATCTGCAGCTGCTACCTGTGTGTTCCAGTCCTCCCCGTGTGTGTGTGTGTATGCGCAGTGATATTTGAACTGAGCTCCAGTTGTGTCAATGAAACTGTTATGTCTTTGTTGGGGGAGATATTTATTAGGGGCAATTATATAATCCCCTCTCCCCATTTCATCTGCTCTCAAATCTAACTGTGGAACATGTCAAACAATATACAACAGAAGAGAATGCAAATAAACTTTAGCTTGCCAAGCCCGGCAAAGCATTTAGCCGCCCACTTGCAAAATACTGAACTCTTGTACACATGATACACAAAGAATGCTAGCTAGTTTCCTGCAGTTCAGACACACATGCACCCTAACACACAAACACCAAACCTGATCCTTGTCTTTATATCTGTGAGGTTGGAGTTCTTGCTAATAAAGGAGCTTTTCCCATGATGCAGTGTGATAAGGATTGGCCTACATGTAGCCCAGCACGCCACTGCTGATGTTTTCTTGATTAGGTGTCTTATCTTCCATTGAGCTGCATCAGATGAAGGTTGCTGACAGCGTAATGGCAGGGAAAACGTCGGACAGCTCCATAAAATGGCAGCTATGTTATGACATGTCAGCCAGGACTTGGTGGATGGTAAGTTGGTGTGATAACACTTTTTTTTCCTCCTTCCTGAAAGTGTTTCCCCCTTTTTGAACTCCTCCTTCATTGTTAAAATGCACGTGTTGTAAAGTTCCCATCGGCGCAAAAACTTTCAAGTACAAGTTCAGTAGCTCGGTGAATCTCCCTGAGCATCCTAGCAGGTTAGATAAAGTTTCTCGTGTGTTGTGGCAACGTTTTGTAGAAGGGCAGTGGGAGGAATTAAGCTCCCTTTTTGTCTTGGCTGGAAGCAAATAAACAAACAAAACTCCTCATAAAATGTCAGTTTTACTTTGTGCCCAGGCTGGCTGGCTGGCTGGCTGGCTGCGAGGATGTGCATGGGTGAAAAAAGAAAGCAGCAATGTCATCATGTTCTCGGCTAATTGTTCTTGAGTTAGTCCTGAAACAAGCAATCTGCCTATTTATTTTGTTTCCTTGGAATAATTATTTAGAAAGTGCATTGTATCACGTTGTGAACAGCTTCATAATCAGTATGTGATTGTCCCCCACGCTTCTCTTAATTTGGAATCCTCCTCCCTTTCAATGAGGACAGTAACTGGAGCAACTACTGATTAATATGCTGCTTGGCATAATTAAATTTAGTTAATGAAGCTATGCATATTAAGTCCAATTCTTCTTTGTTTGGACGAGAATTATTTGCTTTTTTTGGAGGGGGGATGTCATATTTATACAGCTGCAACTGAAGGAAGAAAACAAAACAAAATATACAGAGGTGAACCCAGAAAGAAAGACAACTTCCCTAGTGTTTTTGAGAGAAGGAGTTTGAAAGTGTCTTTGGACAAAATTGTGGGACCAGGAATGAGCGCTTTGGGAAAGAGAATCTCGTCTCTTCATCAGGGTTTCATGAAATTGCATTCATATGCTCATTTTGTTGACTAGACAATAGTCCCTTGTATGAAATATTTGTGC